>NW_022105611.1:988004-1045370 GCF_000313985.2 Echinops telfairi | reverse complement strand
TGAGGACCTAACGTCGGGGGTTTAAATGGAGAGAAAATGTTTTGAGAAACGATGTACAAATGCGCTTTACACAATTGATGTGTGTATGGATTTGGATAACAGTTGTATGATCCCCTAATAAAATGTTTAAAAAAAAAAAAGAAAGAGAGAAAATAGCCCAAGGGTGTACTCAGATAGATTGGGGGGTGGGGGTTAGGGGGCGCACTGAGTCCAGGCCCCATGCTGAGGAAGTGCTTGTTACGGTCTTGGTCATTCCTGCAGGGGGAAGGATTGCGCCAGCACTGGCATCATTCAGACTATGAGACACACACATGTCAACACTGTTTCGAGTCCTTGAATGTCAGTGACTGGTGACAGAACACTTGCCTTAGTGGCCTGATCAAAGCCTTACTTCTTCAGCAATGACCATGACTCAGTCTTTTGCAACTGATCTTTTCAAGAGTAGGAGTTGTCTGCCGAGATTACCAAAATAATCTACGGGGGATTGATTTGAGACCAAACCCATCCCCCACCCAGAAGCTGAAATTGAATACAGTAGGCTGTTTGGCTGCGTTCAGCCCTGTCAGGTCTTTAGTTTGACCTACCCGGTGCCCAAAAAAGTGTAACTTCATGGCTGGTATGGGTATGTGTTGCTTACCATCCGTTCAGACATCATTTGACCACAAACATGAATTTACATAAGATTGTGTGTGTGTTCTCGTTTTGTTTTTTAAGGGAAAGCAGCTCTTTTTCTTTTAATTCCCCCTAACAGTTTTAAAGGAACTCTGATGGCCCTGTGTGTGTTAGCCAACAAGGTTACAGTTGAGAGCCATAGCTACTCTGAGGGAGAAAGATTATTCTTGAAAAGATTGATAGTCTTGGAAACCCTATGTAGGATCCCCATGAGTCGAAATTGACTTGATGGCAATGGGTTTGTTCTGGATCGTGGACAATAAACAAAGTATACTTGTATTTAAAACCCAGGGGATTTTTCATTAGAAATGCAAATTTCCAATTTCTTTCCGCAAACAACGCAGCAATTCCAGGCCCATATTTCCAAAATTGCAGGGGCTGAATAACCGTTTCACAAAGGATCGTTTGTGTATGTGTGTGTGTGTGTTTCTATGCAGTTTTGTCACCTGTGTAGCTTCATGCAACCACCAACATGTTTAGCATGCAAAACTGTTACATCACCATGTGACTCCTCCCTACTGCTCCTGTATACCCATGGGCTCCTCCTCCCTACACCCTTTCCGTCCTCCATGTTGACACTGCTGTTGTTTTAAGAATATGATTGAAATGAAATTAATACATACGTAATGATTCTTAAGTCTGGATTATTTTCACTGCATCATTCCCTCAAGACGTACCCAAGTTAGTTGTTTTTTCGATTCTAGCCCTGGTGGCATAGTGGTTACAGGTTCAGCTGTGATCTGAAAGATCAATAGTTCTAAACCGCCAGCTGCTCTGAGGGAGAAAGCAGGGTCTTTCTTCTGTAAAGAATTACAGTCTCAGAAACCCAGAGGCAGTTGTACCCTGTCGTATAGGGCCGTCGCCATGAGGCAGAACTGACTCAAGGGCAATTCGTGAGTGAAGGAGAAGGTGGACTCCAATTGTGTAAATGACAATCTGTCGAGTTCATGCAACTTCGTTAGCTCAACATTATACCAGCATTGGGCAACAATATATATTAACAAGTGACCACGGTTTCAATGCTGCCGTATGGCAAATACTGTGTGTGTGCCACAGTACAATTGCACTTCACAAGGTTTCTCTAACTGGTTTTATTTTCCAAAGAAGATTGCCAGGCCTTTCTTCCTAGGTGCTTCTGCATGGACTAGAAATCTCAACCGTTTCGATAGCAGTAAAGCATGTTGGCCAGGAAGTAGGTCGCTATAATTTACAAAGATGAGAAACCAAACCAAGTCCACTGCCATCGAGTTAATCCCAAGTCATAGTGGCCCTCCACAGGACAGAGCACACCTGCTCCTTAGGGCTGTCGAGGCTGTCGAACTATATGAGAGCAGGACGCCTCATCTTTCTCCCAAGGAGAGGCTGCTGGATTTAAACCAAGAACCACCGTCTAGCCACAGCACCACTAGGGACCGTTAATTCCACATCAAATCTGAATCCATAACCTCACAAGTTCAAAGCCCTTAAAATTAGTTGCTAAACTTTTATATCATGGTCTTCTACTTTAAAAAAAAAAATTCAATTTAACAAAACAACTCTTCTATGCTGAATTCATTATTCATAATGAACCAACGTTGCTGTGAGAGTAATTGTCTGGGTCAGGAATAAAATAAAACTGGGGTGGGGGGGATACTTTTAAGGCTAATTTTATGAGTTCTGAGAACCAGCATGTCAACTGTGTAGATTTCAGCATCAGATTCTTCATTTTCCTGTAAAATGGAAATATCTCCAATCTTATCAATTAATGGCATGACTGTCTGACCCAACCTTTATAAAAACTTAATCCTCTCAGTGCAGATGAGGAGACACTGTTACACTAACTCTTTGGGGCTAATAGCTAATATTTAGTCTACCTCCTAGAGAAGGCAGGATTTGTGCCCATGTTTCCTGAGTTAAGTGCCGTTTGTTTCTTGGCTGGTTGCCTTCTGTTAAAAAACAAACAAACTAGTAAAGGACTATGAATGACAAGGATCAGAACTAAATTCTGTGACTATTTTAGATAAGTGGTGTAAAAATAAAATGTGATCCTGCATTAGGAAATGTGCTGTACCCCATACTTTATTGAGAAACCACTTTCCAGATATGCACACGCAGGAAGACATGTTTTCCTTCTCATGGATCAGGGACATAAAGCAAAGGAATGTTCTACTGAGCAATTTACTCAGTTCTTTAGAAATCTGTCCTGCAAGATGTGGAACTTTTTTTCCCAGGGTTTTCAAAGAAACTTGGAGCTTGAAAAACACGCATTACAGTTATTTTCCATTCAACGTAGCAAATATTTTATGAATAGCTTGGTAACAGATGCCACAGAAGAAACCATAGGATTCTTAAAAGGAGGAAAAGAACCACTGAATGGTTTTGAGAGGAAAAATAATTAAAATCGGATCTGGGTTGGGGAAGGTTGCCATGAGTCAGACCCATTTCGGTGGCAGTGATTTGGTCAGCCTGAGTGATCTGAGAAAGTCACTGCCATTGAGCCAATGCCAACTCCCAGTGACCCTACAAGGTGACCTAGACCTGCCCTGTGGGTTTCCAAGACTTTAAATACTTAGGAAGCAGCCTCATCATCTCCCATGGAGCAACTGATGGGTTCGAACTGTTGACCTTGTGGTTGGCAGCTCAAGGCATAGCTCACTGTGCCACCAGGGCTCCTGAGACATCTGATAGGAGCTTACGAATTATTTAGATCAAAGCAAAACAAGAGTGATAAGAAGCACTAGGAGGGTATTGAAAAAGGCCCGAAGAGTCTAAATAAGAGTGGTAGTTTGGGAATTTAGAAGGAAGAGGGAATTGAGAGAGAAAGATTATAGATGTGGGATCTGTCGATCGTAGGAATTGATTGGATTGAGGTCAAGGAAGATAGGGTTTCAAATGTGGGAGGCTGGTGAAGAGTACTTCAGAATCAGAAACAGCGTGGTCTGAAAGAGAAAGATGAACAAAGGAGGGTGTATCGTGAATTAAATTGTAGACCTTCACACGGAAGTCCAGATAAAAGGTAAGGGGTTTGGTAATCATGACAAAATAAGGGAATATTTTAAAATGTTGAGGGAAAAGGTACAAAGAAGACAGAACTTTAAGAAGCACACTTAGTGGTGCAGAATGTCTGTGTTAGGCGAGGCTCTCCAGAGACGCTAAACCAGTGACACGTTTGTGCATGTCCAGTCTGGTTCAAGTCCATGGGTCAGATGTATGTTAGAGGCTTCTCCTGACTTGTGTAGCAGCAGAAGCTGATGAACAGGAAGCTGGAAGACTGCAGGCTGGTGGATGCAGAGCTGAATGAATCCAAGTTTAACTGAATGAATCTGAGGTGGGAAGTCTGCTGATGGGATTGGCAGGAAATATAACAGAAGGTCCACCAACCAGATGCAGGATCCAGATCCAGCAATAGAAGTGAGCCAGCTTCCTCACCGTGTCTGTCTTTGCCAAGGGCAGGCCACACGCCAGGTGCAAACTCCCTCAGTGATATCCAGGCTGTGACCAGATTCAGTAGCTGGTACTATACCTTAGTCTTCTCACAACTGCTTGGCTGCTTCACAGAACATCCCCTCATGGAGTTGACAACACACTGCTTTCGATCATATCATAGGAGTATCCTGGCCTGTCCAAGTTGACATAAAACCTGTCACGATGGTTTACCTCAAAGAAGGAACAGAGACAACTTCAGAAGTCAGAGGAGAAAGGGGAAGACCGTGCAGGTTTCAGGTCCTAAAACCTTGAAGGATGACTTAGCGCCCACGAGGAGAAAGGGAGAGAACGTGGGAAAGAATGGACTGTGAAGTGGCTGCCTGGTAGCCGAGAGGCTGTCTAGGTCACAGGGCTTCTTCTAGAACATCAGAGAAGAGTGATTCTGCTGAGAAGTTTATAGAAATGGAGAATTTAACAACCGTAACCGAGAAAAGACCCATGTCCTTCCTTCAATGCCCATTGCCACATAACCTGACTCACCTACAAGGGAGGCTGAGAAACGTAGAGGAGACCGTAGGCTGTTTGCTTGTCTGTGCCCTGCTTGTCTGTGCCACAGGGCTGAAAGCACGAACGGACAAATTTCCTGGCTCCTCTTACAAAGTAGGAGAGGGTGAGATAACTCATGTAAGCAGGAAAGGTTAGCCTAAGCAACTGGAGGGTCCATTTGACCTTGAAATGAAAGAAGAGAGGGGAAAAACAGATAAATAAAAGCTTCCAAGGTCGAAGGGTGGAAGGTGCTGCTGAGGAAAACCAGCGAAGGCAGAGCATCTTCCCTGAGAGCCCTCCATACTGCAAGAGGTTTGGGCATCTACAGAGGTGAACAGGACAGCACCTGGGCAGAAAGCTCCGTGGGGAGGGTGGGGACTTTGTCTTAGGTGGTTACCACACAAGGACACCAAATAACCCACCCCTTGAGGGTTCTGTAGGTGTTGGATTACACAAATGGGTATTGGTCCAATCAGTGAGTGAATTATTATACATTAGAAATTATATCATAAACTTACAAAAGACCCATCTCACCACCTTGCAACACAGTGCCTTTCCCTTCCCCCCTTAAATGTAATAGTTGAATCTCCGTGTTCACTTGCCCTCATGAAAAAAACATAGAAGATATGGGTGCTGTAGTGAAGTGTGCAAAAGAAATTAAGCGGTGTCTGGTCATCAGATAGCATAGCTCCTGGGGTCTTAAAGACTTATTTCCAAACAAGTAGCCATCTAGGTGAGAGGTCAGCTAAGTCCACATTGAAGAAGAACACCAATATCCATGACCCAATGATTGTAAATTGTACAATCCAAAGCCAAAGGAGGGAATAGCATCAGAGCATAAATTGTGAGATGCTGGTTTGCAGAAGGCTATGGATGACAGTGGGAACCCAAGATACATTTGTGAGATCTACACAGGAAATACGCCTCGGTGATTTCCCCCTAACCTTAATCGAGGGATGGGAAGAAACTGGTTACCAAGCAGAGAGTATTGGAGAGATGACCATTGTAGATTAAAACAAACTTTTTTAAGAAGCAATATGGAAATCTCCCAAATAGCAGTTTTATTGCTTTTGGTCAGGTATGACTTCATATGCTTTCATTAGTATTTTAAAACGCATTCTTATCATCTAATTTGGTGTGCCTTTTGATATTCTTCTTATTTAAGTATTAACTGTATGTAGTCATAAACTACCTTTCACTATACAAAAAAATCTTCATATTAGCAGTGAAAAGGAAAGAAAACATTTCCATTTGTACCTGAGTGGTTTTGTTTTATTCTTACTCTCCTGGGTGTTCTCAGTTTGAGCTTGGCAGCAGACTTCTCTCCTTTCACGGTCTGGAAGAGACCCAAGTTCATTTTCCAGCCACTGGGCCTCAAGCTCAGCTACCTACTTAACTATAACCCAGGGCTCCAACCCGAGAGGGATGTTCACTAGCAGAGCAGGCAGCTGACCTGACAGTTAAGACTTTGTCAGTAGATCCTCCCTGGGATGCAGGCTGGACCTGATCGGGTTTCCAAAAGGTTCTGTATTTTTGCTTGGAGTTTTTTCTTCAGTTTTGTTTGTTCATATTAGAGTGTACCTCAGAGGTGTTATGTCAATGGAGCTGTATTATATGACTTTCCATTTTTCGGTATATGAAACCTAGCACTGATGAACCTAGAGGGACAGTAAGGAGAATAAGGGGAAGGGGTACAGTGGTGGAGGTGGGGTGAAAGAGAGACGTCAAGGGGTCCATGTAGAAAAAGAATGTTTTGGAAACTGGTAGCAATTGTACTTTCTCCTGGACATGATTGAAATTTGGACTGATGTGATATATATATTAAATCCCAACAAATAATAAAAAATGAAAATGAAAAAATCCTCCATGATGATGAATAATAAAATGCTCTTCCTTGAGGAGGGGGGAAAGGCTTTCTCATCAAACCAGTTTAAATACGTTCACTCCAGTGACGGATTCAGCCAGTTTTTGACCAGCTCAGGAGAACCAATACCTAATTTTTTGTAGAGTTCACCAAACCAGTTGTTAAAATGACACTTGTAATCAGGGTGCTCGCTAAGGTACATGGCTGGGCAGTTGCCCCATGTGGAAATCACAGAATGCTCCTCTGCGTACCAGGGTATTCTATGCGCCCACTGTAATGTGCATTCCATCCATAGGTACAAAAAGCTAGACAGAACTATGCTGGTATAATGTTTATTCATTTTATAAAACACTTTATGCTTTTGATGAAATAGTACATTTTTATTCCATTGTGTTGTTACTTCAGTAACCAGACCTATAACGTAAAGAGAGAAAGTGCCCAACAATGCGAGCATAATTCATTCAGCTTTGTGTGATGACCCAAGTGCTCAGCAGATATCGAGTGAATTATGCAATTCCTGAAAGTGTTCGAAGAGCTAAACATACTGTCTGAACAATTGTAAGTTCACTGGGAATGGAAAGGGGTTTTTAAAAGATGAACATAATATGTACAGAGAAGAGAAGTAGCCTGTTTCTTTCTAATATATCAAACACAATGACTGTTGTCTAACTGGCTTACTTCAAAAGGAACGGGATCCTACTCCTTCCATTCAAGGATGGTTTAAGGATAAATCACATAATGATGCTCAGATAAAAATAAAGAATATTGCAGGCGAGCGTGCCAATCAAGAAGCAGTATGGAAATATTTTAAATAAGAGTTTTCTGGGTTTTTGTCGAGTGTTACTTAATATTAAGTGATACTTAATACTTAATAATATTACTGTTTTAAAATGCTAGTTTTTAGAGTCTAGGTTTGTGTACCTCTTTTAATCTTTTTTATGTACTTAAATGGTCATTAGGGCTGTGAACCAGTTGTTAAATTATTTGAATCCCACCCTGATCCATTCATGTGTTTCCCTGCTCCTACCCACTCACCTGGGCTTCTGTGTGTATGTGTAGATGCCCCTGAGATACAGGAGCATGGAGGGGATGAAGGTGGGGAAAGAGGTAAGGTGAGGTAGGTCTGTAGGAAAGTGTGGAAGACAAGATGCGGGGCCTCTGGTGGGAGAAGTAGCATGTAGAGTGCTCCTAGAGACATTGTCCCAGGGGGCTGTCTGAAAGAGTGTCACTCACACCAACTTGTCAGAATCAGAAAGGCTGGTACTCTCCCTCCATTGCAGGTGTGAGGGCCAGAGCTCCCTGTGAGGATGGGGTTTGATTCTGAATCCTCCGTAGTCACCCTTTGCTTTCATAAGGGAAAGAAATGGGCATTCAGCGCTCACTTTCTGAAACACTGAGCTGAAGAAGAGCTGCTGTAGGATGCTGATGCGTCAGGGCCGACTCACGGCAACCCCGTGAGACAGAGTTGAATGGTCCCACCAGGTTTCCGTGACTGTAGTCTTTACCGAAGCACATCAGCAAGTCTTCCTACTGCCGAGCTACAGGGCCAGCTCAAACTGCCACACTTTTGGTTAGCAGCTGAGCACCAGGGCTGCTTCGAGAGGGGCTTGCTATTGTTCCGAAGTGCCATCCAGTCGGCTCTGACTTCCAGTAACTCTCTGTGCTGCAGAAGGAAACGCTTCCCAGGCCGGTGCCACTCTCCTCCACTCTCGCCATCGTTCTTATTTGAGGCCACTGTGTCCCTCACTGTTGCAGCCACTGTGTCCCCCCCATCTCATTGAATGCCGCCTTCTTTTTCGCTGCTCCTCTACGTTATCAAGCCTGATGTCCTTCTCCAAGGCCTGGTCTCTCCTGCCAGCATGCCCAAAGTACAGGAGACGAGGTCTCACCACCCTTGCTTCTATGGGGAATTCTGGCCGACCTTTTTCCAAGGCAGATTTGTCGGGTCTTTTAGCCGTCCATGATACTTTCACTATTCTAAACTAGCACCATACTTCAGATGGACCGGTTCTTCTTTGGCCTACCTTATTCCGTGTCCAACTTTCACACAGATGAAGTAATGGGAAATACCATGGCTTGGGCCAGGCACACCGTAGTCCTCAGAGCAACATCTTTGCTTTTCAACTCTTTGAAGTGGTCTTATGCAGCAGATTGACCCAATGCAGTGCATCCTTCGATCTCTTGACTGCTGCTTCCATGGGCATTGATTGTAGATCCACAAAGGCAAAAGCCTTGACGATTTCAGTCTCTTCGCCATTTATCATGATGATAACTATTGATCCAGTTGTGAGGATTTTGAGTTTTCTTTACATTGAGTGGTAATCCATACTGAAGGCCACCATCCTTGATCGTCAGCAGTAAGTGCTTCAAGTCCTCTTCACTTTTAGCCAGCAAGGTTGTATCATCTACATATGGCAGGTTGCCAGTAAGCCTTTCCCTAATCCCAATCCACCTTCTCAGCATAGAGATTGGATAAGTACGGCGAGAAGATACAACCCTGATGCACATCATTCCTGATTTTAAACCATGCATTTTTCCTCTTATGTTCACACAACTGCCTCTTGGATCCATGTACAGGTTGTGCATGAGCATCACGTAGTCTGTGATCCCTATTTTTTCAAGCCAGTCCATAATTTGTAATGGTCCACATTTTGCATAGTCAATTAAACACAAGTGAACATCTTTCTGGTATACTCTGCTTTCAGCCAACCTCCATCTGACAGCAGCAATGATTTTTTGTTCGATGACATCTTCTGAACCCTGCCTGTACCTCCGACAGTTCTCCTTCAATGCACTGCTACAACTGTTGCTGGTCTTCAGCAAAATTTTATTTGCACACGATATTAATGTTACTTCCCTGTAATTAGAGCATTCCATTGGGTCACCTTCCTTTGGAATAGGCACAAATATAGATCTCTTCCAGTCAGTTGGCCAAGTAACTGTCTTCTAAATTTCCTGGCAGAGACAAGTGAGTGCTTCGAGTGTATCATCAGCTTGTTGAAACATTTCAATTGATATTCCATCAATCCCTGGAAGCTTGTTTTTGGCTAATGCTTTCAGTGCAACTATAAAAGGATTTAGCTAAATGTATTACCTTTGCACCAGGTCCAAAAAGAATTTAAAAAATAACAAACTAACAAAACCCAAACCTGACAAGAAAGGTAAATTTTGAATGACCTTGTTCCTGTGGCATTAGTAGCTCAGTGGGTGGGGCAGTGCAGAGGGACACCTTGGTTGTCATTATGTATCCCACCCCAGGGCGGTACAGATGGCCTGCTATTTTTCCCTTTTAGCAGCTTTCTCACTGCCTCACAACTCCAAATCCCTCTAGACAATGCATACTAGGCCATGAAAGTGTCCCCAGATTTTTCAAGGACAGATCTAGTAGCAGACCAGTCAAGAAGGCTTGGGGAGAGCCCCAGCTCATAAGCCAGGGGGGCTATCATTTAGTACCATCCACTACTGCTAAGCTATGTGCACGCATGGGCAAATCACCCTCCTCCATCTGCCTGTTTCTTCTTTCACAGTGTAAGAATGACAATAATAATCCTGTTTGCCAGCCTCTAAGGGTCCATGTGAGGCTTGCCCAAGAGTAAATGGAAAAGCCCTTTCCACAGCCCGGGGCCCCATTTCTCCCATAGAAGTTAGACCTCCCTGCTTCGATCGCCTGCCACTCTTGCCAGTTTCCCTGACCTGTTGGCATGGCTCTCCTCTGCCAGATTTCAGCCTTCCAAGGCAAGCTGGTGCTAGTGAGAATGTTAAGTGATCAGCATTGGATGACTGCTAACACATCTTCTTCTTGAGCTTTTTACTTTAGGCCAGATAGGATGCCAGCTGTTTTATACATACATCTCAGCCTCTTAAAACAATCCTGCAAGTGGTTTTGTGCTGGAAACCACGTTGAGACCCACCTACCTGGGCATTCTTTACCTGTTCCCGTCACAAATACCTTTGGCAGTTGGGTGACACCTGAAGCTCGCTTCTCAGAGGGTTGTTTTTAAACTCTTAAAATGCATAATATTCTAACTACACTAGAGTTGCCCCAAATCTATATATTTTGAGTGTGTGGGTAACATGGACTTCTCCTTTAATACATGAAATAACCAGATCTAGCCCAGTGCACCTCATACTTCCCATAAAGTAATATCTAAAGAAAGTAGAGCTCGCGACAATGACCGTAAAGTAACATGGAAATGCCTGCGATATTTCGCTCGGTGGCAGAGCCAGCGGTGCTGTTTAGACAACTGTGCTGTGCTGCCTACATCTACAAGTGAAGGCAGTCCTGAGTCTGGTTAGAGGTTCATGAAAGTAAAGATGTACGTTATCGCCCTGTGTGATAGGCAACCTCTAGGATGGTCACCGAGGACCCTGTCTCTTAGTATTTATTCATCTCGGAGCCCAGAGAAACCACATCATAAATGTGTGTTGTTTTACTCAGCCAAGTGGTGGGGTACCATGATACAAAGTCACCTGTATTTATCATGACGGAAAAGCCCATTCTGCTGTTGGTATCTACCCTGGAGCTGGCCCCGACTCACAGGGACCCAATGTACAACTGAACAAAACACCGCCCAGTCCGGCACCATCCGCACAATGCTCGTCGTCTTGGAGCCCGTCGATGCAGACAGTGGGTCCGTCCATCCCACTGAGCGGCTTCCTCTTTCTCATGGACCCTCCACTTCACCAAGGATGACATCCTTGTCTAGACACTGGTCTGGCCCCAGCACATGTCCATGAAGTACATGAGCCAGTCTCACCATGCTTGCTGCTCAGGAGTATGTCCTCTTGGACAGATTGTCTGATCTTAGGGGAGTCCATAGTACCTTCCATATTCCTGACCAGCACTCCAAGTGACATGCAGCCACGCTTCTCTTGTCTCCCTTACTCATTGCGCAACTTCCTCATGCAAATGAGGTGAATGAATTATGCATGGGCTATTGGACCAGGTGCACCTTCGACCTCCAAGTGGCATCTTTGCTCATGAACCCTTTAAAGAGGTCTTGTGCTGCAGAGTTCCCCAATACAATACATCATTTGGCATGTTGGCTGTAGTTCCCATAAGAACTTATAGGGAAATGAAATTCTTAGCAGTGTTAGCCTTTTCTTTGTTGATCCTGATGCTACCTATTGGTCCAGTCATGAGGAATTTTGTTCTTTAAGGTCAGGGGTCTTCTGAATTCTCTCCCTACAGCCTTAGGGGGCATTGGGCCCCACTCTCAAGGAAGAAGCGTTCTCGTGAGTGATAGGTAGGACCGAACTGGAGCCTGTGTCCTGAATGAACAGGCCATCCATGCAGGAGCACAGCTGCTTCTTAGATGAGTGATCGGAACAGCTGCTGGCTGCCCCGCAGAGCTGCTCACGGGAAGTCTCCCTGGGCCGCCAAGCCCAGCGCCTGTGCAAACCATGGTCACAGTAGACCTTAGGCTGTCACCGGAGACAAACCATCAAACCCGCATTTTTCTCAGGAAGAAACGAAGGCAGAAGGAAGTGTGACTAACGCAGAAGTACTTCGTGGCAGAGCTGTTGGAAAAGGAGGGTCTCCTACTCTTCAATTGAATGCTCTTTTATGTACAGCATCTTCCACCAGAAAACATTTCAGAGGGACTCGGTCCTGGCGTCAGCCAGTCCTCTCTTAAGTATCATATCTTTTATGTGTTTTCCCACCTGAATGCCTTATAAATGGTTACCTCTGAGCCCCAAAGGTCACTGATTTAATATGTTTTGGGTTTTTTTTTTTGCCTCCGTCACTCCAATTCTGTTGTTCCCTGTAGTATTAAAACTGTGGTTGCAGTGAGGGACTATGAAAATGTCAGTAAAAATTAAATAATGCCCCCTAAAGACTGAGAGAGAGAGATATGTTTGAAGTCCTCCTGAGAAAGCTCAGAAAACCTACATATGGAATCTCACTACCAGAACGGACCATGATCCTCCCACCTGTAGATGGAAACGCTGAAGCTCAGAAAGGTTAAGTGATTTCTCCCGAGGTTTATGTTCACAGGAAAAATGGTCCTGAGCAAAGGACCCTGGGGCTTTGTAAACCTCGTGCCCCCCCCCCCCCAAAGAAACCCTTCCCTCCCAACCGCAACAAAAAAACCCCCGCAATGCAAAAAAGGGGGGGGGGAACCAGGACACCGTCATCTGTGTCTCTTCTGCCTGCCCTCTTGGGGCTCAGCGTCACACTCTGGCTTTGGGAGGAAATGTAATAAACATCTACTCCAGCCCTTGCAGCTTCCCTGACCGCAAACCAGTCCCCATGCAAACTGCTGGTACTCCTCCTTCCTTTCCTTCTGCCCCTGGAATCAGGAAAAAGCTCGGGTCTCTGACCATCTGTCTACTCTGGACACCTCCTGTATTGAGAGCATGGCGTCCTCATCCTCCTGATTGATCTACTTCGTTCGACATAATGTTTTCAAGCACATATAAGGACTTCACTTCTTAGCAAAAGTTTCTGACTCCGTCACCCAGCAGGGAACCCCGGTGTGGATTTCTAACAGTGGATCACAGAGATGCAATCTTGTGAGCTCACTCCTTCACAGGCCACCTTGCCCATGGAAGCCACAGAGAGATGGCAGGACTTGGCGATGATCCAGCTCACAGTGGTACCGAGTAAGGATGAGAGGACTTGATAGAGTGTCAGGGGGTGGGTGGGGTTTCCAGTCCTGGGCTTTTTGTGCAGAATCCAAGGATCCCTAGCTTTGGCTCCCTGCCTCTGCAGGGTGTGTTGAGGCTCAGTGGTGTGTGCTTATCAGCTCTGCTTCAGGAGACAGGCTCTCACTTCACCTTCCAGAGCCTCCTTGGCAGGCACGATTATGTTGTCCGTCATCCGTTGGTGAGAGCTTGTAATAACTTCTCACATATTACAAAGCCCCTCCCCCCCACACACACTCCTCACCTGGCTCCTTCCAATCTTCTTTCTTCCCTTTTTGCTAATTAATCTATTCCCATGTGCCTGTTTTTTGTGTGATAGTTTTGGTGTTTGTTTGTTTCTTTTCTTCTTCCATTTACTCTTGCTGCCATTGTTTATAGAAAGCTCTGGTAACTTGCAGTTGGCTCTGGAAATAAGACCGTCCTCCCCCTGACACCTGAACTTCTGATAAAGCAATACTGAGCCCTTCACTGTTTTCTGAGCACAGCCGGAACTTGCAACAGGCTTCACTGCACGTGCATATCCTTCACCTGCAATGCCCTTCCTGAGATGTTTCCATCGGCTGCTGTTTGGCTGTTTGTGGTGGCATCCGTCCCATCCCATGGCAGCGCCATGCTGCCCAGGAGAGCTGCCCAGCGGGTTCTCCAGACCGTGAGCTTTCAGGAGCTGATCCCTGTGCTGGTCTTAGAGACACCTCAGAGTGGGTTTGAACCACGACCCTCTCAGTTATTTGGCCCCCTCACTTTACCATCTGCCCCACTTAAAAACTCCACGTTAGCATTGGGCTGCCAATGGCAAGATCAGCAGTCCAAAATCATCAGCTGCTCCATGAGAGAAAGACCAGGCTTTCTACTCACTCCCATAAAGCATTACCAGCATTACTCCCATAAAACAGGCTTTCTACTCCCATAAAGCGTTACAGTCTCTGAAACCCACAGAGGCCGCTCTACCTTGTCGTGCAGGGTCCCTAGGAGGCAGAATGACTCCGGGGCAGTGAATGGGGGGTCTGGTTTGTATCTCTCCTCCGAAAGAGCCTTGGTGGTGCAGTGGGTTAAGCATTGGGCTGATAACCTCCTGGCCGGTGGATGGAACCCACCAACCACGCCTCAGGAGAAAGGTCAAGCAGTCCGTTCCCGCAAAGAACTTGTCCTCCGTGACGCAAGTCAGTTACTTGCTTCTCTGAGAAGCTTCCGGGGACCACCCTTCTCCAGCAATGACCTCTATGGCTGTTTGTCTCCTGAGAAACAGAGTCTATTGAGGGTCAAGGGGCTGCGGCATCTCAGCACTGGTCTTGGGACCCCCCACCCCTTCCAGAGTCCACCAGGTGGCCATCCCATAAGAATGCATTGGGATGAATGAATCCAATGATCATATGTAGTGACCCACATAGGGGCTGTGTTACATATCATTGTTAGGTCCTAACCAGCTTAGAAATTCCACGTAGCCATAAAGATGGGGTTTTGAGTAATTATTGGATAAATGGATTGACTTGCCCTTCATTACACAGCCAGAGCACAGGGTCAAGTGAAATGGGGATGCCCCGTAAAGATGCCAGCTGAGGGTGCTTGTAATAACTCTGAGGGGCTGCAGCCTTCTAGGTAACCCAGAAAGCAGTAGGACTGATCCCGAGAGCAGGTCCCAGGGGCATGCAGTCTATCACACAGGGCCCTACACTTGAAGAGCCCCATGCTTGGTTTCATGCCCTGCGGTGCCTGTCCCTGGACTTCTTAATCATTTTCAAAAGAGGGACCCTGCATCCTCATCATGTACTAAACAACCAGTTGCCATCAACATCAGTTCCTGATGACCATGTGTGTCAGGATAGAGCTGTCACCCACAGGGTGGTCAGTAGCAGGTTTGTTTTTGCTGAACTCAGTCAGCAGGCCTTTCTGCCGAAGCACCTCTCGGTAGATTCCACCTTTTGGGTAACACTTGAGCGTGTTCACTTTTGGTGCCACCTAGAGGCTCCTGTGTTTGTTGCAGGACTTTGCAAAGGATCCCCTGCTGGATTGCTGCCCGCCCGCCCGCCCATGGGGAAAATTTACAGGAGCCTGGCAGTCAGTCGCATCGGGGTCTCTGGGACCCTCTAACTGCAGCTCCAGGCTGCCTTTTCTCTGACTATTCAAAAAGCCCAGGAGCGACGGCTCCAGGCAGTCATGTCTGCCCGTGAGAACATGCCACTGTTAGTCAACACCCAATGAAAGCCTTTTAGAGGACATTTTAAAAAGATGTAACTAGAATCTATTTGAAAGTAATTGGTAACCCGAGAAGTCACTGCTAATTCCTTGGACTTCCTCATGGCAACTTCCTGTCTTATTTCATATCATCCGAAGGCAGGTTTGAAAGAGGGGTAAAGAGCAGAGCGGTCAGCTCCAGCTGTTTCACGGGAATGGGATCTTGTGTGCCTCCCACAGCAGATGAGAGAAACATACAGGCTAGCCATTTCCTACCACTGCTTAATTTTAAGTGTAGAAAAGAGAGAGAGTTTCAAAAACTCTACCTATTGAAATAACTTTATATTCGGGCCTTTGACAAAAGTGCTTTTCCAAGTGAAGTTCATCTCTTTCTGGGTAAAAATTAAAATAACTAGAAATACCCAGAAAATAAAATCCTCATGCCATGTTTAAGTTTTTTTTTTCTGAAATTATTTTAAGTGGTGTACATATTAAGAATTAAACTGGTCTGGGAAATAATTTGAAATTTTAATTGCTCTCAAAAATGGATGTGAAGTAGTCTTTTTACATGTGTATGCTTGGTAATAATAGAAATGGGCTAGCTTGTTTTCCCAAGTCACCCAGAGGGAACAGAGGCTGCTAACCTGAAGGCCAGGGAGCAGTGAAAAAGAGGGCCTGCCTTGAAAAGATGGACAGGCACCCTGGGCTCTAAGGACCGACGGTGCAGGGCTGCGTGGCATTTCAGTCTTTGCACATCAGGTCACTATGAGTTGGCACCTAGGAACAGCCACCACCTGAAAGTCAGTGGTTCAAACCCACCAACCGATCTTCCAGACAAAGATGAGTCTGTTGGCTTCTGTAAAGATTTCGTCTCAGAAGCCCTATGGAACCGTTCTACTCTGTCCTGTAGGGGAGCTATGAGTTAGAATCAACTCTTCGGCTTGAGCGCTTTATATACATTTTGAAATATCAACTATCCCTGATTTGTTCCCTGAGCACTCTCTAGGTTCTTTGATTCCTTTGAGGCATGCACTTGCAATGAGCACATTCCAAGCCACCCACCACCCACTTGTGTTACCTCAGCATGGTTGCACCCTTATTTGGGTGCCTGGCCACTGCTTCTTCAGTTCAGCATCCCTTTCTCTCTGACACGATGCTCGGTTCTGTGCGTAATGCATAAGACACAGCTCCTCAGCCTAAAAGGTACATTAATCTAGTGCAGTGTTTGCTAACATGAGGGACCCTGACCCCCGAAGGGTGCTGAACCAGCCCAGGGGGAAAACAGATACTTGCACTTTGTTCTGGATTATGAGCGATGGCACAGAAGCTTCTAATTGCCAATGGGTGCTCTGAGTAATTTTCTTTTTTTCTTTTCTGTTTTTTTGAAAAGAGAGCAGTAGGCCAAATATGTTTGGGAACCTCTGATCTAGTGCGAGAGAACAACTGCCCAGCTACAGTCCACAATAATGGAGAAACAGGGACACAACACTAATATGGGCGCGCTGACGAGGGAGTAGCTCAAGAAATTGAGGATGCTTTCCCTAGAGGAGACGCGGGGAAGCATACAGAGGGCTTTTGACAAAGGAAGGAGGCTGAGGAGCACTTTCCCAGTGGGAGGGAAAGCGTAGACAAAGGAGGGGTGCAGGGACCCGGGAGCTTCAGGCGTGTTGGGACGTGAGAAGCAGTGTGTGGTGACACTGGGAGGAGACGTTGGGACAAGGTGGCAAAGGAACTAGAATATCATTCTCAACATTTTCACTTCGCTTTGTAAGAAATGGGATGTCGGTGGCTGTTGTGGTAGACAATGACTTTGTGACGCGACCCCCGGTGGTGGGCTCTGGACTCTGGTGAAAGGCAAAGGAGGGGCTAGATGCCGAGGCAGTTTGCAGGTTGGAAGCCCTCGGAACAGTCTAGCTCCGAGAAGATGGGACCTTCAGCTGGCTGAGAGACCTAGCATGAGCCATTCAGGAGATCGTTCCGCAGGAACACGGAATTCAGGTTGGCCGGGGAAAGTGGGAGCAGACGCTCAACCTAAAAATGCTCACGTCACTAGGCGAGCCCGATGGCACCTGGGTTCTCCATCAGTGGAATGGGTCATAGTGGCCAGCAGATGCTGAGATGACAGATGGCATGCATTTTTCCTGGTGTGTTTGCTGGTATGTGCAGCGTTCTGTGTGAATTCCAGACGGAATTCAAATCCACAGGGAGTGTGTGTGTGTGTGAGATTTGAAAACCCACATGCCATCCTCATGTGTTTTCATGAAGGTATGTTTGTGACTTTCAGAGGTGTCCCAAGACCATGAAGGCAGCCTCCGGGGCACACAACCAGTTCTGACGCCCAGGCAGAACAATTGTTTTGAGGAGCGTGCTTGATTTGATTGCCTTTGCAACTCGCTCTGTTGTGTGTTGAGCCCAGAAACTTGAGTTAAAGAATGTCATTTTGCAGCCACTCTAAAAAATAGCCAGGAAGCAGCCCTCACACCTCTCCTCTGGGGCCTGATTTCAAGGGACAGTGAGAGAAAGGACAAGCTGCTCGTTTGCAGGCCCAGGGTGAATAGAACTGGAGGTGGAGGTTTATAGATCACAGGGTCGTTGTTTTCAAAGAGAAATAAAAGTAAATGATGAAACTTCAGAAAAAATGGACTCTCTGGAACAGAACCAAGAACCAGCTCTCAGCGCTGACCTTTGGTTAAAGCCACGTAATGCAATCTCTGTCATCCCCTCTAGATGTATTATTTTATTGGTTTGCTGGGAATTTTGGCTTCAGGGAAATTGTACGTTAGGGGAGTGAAATGTTTAACTCTTATTACTGCCAAATGTTTGTCCCCGTGGTGAGGTGTTATAATAGAAAAAACACCTGCCAGGACCTTATGGTCTACAGGGGTTATAGCCTCGGGTTCCATACTTCACAAAGCATCTTTTCAAATGATTGCCATGGCCTAACGATCCCTGGTGAGTGACTCTCGAAATGAACTTCATTTTGAATCAAAATAGTACTTTTTCAGCTAGGAAGCTGTCACATAATTGCTTTTTTTATATGAATCTTAATTCCAAAGGCTCAGTTGGGGTCGATAAGCCCTTCTGAAGTGCTACGATCCTAGTAAAAACAAGGTATCTTTAGATAGCCTTAGATAGTTTAGAGGCAGAAGTCAATCCAATCCCTATTCAATAATCTGGTGGTGACGGGTGAGCATGTGCTGGCTGGCATGTGTCAACTCTAACATATAAGAAGATAAAATGGTATTTTGGTGTCTGTGTGAATTTCTTGAAGGCCTAGAGCTGGGTCTCCCTGTGCGTTTAGATCCCCTCACCTCCTTGATGGAGCCCCTCAAGGGTGTCATTGGCTCTCCACACTTCCTGCTGAGCTCGGTGGGCTGGGAAGCCCTGGGCCACTCTCTCTCTCCTGCTCTGGCTCTTGGTTCTGCTACTGCCACTCGCTTCTGTCACCACTTCCCTGGCATCACAACTCATTGTCTCCTGGGTCAAGGAGGTTCAGTGTACGGATCCCGGGGTCCAAAGGACATGCTCCACTCCTGGTTCTTTTTTCTTTATGTGGCCATGAGATTCCTCCATTCCTGCTTGACTCGGTTTAAACTTAGTGGGTGGCAAAACTGACCAATCTCCTTAGTAGCACCTCATTGACTGTATTTGCTTAGTCTCATCCCATCATTTGGTTGGAATTACAAGGGCTATGACTTAGAAGCACTATATCAAATAATTTAGTGCCCTCTCAATAAAAATTCCAAACTGAATCTATCCAAAATGACTCCAGATATTTTATCTCAAACCTACTCCTCCCTCAGCCTTCTTTCTCTCCCAGTTAATGATAAGTCCTGCTTACTCAGGCCAAAGCATGGAGGCATCCAGGAATCCCTTTGACCTCCCACCTCCTGCCATGACCCATGGTCAGAAAGCATTTCTTGTTCATATCCTCCAACTTCAGAATGTATTTAGAACCTGGTCATTTTATATTACGTGTGTGTTCCAAACACGTCCAGGACAGCAACACTTCTCCCCATCTCCCCATCTCCCCCTTCAAAGAACACCAGACCTGATCGCTTTTTACCAGCACTCCGTTCAGAACATAGCTAGGCGTTCATCACATTCACCACCTCCGTGTTCAGACAAGATCTGGAACCTGGCCACTTTTAGTCACCTCCGTTCTTGCCAAGGCCACCCTGTTCAAGCCAGCACGATCCTATGCCCCAGCTACTACCGGCACGTGCAGTAATATGAACGGGTCTCCCCACTTTCTCTCCTGGTCCTGTGATCTGTTCACCACCAGCAATCCAACTGAGTCTGTTAAAATCTAAGCCAGATTATGGGACGCCCCTCTTCAAAGCACATAGTACCCCACCCACTGCCACCAAGCCCATTGTGACGCAGCGCAACCTTCTGTAAGGGTCTGAGGCTGCATATCTTCACAGAAGCAGACAGCCTGTCTTTCTTCCGCAGAGCAGCTGGTGGTTTACACCTCTGAGCTTGAGGGTAGCAGTCCCCAAACTTACCCAACACCACCACCAAGTCTCCTTCTGTCCCCCACAGGGGTCCTCAAACTTACCAGAAAAGTTCTCACTCACCACTTCTACCCTTGCTGGTGCCTCTGCCTAGAATGTTCTTTTCCTAGCTGCCGGCATTGCTCATGTCCTCACCCACTTAGTGTCTTTCCTCAAATGTCCACTCTCCAGGAAGCCTCCTCTGACCACGTTATTTAAAATGATGACACCTCTGCGCCCTGCCTGTGTTCCCTATCATCGATTTTTATGGTTTTATTTTCTCCACAGCACTTTTAACCTTCGACCACTCTATTTAATTTTCGTTTTACCGAGGTAGAACGTACACACCATAAATCCACCCTTTTGAAGCACGGTTCATTGTTCTTAGTATGTCCACAAGATCGAAGACACACCTTCACTGCTTATTTCCTGAATACCTTTGTTATTCCAAGAAGCCACCTCACACCGGCCACGCAGTCAGTCCCTCCCACCTCCGTCCCCCGCCCCTGGGAATCATCAACTTAAAATCTCTAGGAATGTACCTTCTCTGGACATTTCATATAAATCAAATTGGATACTGTGTGACCTTTTGTCTCCGATTGCTTTCGCTTTAGCATGTTTTCAAGACTCACCCATGTCGTAGCATGTCTCAGAACGTCATTTCTTTTTGTGGCCAGTTAGCATCCCATTAATTGGCTGTACCATAATTTCATCAGTTGATGGATATTTAAGTAACTTGAAGCCTTTGCCTAGAATTAATAATGCCATTATGTAAATGCATGCACAACTTTTCTTTTGTTTTATAAATGAATTTAAGTCGTCAGTTGTCTTGAATTGCTGCGTCACGTGCTGACCTCCCAGCCACTCCATGGGACAAGGATGAGTCAGCCCACTCCCGTAAAGAGGTAGACCCCTCAGAAACCCAAAGGCAGAGTTCTGCGCTACCCTGCAGGGCCCTGTGCATCAGCCTGGACGCGCTGACTGCGGGTGGGGGTTGATTTTGGATGGCAACTCTATGGGAACTTGTTTGAGGAACCGCCCTGCTGTCTTCCGCCGTGGCTGCCCTTTTGCATTCTCCCGATCTGTTGCAAATATATTCCAATTTCCTCACCTTTCCAATCGTTGCTTATTTCTTACAAACGGAAATTTAAATGGTTAAAGTCTCACAGCTCTCCATTTCTGTAATTGCTATATTTCTTTGCGTGGATCGTCAAAAGTTGGCAAAGCCGTGACCCCTCGTGCAGAGGGCGGGGCCGCAGGCTTTGTGCTCACATTCTCGCCTCTCCTGCAGGCATCAACAGGAAGGTGGTGTACTCCTTGGCAGACTCAGCCGGTGGGTTCTTCTCGGTGGACAGCTCATCGGGCATCATTATCCTGGAGCAGCCACTGGACCGGGAGCTGCAGTCTTCCTACAACATCAGCGTGCGGGCCAGTGACCAGAGCCCCGGGCAGGCCCTGTCCTCTCTGGCCACTGTCACCATCACCGTCCTGGACATTAACGACAACCCCCCTGTGTTTGAGAGGCGAGACTACCTGGTCACAGTGCCCGAGGACACCTCCCTTGGCACGCAAGTCCTGGCTGTGTTTGCCACGAGCAAAGACATTGGAACAAATGCTGAGATCACGTATCTCATCCGATCTGGAAATGAACAAGGGAAATTTAGAATCAACCCAAAGACAGGTGAGTCAATAGCAACTAGCTGGAATTCCAGGCCTCACTGCGTCCTCCGGGGCAGGCTCTTCTTCATCCTCCTGTCTCCCTCCCTCACAGTAGAGCAAATCTTAGCTGGGCCTAATTCAGGCCCTAGGAGGCATGCTCCATCTAAGGATGTGGAATGTGCAGCTCCCAACTGTCGACTGCAGGTGGTGCTAACAGTCAACTCACTCAGCTACTCATCAACAGCTTGGAAGTTCAATTCCACACAGAAATGCCTTTGAAGAAAGAGCTGGTGATCTCCTTCCCACAAACGCAGTCCTTGGGGAGCAGAGTTCCACAAGGCTGTGCCTTTGTTTACTTGGTAAACCCCTGACCCCCAGGTTGGCTGCAGGATTTCTCCTTGGGAGCAGCAATGGGGGACTTGACATGAAGTAGTATTTGCATGCCTCCCACAGGGGTTGGTGGGGTTTCTCTCTTTGCTGTGTTTGTTTGCTTTCGGCTTTGTCTTAATCTGGATCATTTGTTGTGAGTTTGGGGCTCCCCTTGCCCCGTTCACACTTAGGTTACCCCTCTTCTCAGGTTCCCTGCCACAGATAAGGGATCTGGATGGTGACTTTCGGGTCCTCTCAGGCTGGAAATCCACTTAGCATTATTAATTCGTTGGCACTGTCCCTGTCACCAGGCCCTGTACAAACTCCTGGGCAGTGTGTGCATCACTCGGGGCACAGGTGCTTAGGAAGAAACCAGGAGAGCAAAGGGCGAGCCCTGGGGCTTTGTCTGCATTGCTTGGTCAGTAACCAGCAGGGCAATGTGGAGTAAAGATGGTAACTCAGGAAACAAGTTTGGATATTCTTTGAAGAGTGAACATACTTACCCTCGTATTTTTATAATGTTTGTGTTGATATTTTTGCTGTGCATTCTCATCGTGTTAACTTATTCACCTGTGACTAGGCAGAGCGGTTTCCATTTCACAGGTAAGAAAAGTGAGTCTCACACCGACCAATCATTGAACTCATGTCCCTTTTGTCACTCAAGAATTAGGCACTTGTTGAGCAAGGAAGTAGAGCAAACTCATTCTACCAATGAGTACAAATAAACTATCTTAATTCCACAAAACCAAGCTTCCTGCCAGGTAGGGATGCCGACTCATAGTGAGCCTCTAGGACAGGGTAGAATTGCCCTTCTGGGTTTGTGAAACTGTAACTGTAGAAAGCCTCATCTTTCTCCCTTGGGGCACCTGGTGGCTTTGAACTGCTGACTTTCCGGTTAACAGCCCAAGGCATAACCATTGGCATGCATGTCAGGCTCCTATGAAATCATTTTACATTTTCCACCTTTTCTATACCAAGAGCAGAGGTTTATAAAGCTTTCAAATTTCTCCTAATGCCTACTGTCCGTAGTGAGGGTTCTAGGATTTGAACTTTGATCTCACGGACACGAGAATCTATGCTCTGGTCCCTATATAATACGGTTGTATTGTCAGGGATGCAAAATCGAACACTGTGCAGTCCTGTCCCACCCCTGAGTATGCACACACTGCCACGGGACCGACTCCAACTCATAGAAACTCTGTGCGAGATTTCTAAGCCTGCAGATCTCTACAGGACTAGACAGCCTCATCTTTGTTCTGTGGAGTGGCTGGTGGGTTTGAACTGCCTTCCTTGCAATTATCAGATCAATATTTCCAGGATGGAAATATTGGTAGAGAAATGGCATTAGCAGCTCTCCTAGCCGTAACTCTGTTTACGAAGGTCATTAGTTTGAATGAAAGTGTATGGGGATTTACCCATTATGACCTTGCACCTGCCTAGTTATGGCCATAGTATACGAACAGCAAGGGTAAGTGGCTAAGTACTGTTTAAATTGGGTGTTGACTAATGGCACTAGGATGCAAAATAAAGCACTAAGGGTGCTAATTACTAAGAAATTTTAATTCTGAGAGGAAGAGGCTGCTGGTGTAAGTTAAACTGTTTCTCAGTGGTGTAGAAAGAGTCTGTGGCTAGCCTTAGCATTCTCTAACTAGGAGACAAAGATAAAAGATTCCTTGGTCCAGATAATTGTTCGGGGTGGAAACAATGGTAAACGTCTTTGAGAATCTGCTTCAGGGAGAACAGTGGCCCATTGCAGAGTGCAGTCCTGGGTTACCTCACTAGAAAGGGTGAGGGCTGAAGGAACATCGCACTCCCAAAGCGCCTCCTGGCCTGGGGCAACACCTAGCTGGCTGCTTTTACTTGCTCTACCTGCTTCCTTGGTGGTCAGCAGATTCTTCAGGAGCCAAGATGGCACAAGATGTGAAGCGTTGGACTGCTAACTGGAAGGTTGGCAGGACAAACCCACCAGCCACTCCGCGGGAGCGGGATATAGCAGTCAGCTTCTATAAAGATCTTCAGCCTTGGAAACCCTAAGGAGCATGTCCCTTCTATCTTCTAGAGTTGCTATGAGTCAGAATCCACTGGATGGAAGTGCTGGGTAGCAGAATCCTTCCCTTCCCTGGGAGACACTGGGCTCCACTCCTGATCAGTGCATCTCTTCTGCAGCCACCACAGTGAGGCCTGGCTGCTGCCCTGGTGCTGGCTAGCTTTCAGCAGAGGTTCCAGATTAAAATGGAAGAAGAAGGCAGGCTGCTCGACCTACTTCTGCAAATAACCTCTTCTGAAGGAGCTGTAGCTACTAACAGTGTGATGATCCTCAAGCAGTCACGAGGGGGGTGCAGGACCAGCTGTAGTGCCTCGAGGCCTGGGCCTCAGCAGCAAACTTGCCTAATTTGAATAACTCAATATAGACACAGTCAACTCCACTAAACCCACACTTAATATTTGGCCATTGTGTTATTTGAGTCCCAGGTGTTGCCTCCTCCACGGTGTCACCCTAACCTGAGATTTCTGAGATCATTGTTCCCCTTTTGCCATATGGTTGTAGATAGATGCATCATCTCTGGGCAAGGCATGGCAGCCATTACTTTTATGCAGCTCAGTCTGAGAGCATGTGTGTACTAGCTGACCGGAGGTGCAGCCATCCATTCCCATCCTGGCCTCTGGGCTCAGCCTCTGTCTGGTCTTGACCTGAGGACTCAAGAGACGCATATCGGAGATGCTTGTCCCTGTACCTACGGCCCAGTTGCATTAAAACGAACCATGCCAGATATTATCTGATGCTTGAAAGAACTCCAGAAACATGCAAAGACTTAGAATGTTCTCAGTGCTCTGTATGATGGATAGCTGTACTTTAACTGACAGCATTAATCAGACTTCTGGGATGGTTTCAGTCAGGTGTCCAGTAAGCAGATTCCCAAATACCTCAATTTCTGGGCTGCAGATGGTGTTATACATATTACCAAGATTATGGAACTGCTGACCAGTGTGTTTACCTAATTAAACCTGAATGTTCCCTTTTTTTCTCCCAAGGGGGGATTTCTGTCTCAGAAGTCCTGGACTATGAATTATGCAAAAGGTTTTACCTGGTGGTGGAAGCCAAGGATGGGGGCACCCCGGCCCTCAGTGCAGTGGCCACAGTCAGCATCAACCTCACGGATGTGAATGACAACCCTCCCAGGTTCAGCCAGGACATTTACAGCGCGGTCATCAGTGAGGGCGCCATGATCGGGGACTCTGTTATTTTGGTAGGTGCCCATCTGGGAGGTCCAGAGGGCTGGAGTATATGACCCCTAATAGAGTGGAAAAGTAAGCAACGTCGCTCTTGCAGTTTTTCCACACTCCCCCCTTTCAGTGTCTTTTAGCCCCCAAGAACTATAATCAGGCACCAGCGGCTCTACAAGTGTTCCTGCTGCTCCTATGCCAGTTTTCATATCAGACAGGGCCAGGCAGACTGCTCTACATCACGGTGTAGGTGACTGGTAATCACTCTTCTGCCAGCAGTGGTTTTGGTTTGTTTGTAATGCATTTTTGATGGTGGTTCCTACCCACTTCTAACCTTAGATGATAAGTTACTGGGTGGATAGGGATAGTGTAGAGTCTCCCTACGACCAACACACAGACACAGGAGAGAATAGCTACAAATGGGATTTCTTTCTCTTGTCATTTATAAGAGTCCTTTCAAGGAGGACATTTTCCTAATACCTTTAAGAACAAGCTGTGTTTTCTGAGGACTCCAGTCCTTCTCGGCCACACCTTACATTTTAGACGTGATGAGTCCGTCCTCACCCCATCAACCCCCTGCTGGGCTAGTCTCTTCTATCCATCATCTCCTCCATCTCTGATTCCTGCAACACTGCCCTATACTAAATGGAAATATATTCTTTTAAAAGTATCTATTGTGGAAAATAGGCATATCTGTAACAGAAAACTGACCTCGTTAGCCCGTTCTAAGTGTACGATGTAGAGACATCCATCACGTTCACGTTGCTGTGCAACCGTCACCACGGTCTTCATTTGCTCCGCCCACAGCCCCCGCTCACTACCCATGAATCTACCTTTCCCTAAGCATTGGTCTGTTCTAGATATTTCATGCCAGTGGGTCACACACTATTCCTCCATTTACATCTGATGTGCTTTGCGTAATGCTTTCAAGGTTCGTCCATTCCACAGCATCTATCAGAATATCAATTCTCTCACCCACTGAATGATATTCCCATGTGCGTGTAGATAGACCACATTTTTAAAAAATCCATTCATCTGGTGATGGCTGTTTGGGTGGTTTCAACTTTTTGGTTTTTGTGACAACAGTACATTCTTTACACAACAGGCATGGGCATCGGGACCCTCTCCTGCTAGGCTCTTTGCATGCACATAGATCCCAACGTGACCAATGGGGAGCAGCAGAGAGTAGGACAGTGTGTTTGCTGTGTAGGGAAGGGGAGTGTTCTTGGCTTCCCTGACGTGGAAACGTCTAGATTAGAGATTGCCTGACTCCAAGGTAGCGGTCTTTCCTCTGTATAATTCAGAAGAAATCATGTAAGCACCCCTAAGTGTTACCCTTCCTAGCTCAAAGCCTGCGGAAAACTAGACCTAAAAAGCATCAGACTTCAAGCAGTTAAGAATCAACTTAGAAACCAAATGGTGGGGTTCAGGCCTGGCAATGCCCTCCTTCAGACAAGTGATCATTTCTCCCACAAGGGCAAGCTCCTAACAGCCAGCGCTCTCCCCATTTAAACAGACCTGGTACCCTGAGAATAAAGTGTTTCTGTGTTCCTTATGCTGTGTCTTTTCTTTGTTTTGCTTCTTCTCCATGAAGCTAATAGCAGAGGATGTGGACAGCCAGCCCAATGGGCAGATTCGCTTTTCCATTGTGAATGGAGATCAAGACAACGAATTCGCCGTAGAGCCTGTCTTGGGACTTGTTAGGGTTAAGAAGAAACTGGACCGAGAACGGGTAAGCCCCATGAAGGCAGCAGCTCTCTTCCCATCTCCACCCAGCTCTTCACTGGCGTCAAAGCCACAGGTCATGAGTATGAGTGGGGAGCTTCTCTGGTCTAGAGACTCCAAATAAAAATGGTTGCTCTTTAAAAAACACTTCTGGTCCTGAAGTCCCTGTGAGTGTGAATACAGGCTACATTTCTTTACTGTCAGATGCTCTGTGCTTTGGCAGGTCTCTGGATACTCCCTGATTGTCCAGGCAGTGGACAGTGGCATTCCTGCCATGTCATCAACTGCAACTGTCAACATAGATATTTCTGATGTGAACGACAACAGCCCTGTCTTCACACCTGCTAACTATACTGCTGTGATTCAGGTAAGCCAATCTCCCCTACCAGACACTCACCCCTAAGACCTCAGTTCCTTTCTTCTGCAGTGGATCATTCATTAAGGTTAACTATGATTAGAGAGACACATACGTGTTTATACAGATGATAGATGCCATTGATTCTACTCCAGTTATTCATGGTGAGCATATGAACAACAGAAGCATACACTTTCTGACCCTGCATCATCACCACAACTGCCATTTTCTAGTCCATTGTGATAGCTCGTATTCCAATTCATCTCTCCATCCTCACAGACCCACTACTGATGTGCAAATAGGATTCTTAGTCAATGGGAGATTAGACACCTGGATAAAGCTGCTGCTCATTAAAATTAATCCCCCATAAGAAAATTTTCTGAAACTTGAAAGCCACCTGATCGCTTAAAGAAGATTGTAAGATAGAAAGACTTTCTGCTACTATTCTGCTGCTTACCGACTGATTTTCCTCCCATCTATTTTTTTTTAATTATTATTTCAAAGATTCAAAGATAGTTCGTGAGTGCTAGGTAAAGAGCTGCCTCCACTTGTCAGGATTTGTAGACGCTGGAAGCCAGCTTCAGGAGAATCAGGGGATTCAAACATGGAATAGTATCAGTATAAAGAAATTAGAGAAGACAGGGATGGATATTTGTGTTGTAGAAGACCAAAGATGTTCCAGAGAAATAGCTCTAGCCTCATCCAATTTGGCCTCAGGGTCACCTCCAAGCCTTCCCAGAGTGTCTGAGTGAAAGGGGGGAGGAGAAGGTATGAGGCCCTGAGGAGCCCTATGGAGCAACCTTCAAGACTTTGAGTCTGGCCCTCCTTGGACAAGACCTCCCTGCTCCACTGAGCTGTCCAGGAACCGGGCTGGAAGACCGTCCTAAAGCTAGCAGATATGGGCTCCATTCCCACCCCTTTGTCAGCAAAATCTGATTCCTTCATAAGAGCTGGGTTTCTTTCCTCTCCTCAATGATGCTTTTTCCATCAGCTAAACATTCTTATGCCTCTCCTGCTCCCACAAAGCCCCGTGGGGGGTCTTTACCTTCCTCCATTCTCCTTTCTCTGGGTTTCCTTTCTCCAAGACTCTCCCCCACCAGGGCACTCTCTACCCGCCCCTGCTTCCATGCGCTTGCCCACCACAAAAAGAAAGGCTGTGTGTTCAGTTTCACTGGTCAGCTTGACGGGCTGGTTTCAAAGGCACAGCAGGAAGCCTTCAGTGAAAGAACTGAGACTCTCCAGCCAGTGGTGAGGACCGGGCCTCCTCTGGGGAGCAGGGGCCCTGCCGTAGTTCACCTTCATTCACAGAAGATGACCCCGAGGACACACATTTCCTCTCCCTCTTCCTCGCTTCTTGGAAGGAAACAGCCTTTATAGAGTGAGCAAACAAATCAATAAGTCTTCTGTTTTGTGTGGTGTGCTAAGTATGTCATCGGTGTGAAATAGTAAATCCACCCTGGGAGGAGGTGATCACGTAGCTCATTCCAAAGGGAGATGGAGCCTTGTTCTTGATGGCTAATGGGGTACTGAAGAGGACTTTATATATTCATATAGATATAGATATAGATATAGATATATATAGATACATATTCCTCCCTTTTTCCAACATAGGCTGGCTTCCTGATTCTAACACATTTTTTGGAGAACCAAGGTTTTTTTGTGTGTTTGTTTTGAATTTGTTTATTTCTTACATTTGAAATAATCTTCAATGGCATCTATGCCCTGAGATTTTTTTGCCACAGCCCTAACAACCACACCATGGAAACCAGCTGCTTTCTCAGGCATGTGCCCAGGCCTGACTGAGTGGTGGTTCAGTGGGGGGGTTCTCACCTTCCATGGACAGTGTTACAAGTTGGGCTGCTAGCCATATGGTCAGCAGTTTGAAACCACCAGCAGGAGAAAGATGAGGCGTATTCCTACTCCCATACAGAGTCATGGCCTCAGAAACCAAAAGTGGCACTTCTACTCTGCCCCATAGGATCACTATGAATATGATCGAGTGGGATTTTTTAGTGAGATTTGGGAAATCTAGGTTCTATCAATATACCTCACACCTAGTCACCACCCCTGGTCACTGGAGGCGTGTGTGCTGCTATGGTGCTAAGCAGGTTTCAGGAGAACTTAAACATTAATACAAATGAAGAAGAAAGGCCTTATAATTTACTTCTGAAAATCAGCCAATGACACCCCCATGCATCAAGATGGTCCAATCCACCATTGATCAGGAGGCGCTGGGGGACCTGCTGTATCCTGGTGAGTGGGGTCCCTGTGAGTCAGAGATAACTCAGAGGCAGCTAACAAGAACAATAACCCACTCCCCCCTATGGCTTGTTGCCACGAACCTTCGTTGGGGGCTTAGCACAAAGTGCTCCTCCACCCTGACACACATCGGCTTCGTTAGCACAGTTGGCATGTGAGCACACAAAGATGGGGTTGGCACCTGCCTTGGGCTTTGATGGCTTCACACTCTCTATGTGTGGCCAGCATAGATGGCCAGTCTTCAGCACCCAGGACTGATGTTCACTCCCATTCAGCAGCACTGCTTTCCTGGGTCATGGTGGCAGGTGGCAGATGGAATGGAATTTTGACTGCGCCCAAGCTTCCGAGCCTTTGCACAACTTGGAAGCAGAAGGGAAAGGGCCAGGCCATAGTTTCATGGAGTGTGCTTGCCCCAGGCGTGATTCTCTTTCAAACTTCAGTGCACCTTGTCTTTCTTTATGTGATCTGAGCTCACTGAGTCCTAAGCCAGTGCCTTCAAAGGGTCTGAACTGTATGTTGGCTTTCCCCTGACCCAACAAAGGGATCAGCACAAGATGATCAAGGCTCAGAAAGACACTGAGAGGAACTCAGCCATGGAAGGCAACGGGTTAATACTGTAACATACCTGATCTTGCAATAACAATGAAAACAACAGCCAAAAAAGTCTAGGAGGGGTTACAAAAATTAACTGGTAACTTTGAACGACTGACCTTGCAACTCATAACCACGACACCCTCAGGGCTCCCTAAATGGGACTAAACCCACAGGATATTTCTGCGTATGCCTATGTGTGCTGCAAATCATCCACAAATGTGGCAGAGCACACAGGGCAAAGTCACAACAACTTCTTGGCCACAACCGAACACCTGGAGGGAGTCAGTAGCTGGGCCTGAAGCTCAGGATCAGTTTCAGGGGACAGTGAGGGCATTGATATAACATCGTGCGCAATGTCAATGTTCTAAACCTTATTTTGGTGAGTGCGCGCACCAACAGGGCTTCAAAGCATGCGTGCTTGTGAGAGGCTGTCTAAAGTGCAACCAGAGGCCTCTCCCTGTCTGCAGCAAAGAGAAGGGAAGAAAAACAAAGGCACAAAGAAACAATTTGTGAACGGTGGTCCCTAAGACCAGAACTAGATGGTGCATGGCCACAGCTACTGACTGCTTTAAAAGGGATCACGGCGTTAGATCCTATTTACAGAGAAACAAAACTCAAAATATTACATATAGATAGATAGATATAAAAGACCAGGCTTACTCATCTGATAGAGACTGGTGGGATCCCTGAGACTGTGGCATTTAAGTAACAATCCAGACTTTAACTGAACTCATGTCAGAAGCTCAACTTTCAGCCAAATGCTCAACAAGCCTATAAAATGAATGCTAATGCCAAGGAGGTACATTTTCATTAGAATGCTCAACCAGTACATTGAGGGGATTACAGTGGGTGAGATGAAACAACAGGCATATAAATTGCTGAGTATGAAACAGATGATCCACTGTGTGAACCTTCACCCAATCCATGATAAAAAGTTGAAAACGACCCACCACCCATGCACAATTAAAAAGGGAGTATTTGTCCAGGAATCAGAGCTCAGAAGGTAGAAAGGGCTAGAGCTGGGTGAAAGGAACCAGTCGGCACAGCGAGGAAGTGGGAAGAGTGCTGGCACATTGTGGGAATCACAGCCACTGTCATGAAGCCCACTGGGTATGAACGGTTTCGTGAAAAGCCAGCTTGCTCTCCAAACTTTCACCTAAATCACAATGGAAACTCCGAGAGGGTCTCCGGTGAGCAAACAGATCAAGCTGTGGAGTGATACACGGTCTTGTGCTCCCACTCTGAGGGAGAGGCTCTGCAAAATAATGCTGACGCCGGGCTTCCGATGAAGGGGACGATTTTCTCGGTCTGCATTTCCAAGTTGAGAAATATTCCACCCCGTGCCTTTTCCCGAGAAGCACATGCAAACGGTTGCAAAGCCCAGCTCTCCACTGGACACATGTCTTTGACTGTTAGCTGGGAAGTTGCCAGCATGCCCCACCACCACCGCCACCAAAAAAGAGCCTCATGTTGTGACATTAGAGCTCCGTGTTGGGCCTAGAACACAGAACAATGTTGTGACAAGTGGAAGACAGTGCCTTCCCCAGCCCAGCAGGATGATGTTTTCTTGGCCCGAGCACATTTTCAGCGTAGTCACAAAGGCGAGTGAATGCCATTTATCCCCAAAGGGGCTCAGGTAAACTCGGGGCGTTTCAAGCTTGTGAAGGACAAAGAGGAGCCCAGCCTCGGAACTGGCAAAGCCTTTCAACACAAGTCCTTCTGTTCTTCACCTGCAGTTTATTGTCTCATGAGATGGTGGTGGGGAGGGAGCCAGCGATGCTCACTGGTGCCAGCCTGTCTTCCAGAGACAAGATAATACCACAGGATTCCCTCAGCTCAATGCTCTGCTTTCCAGCACAGCACTCCCAGCCAGTAATGATGGGTTTGTGTGTTTTTTAAGCTGTGTGCAGAGGTGTAATCTAATCTTCCTCTTTAATATACTCTCTTATGCAGGAAAACAAGCCAGTGGGCACCAGCATTTTGCAGCTGGTGGTGACAGACAGGGACTCCTTTCACAATGGGCCTCCCTTCTCATTCTCTATTTTGGCGGGAAATGAAGAGGAGGCGTTCCTGTTGGACCCACACGGGATCCTGAGGTCGGCGGTGGTGTTCCGGCACACCGAGTCCCTGGAATACGTGCTCTGTGTCCAGGTACGGTCTTGTTCTCTGTCCGCATCAGGCTGCCTTTCACTCCTACTTGCTCTGCGCCCGCTGGTTGGTTTTCCTTTGTTGAACAAGTCAACAGAATTCATTACCGTGTGGGAATGTTCCCCCTTTTAATCTCAGATTCAATTTCACACCAATAAAAGCGGTCTGTGTGTGTGAAATTGAACAGGAAGGAAGGGAGGCATCATTGTTCAGGAGGGACATTTCTGTAGGGTGTGTCAAGCACACCATCTCTGCAGTCTGGACATTCCTGGGGTTCTAGTGGACCCATAAAGAAAAAATAATTGTTCAAGGCTCTTTCCCTTAAGCAGGATATTATTTGTCATAGTATCCCAATGGAGGAAGGTAGTCATCATTGTTTGAATATCCTTCAGCCATAGCGTGGTCTAGTGGTCTCTGCTTTGGAGGAAACTGCCACTTGACTGACCCATAAGAGCCAAGGACTCAGACAGCAATGGCCTTGGGTAGATGACTCACACACCTAGTTTCTGTTCCTTGGGGTCTCTGTGCTGTGGGAAGTGATTAGTACAGAAGGCAAATGTGATCGGTCTTGAAAGAGATGGGTGAGAGCTTGAAATGAGCAAACACCAAAAAGCTCCCAAGTACGATTTTTGCTTGGATCCCATCCTAGAAATTGAGTGACTCGTTTTTTCCCCCAAAGCACCCAAACCAAACTCACAGCTGTTGGATCGATGTCAACTCATGGCTATTCTGTGAATGGATAAAGTAGAACTTCCCCTGTGGGTTTTTGAGACTGTAATTGTTTACAGGAGTAGAAAGCCTCATTTTTCCGCCAGGGGATGGTGGGAGTTTCAAACTGCTGACCCTCCTGTTAGTAGCCCAACATGTAACCCACTGTACCACCAGGGCACCTCCATGTCAATGAATTCCCCCATTGCTAACCTCCCTTGTGTAATCATTTTATATAACCATGTGGGTGCTCAAAAGGCAAGGAGCTCTTGTTAACGGCTTCTCTTGAAGTGAACAGAGTTCTTGGCATATTCTCTCTAGCTGTTAGAAGCCAGAGATTTGATATCTCAGACTCGGGAATCTCCTTAGAGAGCTTTCTCCCCATGGCAATTATATTATACTTTCAGCATGTTTTGTGTTTCTCCTTGACAAGGTCCCTGTCTGCATCAGTTACAGCCCCACTCTCCCAGCCCCATTTATGTGCACATTAACCCATACCAGTACTGCTGCCTCCTAGTAGAACTGCCCTTCTGCTTCAGCCTCATTCGTTTCTATTTCCCCTCCAAGATGAATCCTCTTACATGAGATTCTGTTGTTCTTCTAAGCCAGAGGTGGGCAAGTGCAGGCCCTGTGCCAAATCCTGCCCATAACCTCTTTTGTTTTTCGAATCCTTTTATTAGGGGTTCATACAACTCATCACAATCCATACACACATCAAATGTGTAAAGCACATTTGTACATTCATTACCCTCATCATTCTCAAAACATTTCCTTTCCACTTAAGCCCCCCGCATCAGGTCCTCTTTTTCCCCCTCCTCTCCGCCACCCCCTCCCTCATGAGCCCTTGATAAGTTATAAATTATTATTTTGTCATATCTTGCCCTGTCCAATGTCTCCCTTCACCCACTTTTCTGTTGCCCGTCCCCCAGGGAGGAGGTCACATGTAGGTCCTTGTAATCAGTTCACCCTTTCCAACCTATTCTCCCTCTATCCTCCCAGTATCGCCTCTCACACCGCTGGTCCTGAAGGGATCATCCACCCTGGATTCCCTGTGTTTCCAGTTCCTATCTTACCAGTGTACATCCTCTGGTCTAGCCAGACTTGCAAGGTAGAATTCGGATCATGACAGTGGGGGGGAGGGGGGAAGGAAACATTTAGGAACTAGAGGAAAGTTATATTTTTCATCGTTGCTGCATCGCATCCTGACTGGCCCGTCTCCTCCCCGAGACCCTTCTGTAAGGGGATGTTCAGTGGCCTACAAATGGGCTTTGGGTCTCCACTCCACACACCCCCACACCCCCCAAATTAACTATGGTAAGATTTTTTTTTGTTCTGATGATGCCTGATACCTGATCCCTTTGACACCTCAAGATCGCACAGGATGGGGTGCTTCGTCCATGTGGGCTTTGTTGCTTCTGAGCTAGATGGCCGCTTGTTTACCTTCAAGCCTTTTGATAGCTGGACACCATAACCTATTTTTATAAAGAAAGTCCTATGGGAACACAGACTGGTCTGTTCTTGCTTACAGTTGGTTTCATCCTTGGCTGTTTTCCTGCCACAGTTGTGTAGTTGCAAAAGTGACCTAGTAGTCTAAATATTTGCTATCTAGCTCTTCACAGAAAAAAGTCTGCCTGCCTTTTTTATTACCACGTGTGGCTGTCACGTGCCCTGAGAGCATGTGGCCTGCAGACTAAACTCTGCACCAGTTTATCTCAGATTTGGAAGGCCAGTGCCTTTAGCAAGTGTCACATTCCCATCTTTCCTTTCTCCCGGTCACTTCACACCCAGCAGCCATCACCCACTTCTGTCAACTTTCTGGCCTCCAGTGTTTGGCTGGGGAACATCCGGTCTGTAAAGTTCAAACCCATTACTGTCCAAAAGGCCCTCCTGGGTTTTCTGTAAGTGCGACCTAATTGGCTGATCGGATCTCCTTTTGCATGAACCTTCCATTTCAGCATTTCTGGTCCCCACAGTCCATCACATAAAGCGTGTGGTGATGTAATGATGGTAATAATCAAAACGGCAACCATCACATTAACTATCATCTGCTCAATAGTTCCTGTGGGCCACGCCTGAGCCAGGCACTTTGCAAGTCTTCTCTGGCTTCCCATCCCCACACGCTCCTGTGAGGTACTTTATTCTATGGCTTCCTAAACTTTTTCCATACAAGGGCCCTTTGAACCCAAGAAATTTGCAGCATAAGCAAACACTTCCAGAAACATCTCAGATGCATTGCCTGTTAGATTTTGAATGACACTGCATCTTAAATTTTGAATTAATTTTTGGGCCCTGCATGCACAGAAACCTTTAACAGCTGCCTAGTTTTTCACAGCCCCCACATTCCATTACGCCACTCCACAGTTTAAGAGGCTTTGACCTATTTTACTCATATCAACGATACAAACAATGATGCTCAGAGATGTTCAAGAACATGTTCAAAGCTAAGTATGCACCGAGTGGCAGGGCAAGAATCAAACGCCGGTATATGTGATGCCCAGAGCAGAGTGCCTGCTCTTACACTGCCTTTCACATAGAAGGACTCATTTGCCCTGATCTCACCAGACCTGCAAGGCCCACGGTGGCCCTACCTGCTCAGGTACCTGTCCCAGCCCTTCTCCTGAAGTCCTACCATACTGACTCCTCGTCACACAAGGCAGCTGCTCAGGGAAGATCTGTAGGGACAGTGATCATTCTGTCTATTATTACGTAAAACTGGAGGCAAAAGCAGTTCTTTTCAAGCCGTGTCTTTTTCCCAGTGGTGTACTGTGTTGTATTCTAAATCTTAAAGGGGTGCCATGCCCACTTGAACAATGTGGTGTTTTACACAGTCAGACAGATGCCATCTGGTCCAGCCCAAAGTAATGAGAGCAACAGAGAAGACAGATCCCTCCTCCGTGGGAGAGCACCGCTTTGTAAGACTTCCCTCAGCTCTGTGTCCGGGACCAAACCGAGCCCAGTCTGTGGGGGCACATGGATAGCCGCTTCTAACCTCCTTCCTTCTCCCTTGTCTGACTCCCACCCGAGTGTATGGGGTTCACACCCTTCATTGTTCACAACAAAGTGTGCACATGGGAAGCGGGGGTGATAAATGTCCCTGGTACTGAAGCGCACACCTTCGCACACCTTCAACCGTTTGCAGAAGAGGGGCAGGAAGGAAGGAAGAAGCCAATAGGTGCACGGTGCACATGATGGGTTTCCATCATTGTCATGACCTTGTCTCAGTTCTTTGCCTTCCCCCCTCTCGGTTGTTTTAGGCGAAGGACTCGGGTAACCCCCAGCAAGTGTCCCACTCCTACATCCGTGTGCGGGTCATCGAGGAAAGCGTCCACAAGCCGACAGCCATCCCCTTGGAAATCTTCATTGTCACCATGGAGGACGACTTTCCGGGCGGGGTCATTGGCAAGATCCATGCCACAGATCAAGACGTGTACGACGTGCTCACGTTTGCGCTGAAATCAGAGCAGAAGAGCCTGTTCAAAGTGAACAGCCACGATGGGAAGATCATTGCCCTGGGGGGCCTGGACAGCGGCAAGTACGTCCTGAACGTCTCGGTGAGTGACGGCCGCTTCCAGGTGCCCATCGACGTGGTGGTGCACGTGGAGCAGCTGGTGCATGCCATGCTGCAGAACACCGTCACCCTCCGCTTCGAGAATGTGTCCCCCGAGGACTTCGTGGGGCTGCACATGCTGGGCTTCCGGCGCACGCTGCGGAACGCAGTGCTCTCCCAGAAGCAGGACAGCCTGCACATCATCAGCATCCAGCCCGTGGCAGGCACCAACCAGCTGGACATGCTGTTCGCCGTGGAAATGCACAGCCGTGAGTTCTACAAGCCAGCCTACCTGATCCAGAAGCTGTCCAATGCCCGCAGGCACCTGGAGAACGTCATGCGCATCTCCGCCATCCTAGAGAAGAACTGCTCAGGGCTTGACTGTCAGGAGCAACACTGCGAGCAAAGCTTGTCTCTGGATTCCCACGCGCTCATGACCTACAGCACGGCGCGCATCAGCTTCGTGTGCCCGCGTTTCTATCACAACGTGCGCTGCACCTGCAACGGTGAGTGTGTTTTCCAAGGCCGGCCTGCCTGCGGAGTTGATAGGAGGAGGCTGCGTGGCTGTTCCTAATTCACAGATGTTTATCCATGCAGCAAAATATTTCTGGGTCACCTACCGAGTGCCCAGACGTCCCTGGGAGGTGGCGTAAATAGTTAAGAGTTCAATTGCAAAGCAAGAGGTTTGAAGTAACCCAGAGGTGGCTGGGAAGATGGGCCTAATGACCTGCTTCCAAAAGGTTACAGCCTAGAAAGCCGGGTGGAGCAGTTCCCCTCTGCACACGTGGGGCCACCATAGTCAGAATTGGCTGAACGGCAGCTAACTTCAACTCCCTGTGGGCACCATGATTGATACTGGGCGTCCATCAGACAAGCTCAGTCCCTGCTGCCGCTGAGCTCATAGTTAGTGAGCCATACAGATGCACAAGCAGGAAAGCCCCAGCCCATGTGGTAAGAATGATCCGAGGAAACACCGCATGCTGTGAGAAGGCCCATTTCCTAAAGGGGGTATCCTCTAAGTAGAGCCAAAAGATAAGCAGGAGTGAGCTCACTCATTCTGACTCCTAGGGACCCCATAGGACAGAGTGGACCACCCCTGTGGGTTTCCAAGGCTGTAAATCTTGGCGGCAGCAGCAGTAGAATCGTTCTCCTGTGGAGCAGCTGGTGGTTTCAGATGCTGCCCCTGCTGCTAGCAGCCGACACATAATCCACTTCGCCACCAGGGCTCCCAAGCAGGAGCTAGACAAGTGAAATGGAGACCCACGGTGGTACAACAGTTAAGCACTCAACTAGTAATGCAAACCTTGGTTTCCACCTAACTGCGATGTCCTCGGAGAAACTCCTATCCAAAGATCTGATCGGAAAGATTCCAGCCTAGGAGGATTTCTACTCTTGCCCCAAACCAAAATTCACCGCCTTCGTGTCCTTGTCAACTCATGGTGGCCCTACGGCACAGGGTCGAACTGCCTGTGGGTTACCGAGACTGGACCTTTGGATGGGAGTAGAAAGCCTCATCTTTCTCCCAGGCAGCAGCTGGTGGCTTCTAACTGCTGACCTGGAGGTTAGCAGCCCAGTGTGTAACACACTACCCAGCAGGGCTCTTCCTCACTCACTGCCAGGGAGTTGATTCTGGCCCTATAGGAAAGGACAGAATTGCCCCTGTGGGTTTCTGAGACAGTAATGCTAAAGGAGTAGAAAACCTGTCTTTCTCCTGTGGAGCAGCTGGTGCTTTTGAACTGCTAACCTCAAAGTTAGCAGCCCAAATTCATAGCTACTATGCCTCTGGGGCTCCTAGGGCACTTGCTAGGAGTCAAAATTTGACAATCTACTTGAGGGCACCTAAGAAGAACAAGTCATACTGGCCACAATAGACATAAGAAGGCCTGCCACTGAGTCAATTCCATCCCACAGCCACTGTAGGATGGGCTAGGCCTGCCACTGGAGGGGGGCGGGGTTCTGAGACTAACACTTTTACAGGATTAGAAAGCCTCATCTTTCTCCCATGGAGCAGCTGGTGGTTTCAAACTGCTGACTTTTCAGTTAGCAGCTCAGTGTGTGAACTCCCCACCCCCCAGGGCTTCATAGGAAAAGGCTATGGAGGAAGAATGTTTGGGACAGAGGGACAGCTTATGTGAGCAAAGCCTGAGAGTAAGAAAATTTCCCTTGAGGGTCCTGGACAGGTGGACAGGTCAGGGATATGATGACAAAGGAACCCTGTAAGCAAGCCCAGGAGTCACCCCAGGCCCATTAGCCAAGATTCAGAGACGATCCGAGGCTGTGGGAAACAGCGACTGATTCAGAGTGAAGAATTGTCGGGATCAGATTCATGTTTCACAGAGAGCATATGTTGCTGCAGAAGGGATTGAATGGATGAGAGGCAGCCAGGCCAGAGGCAGGGAGACAAGTCAGGAAGCTGTCGCAGAGGGTCAGGGCAATTTCATTTGCTTCAGTGAAAAATAGACATGGAATGCCCAGGAGTAGAGTGGAGGCCCTCTGAGAAGCAGGAGGAAGTGGTTCATGCTGTTGATGGAACGATAGCCATCAAACCTTGATCTGGCTGGTCAAAAGCCAGGGCAATGCAGAGGCCTAGCATGGCAGCATGCACTAAGAATCAGTGCTCTCTGTCAATTCACTGCCCCTTTCCAGGAAACTCACACCTAGAATTCCCTCTAGCCAGTATGAGCTTGCTCCCAAGGGACGGTGACCAGAAGAGAGGCCATTTGTAAAACATGCTCTTAGGTAATTGAAGACAGACAGGGGGGCCCTGGCCCCTTCCCTTGGTTGTAGCTTAGAGAATGAGCTCATCAGAGGAAGGCCCCAAGAGCACAGCTCTCTCCCAAAGACTTGTTGGCAGTCTCCAAGAAGCCCAGAGGAGGGCCAAGCCAGGGGAGGGGGAAGGGGGTTCCTATAAATTTCCCTAATGTTTTCACGAGGCAGAGGCCACCATGTCCCACCAACCTGTTGAATATGGAAATCAGCTCCGAAAGAGCTCAAAGCACGCATGCTAGGTGACATGCGCTGTTGGCAGATGTCACCAGCAGGTGGGATTCATGACTGTCAGTGGTCCATGCCTTGTCCAGATGTCCTTTGTAGGCAAACTGATGGACACACCAGTTTGTCCATCAGAGCTAGATCAGAGCACATTTCAGCTAGAGCTTCCTTGTGCCGACTCACAGCAGGATACCAAGGGTTCAGGACCCAACCGAGCAGGCCTTGCAGGAGAAACTGTATCCTCCGGTTCATGCTGGTGCTCGGAGAAGTCCTTTTGTTCAGCAAAGATCTGTGTGTGAAGGTAGCAGTGTCGTAGGCTCGGAAGATTCCAAAGTGACAGAGACAGAAATGCTCCCTGTCCTTTGGAGCTGCAATTGTGCTATCAGCTTAGGAGCCTCACATGCTATAATGTTACTGTCCGCTGCTGCTGAGCCGTCCTCCCACTCAGGGGGATGCCACACGTTCCAGAGCAGAAGTGGGCCAAAGGGGTTCCTGGGCTGTCATCCTCACGGAAACAAGTTGCCAGCCCTTTCTTCTGTAGCGACACTGCCCACCTTTTGGCTAGCAGCTGAAAGCGGTCTGTGATATTGGTATACGAGGGACCACTTATGTGCTGTGTCTCAAGTGGGGTATGTGCTCATCAAAAGGGAACGTGCGCTTTGCAGAATTTCTGCGAAGAAAGACATGAGAAGGGGTCAGTCAGCGCAGGCTGGACTGGTGTTCAGCTATGAGGGTGAACAGAAATCAGCAGAGCTTCTAGACTAAGACAGATGAGGAAGAAAGTCCTGGCAATCGCCTTATAAAAAACAGCCAGTGAAAACTGTGTGGATCACAATGGTCTGGTCCTCGAACAACCATGATCATGGGGCAGACTCTGTACTAGGCAGAGTTTCATTTAGTTGTACGTGGGGTGGGGGGAATGGGGGGGTGTTGCCAGGAGTCGACAGCCAACTCAACAGCAGTTCACAACAACCAGAACACTATCTGTGAAGCATTATTTGGCATTTTAACATTTCAGCATATTACCAGGGGCATATTAAGTGCCTCCGAGTTCTTTGTTCTTATCACTACTATCAAATGGTCATTTTCAATTCTGTCTCATAAATTCATAAGGAGGGTCATGGCTTCGACCAGAATCTTCCTTTCTCCCTCTTCCCCTCCCCGCCTTCTTTTCTTTCTCCTTTCAACTATTCTGCTTTGTAGCCTCTTTCCACTCACCTTTCTGCTTATCTGAGGAGACTGGTAGCATTGTGATTATGGCTCTAACTGTCCATCCACTCCTCCTCTCATCTACAGTTCATTCCATTCATACCAGTGTTAGCTGCTTACTTATACCATCCGTTCACCTCATGGTGTGTAGTGCAAAGGGCCATCCTTCTATTAGCTGAGTCCTTGAATGTTGTAAAGTGGAGAACATTGATCTAATATCCCTCCCTCCCTAAGTGGCAGTTCCTGAGTGCAGCTCAGCTCCCTGGATGTCTGTGGTACTCATCCGGGGCAGCCTTGAAAGACAGTTGCAGTAAGACAGAGCATCTCAGCCACTCCAGTGTGTGTGGTGTTTGTTAGAAATGCCCATTCCTGCGCTGCTGCACACTCAGACGTGGACAGTAGGTGGAGCCTGGGGAACTCTGATGCTGGTGGAGGAAATCCGCCTGTGAGAAATTTCACTGGAAGGGACACCCACCAAGAACCAACTGCCATTGAGCCACTTCCAACTCAGATTAGAATGTCTCCTTCGGGTTTCTAAGGCTGGAAATCTTGACAGGAGCAAACAGCCTCATCTTTCCCCCACAGAGTGACGAGTGGATTTGAACCACACCTTGCTGTTGGCAGCCCAACACTTAACATACTGTACCATGAGGGCTTTCAGAGGAACCAGGGGAATAAAAACTCAAACTCACTGCCCTTGACAACTCACAGCAACCCCTACGTAGGTTTCCAAGACCCTAAATCTTGATGGGAAAAGACAGCCTCATCCTTCTACCACGAGTGCCTGGTGGTTATCCGCCAGCATTCATTCTCCAGCACCACCTGGGCTTCTAATACGAAGTGAAAACTCAAAACTCACTGCCATTGAGCCCCTTCTGACTCCCAGCAAACACATAGGTCCGAGTAGAACTGCCCCAGTGGGTTGTAAGACTGTCACTCTTTACTGGAGGAGAAAGCCTTCTCTGTCTCCTGATAGGAAGGGAAAGAACACACATTTCTTTCAGGTTCAGGGACAAGTTCTTAATTGTAATAGTAATAACTCTCTTGGGATCTCATGTCTCACAAGTTGCCTCTAAAATAAAAACTCCCTGAAAAATGATAAAGCATTGGGCAATTTCAGGGATCTTCTGACATATTAGAAAGAAGAGATCATTTAGTTCAATAAATGAACCCCCCCTAACTCTCAGAGACACACACAACTAATGTTGGCCGTGGATGCCCCTTCCCACTGCCCGCCCCCCCCACCTCCTCCACCCACCCCAAACACACGCAGCTAATATTGGCTGCTCATCTCTTTACCCTGGGAGGTCAGAAGATTCATTAAATAGACTGTCCCACCACTTGGTGGAATAATTAACAAGATAAATGTCAGTCCCTGCCCATTCTGGGCTGTACAGGAATGTTTATACAGAGTTGGCCTCAATACTCTACCCTCCTCCCAACTTCCAGCTCATCTTTTTCTCATGCAGATTTTTTGGGTCCAATTGCCATCACTAGCATCTTGAACCAAAATGCTGAGTTGCTTTGACAGAGTGAAAGCCGACTTCCATTTCAGTGCCAAATAGGCTCATTAAATGCCACCTACCACTGAACATCCTGTTTGAACAGTACTTAGAGAAGAGGTTCTGGTGCCGCCAGAGGTTTCTAGTGGCACCAGCTTACACAAGTGGGAAGTGAGAGACGCATCTGAACCCCTATGCGTGCAGCGCAGCAAGAGGAAAGGGTACCACGGGCTGCCATGAGGCTGGGCGGGTGGCCTAATTTTGAACATATTCATTGGTTTCCAAATGTCTGATACAGACATAGGCCAAAAAAGATATGTTTGTCTAGGAGAATGGTATAGAATTGAAAATAACAAGTTCTTTTTAAAGGGATAAATATAGAAGAAAGCCTTTTAGACTAAAATACATGGAACATGCACTTACGTAGACACACAACTGAAGTGACAGAACTCTGTTTAAGAAAACAATAAGGGTTAGACACAAGGCGATAATTTCAACAACACTCCTTCCCTAAGTCAAAAGTATTTGTCTGCAGAATTATGATTCATCACAAAACATGAAGAAGACACAAAAATTACAAATACATGGTAGTCTTAAGTTGTCAGTTAGGGGGCAACCTCAAAGTAATAGTAGATTTGAACCAAAGTTCAAGGACTTCAAATCTATGACCCTTGGAGTGCAGCCCTGTGCAGTTTCTCAAATGAGGGCATTTCTATTTGAAATAAATCCAAAGGAGAATTTCATTTCATTTAATCAGCAGCAAGTGTGTTTAAGTTAAGTCCTGTTCACTCGGCTTGTGTGATCAAAGGGTTATTAATAATGTAACCCAGGATGGGGGTCGGGGAAGTTGTGTTAGAGTGGGGGAGTTGTGTTAGGGAGTTGTGTGCAGAGGCTTTGGGTCACAGCAAAAACCAAAAACCTGTTTGTAGAATCCCCTTGTAGATTAAGCCTCCACTGAATTCCAAGATCATTAACCAAGGATGTAGATCATCTTGCCCTCGGGCAAAGAGAGTTGGAAAGTGGGTTACCTCCACCCTTCTCCAGCCAGCAAAGGGAGGGGCAGTCTCTTAAAGGCTTGCCTGGGTGTCTCTTTGATGGACAACACTACAGGTCCCATCATCCCATCCTATCAGTCATTCCCTGACTGTCTTAGACAAAAGGCCCTGGACCAATCTTGCGAGTTCTTCTATCAAACACAATAGTGCATGTCCCAATCATGACCCTGTTCCCACTTCTGTAGCACCACCGGTAACTGTGATGTATTGCTCTGCCACCAGTCATGAATCTGTGACAGTCTCCTCTGTTCCATGCTTTATTTAACTAGCAACTTGACTGAATCCTCAGATGCTAGTATGACCTCATGCTAGTGGCCTCCCTTATCTGATTGGCATTCGTGTCTTTGTGTTGTCATTTCTCTTTTACGACTTAATAAATATCCTCCTGAAATTATAGTTGACCCCAGGCTATCCTTTGTACTCCCCAAACAGTATGGAGTGCAGATTGGAACCTCACTCAAAACTCACGGCTTTTGAGTCAATTCTGACTCAGAGAGCCCCTACAGGACAGACTAGAACTGCTCCTTATAGTTTCCTAGGCTATGAAGCTTTACCGGAGCGCAAAGCCTCTGCGTTCTCTCTCAGAGAGGTTAGTGGTATCGAGCTGCAGACCTTGCAGTTAGTAGCCCAATAACTCATCCACCACACCACCAGGGTTCTAGAGCCAACATAAGACGAACCGGGCACTTACCGTGCATGTTCTTAACCAGAGGGATAGCAGGCACCTCAACAGTAGAGCTATGATCACTATGTGACATGGTCCTGAGGGTTCGCTCCACTGAGGGGCTGGTGAAGCTGAGCTAGTGCTGAAAGGATGCCTAGATTTAGGCAAATGAGGTCCCATTCAGAGGAGCATTAGCCTTAAGGCATGGAGCTGAGGAAAAAGTGTGTGATTGATACACGGATCATAGAAAATGTTTTGAAAATGATGAGGGCAACATATGTACAAATGTGCTTGACACAATGGATGGATATATGGATTGTGATAAGAGTTTTATGAGCCCTGTGTATTACCAAAAAATACACAGATCAAACCAGAAACAGACATAATTAATATTGATTGAGCCCTTACCAGGCATTGTGCCTTTTTTGAATGTATTCATATACAATTGCATTGAGTACTCTCAATAGCCCTAAATTGAGGAAATTCCCTAAATTCATCTTAACACCAAACAAGACCCACAGCCATTGAGTCCCCATAGGACAAGATAGAACTTCTCCTGGGAGTGTCTGAGACTGCAACTCTTTACAGGGGTAGTAAGCCTCCTCTTTCTCCTATGGAGTGGCTGGCGGTTTCAAACTGCTGACCTGACAGTTAACAGCCCAATTCATAACCACCATGGCACCAAACCTCCTCAGAACCAAACAATAGATCAGCCTAACTAACAGAAAGGATCTGGCTTGAACATTATGGTCTTTTAAGAACTAGCTATGTGAGGTCAAATGGACAACCGCAACTGGGAAGAATACGTAAGAACCTGAGGGCACAGAGAATTTGAGTTAATGAGTGAGGAGAGACTCCGGAAAGGCGAGTGGAAATGTCCGTCCAACTCAAGGAATGTAACCCGTGTCCCTAAATTGCACATGTAGAAACTGTTAGAATTGCTGTATGGTTAGCTGGTCTAGCTAGTATCAATAAAACAAGTGAAAAGTGAAAGTCAAGGGAGGTAGGACTGGTCGGTTGACTTTGGCACACTCACAGCAGCACTAGGACATGGCTGAAAACCAGGACTCTCCCCGGGCCCCTCAGGAGCCAACTCAAAAGCAATGCCATCAAGTGCATTCTGCCTCTCCGCAACCCCACAGCACAGATTGGGTTGTCCCCTGTGGGTTTCTGAGATGGTCACCCTTTCTGGGAGAAGAAAGCCTCTTCTTTCTCCTGTGGAGTGGCTGGTAATTTCAAACTGCTGACCACTATGCCACCAGGGCTCCCGGCTCTCTCAAAAGAGTCTTACTCAAACGCGCTTCTTGGCCTCTGTCGTGGACTGCCTCTGCACCGATTTGGAAGGAGCTTGGCAGGCACCCAGCAATCCTGCTTGTTATATCCCTGACACAGTAATCCATCCACTGTTGGAATACCAATGCCCAGGAGCACCCTACCTCACAAGGCGCCCCATCATTGTCCTCCTTGGGATGTTGCTCAGCTCTATCCTTGGGAGCAGCACACTCTCCAGTTCATCTTACCCCTCTTCCACCCGCTGTGCTGCAGATAGCTAACGACGGTTGTCATGACCCTTGAATGCTCTTTTTCCTTGCCAAACACCCAAAGCTCCTTTATGCTTGGCTGTCAACTAATACGTGCTACAAAGAGCTATCGCTGGCACAGCCAGGGCACACTGAAGGCAGAAAAGACAGTCAGTTCTACTTGGAGAAGTCCAGGAAAAGCACTGGAGCTTGTCAAGCTGGATCTTGACCAGGCAGGAGGTGCCTCTTAAGCAAAGAGAACAAGGGAGAGAAAAGACCAGAGGCTCTGGGTATTCCGCTGCTCCGCCGGTCAGCAGTTAATGACCGGGTGTTACTTTAGGCCGGGCCGATTGCAGGGTGCGGTGGAGACGGGTGAACGTGGCTGGTGAGGTCATCTCTGGCCTCTTGGAGCCTGTGGCTAGCTCGGAACAAAGTCGTGCTTTGGTGCGCAGTTGGACAGGGGGTCAGAAGTGAGGACAGCCCTGGGGAGCAGGACCGTAGGACAGATGAGCAGAGCTTGGTGCTAGAAGGCTATTACATATAGTACAGGAAGATGATGCAGGCCTCTGTGGAGGTGAGTGTTTCCGATGCAGGGAAAAGACAGAGGTTGGCTTTGCATTTGGGCTAGAGCTAATTGTCCAAAGAGAGGTCCTGTAACCACAGTCCTTGTGGTGTTGAATGACCGGGATGGTTTCCTCTGAATGTGAAGCAAGTTTGCCCTGAAAGCTGAGAACATCCCCTTTTGCAGAGCAAATATCTCTCTGCCAAGCCCTCACCCCCAGCACACCAACGCAAAAGCCAGACACGCTGCCACTGTGGCAACACTGACTCATGGCAACCCTATGGAACAGGGTGGACTGGGCCCAGGGAGTGTCTGAGACTGTAGCTCTCTACAGGAATGGAACGCCCCATCTTTCTACCTCCCCCAATGCCAGACGGCATCCAAGGGTCCTCACCCTGGTGGCGGTGGCAGCTTTTCAATGGGTGCATGTGCCTGTAAAAACCACATTGACACACAGCTGCCACGGAAAAGATGCCTTGAATCCCACTGTACTCAGCCCGGAATCATCCGGGAAATATGGCTGAGCCACGCAAGGGCCTTTGCTTACAAGTCTGTGCTGCTGGGAGGACCACAGGAGGCCACTGAGTAGCTGAGACCTCGGGAGAATGTGCTTTCAGGCATCTTACAGACTGGAAGTGAAGTTCATGGACATACATGATGCTTACCAGGACAGAGCATCCGAGCAAAGCATGGGAATTCAGGGTGTAGCCCGTTTGCTATTCCTTATCAAGGTCTTCCCTGTCATGTGGGAAGGCCCCAGAGCTAGTTAACAGTGATTATAACCACAGCTAAATAGACTGCCGTGTTGACTAACGGCCTAGACTTAATTCAGGGGACTGAGGGAAGGCAGGGGAGAATCATAAAAATGGTAGCTGGGAAATTTCTGACTCTCAAGAATTCACCTTCGTCCTGCATATTCCAGCACTCTGAAGCTGCTGCCCAAGTGAATTGCTCTATAAAGTGACTGGTATTTCTACCCGAGTGGTTGGAAAACCGTTCAGAGGAAGGCTATGCTGTGTGCCACTTGGCCCCTGGTGGGGAGGCTGTGTGAACTGGAGACACAGAGGTGGGGAAGGGTCTGATATCATCTGCACATGTGCTGAGACACCGATTCACTGAAAAGCTCCAGCCCTCCCCTCATGCCTGCCAGGCACAGAGAATTCCATGTCATCCCTGAACCCACAAATCCTGACGTTGACCCCAAAGAGGAAGGCAAGTCAGAGAGTGCATGTGTGTCCAGGGCTCTGTCTCCTTGGTCAATCAAGCCAGGTCCCTCTGGATTTGAGACTTCATGATAATTTGTTTTAATATAAAACTTCTTTCCATGACAATTACTTTCACCTGTGAAGTGCCCCCATTTGATTCTCACAGGTCCGTGAGGAATAATCACACAGAAGCCCCATGATGGCCCGTGTCTAACAGGGGATCCACGTGCTGTGCTCAAGGTGGTGCCTACCCCATGATGACGCCACACGCAACTCTGCCCACACCTGCGCAGCCCCGCCCCCCGCGATCAGTTGCACATCAGACTCATGACCTGTAGGGGATTTTTATCGGAAGGTTTTTCAGAAGCAGATCGCCAGGCCTCTCTTCCTAGTCCATCTTAGTCTGAAAGTTCTACTTAAACCTGTTCAGCAGCATAGCAACTTTCAGACTTCCACTTACAGACATTGGTGGCTGTACATGGAGGACATGGATCAGGAACAGTCTGGTTCTCTTGAATGGAAGGCAAGTAAATAGATACCGAACAACGACAACAAATCAAACTCGCAGCGTGGCGTTGGTCCTTATTCACTCAACCCTGTAGAACAGAATGGAACTGCCCCTCTGGGTTTCTTACACTATAGGTGTTAACAGAAGTAAAAAAGCCTCATTTTTTTTCTGAGGAGCCCTTGGTGGTTTTGAACTGCTGACCTTGCAGTTAGCAGCTCACTCGTAACTCACTATGCCACCAGGAGGCTAAAGTGCAAGTTTCTTGTTTATCTATGCCCCATGCTTTCCCTTCACAGTATGCCATTTTCCCAAGGGAGCCTGCAAACAGCGTGCCTGCTTTACATTTTGATGTGAACCCAAAACATCTGCACTTTCTGTCCTTCCCTGACATCAAGTAAATGACACCCTTTGGTTTGATAAAGCAGAGCCTTCTTCCTCGATAGCTGCCCTGGCACGGAATTGATGGATGTCTGGAGACAGAGCACAGAGGTCTACATGCCTCCACCCCCTGAGCTGTCACAGAACACAGCGCAAGTTAATTAAACCTGGATTATTTCATGATAGTTAATAAGATAAACTTTCTCCCAGAAGCCAACAGGGGCTGAAACAGTGTTGTCTTAACTGCTACTTGGGAGATGATGAAGCGCTTTCTGCCCCCCACCCCTACCCCCAGAGGTGGTCTTCCAGGCACTTAATAATAATAGACATGTATGCTTCCCTGAAAAGGGAACAGCGGAAACATGTCATTTCTAAACACAAGTTAAATCCTTAGCCTCCATTTAAGGCAGCGCTTCCTAAAATGGGCGGCACCACTGCTGGAACCATCAGGCATTGAGGGGTGGGGGACTACAAAATCAAAGACCTACACTTTATCCTTGAGAATGGATTATAGTACAAAATGTTTCATTGCCTGGCAGCAGAGGTGAGTGGGGTAGGGGCACCAAGTCATGTTCTCTTTCTGAAATAGGCCAAATAAGTTAGGGAAGCTATGATTGTAGAGCATGCTGGATTTTAGGTGACTCGTGAATGGACGGCTTGTCCTAGGGAAGGGTCTCCAGGACCCATGCCTGTGTCCAGCGGAGGCCCAGCGGCACATGGTATTGCTCAATCGGGTCTCATTGGCAATCTCTCTCCATTGCTTAGGACAGTTTGTAGAGAGGCAAGGACTGTACTACTGAATCTGCTGCTGTTTGTCAACTTGAGTCACCCCCCACCCCCAACAACCTCAGACTCATGGGGGCCCATGCACGATGAGACACAAGATGCACCGCGGGAAGTTTTCTTTTCTAGCGCATCTTTGAATGCTCTACTGAAACGCGGTCAGCATTCATAGCAGCACACAGCCCGCCAGTGCTAGACAGATGGTAACTGTGCATGAAGTCAATGGATCAGAAGTTCAACCTAGATCTCCTGCGTGGAAACTGAGGACCCCACCAGAGTCACTGGTGCCTCCGCACGAGCTTCCCCTGATACCCGTGATTCTAGGAAACCTTTCTTAAACCACAAGAGCATGAGGCAAAGAAGCAAGTAAGTCAAACTCAATGCCAAATCATCGACAGGGTAGATCGAACCCTGTGAGTTTTTGAGACTAGAACTCTTTACAGGAGTAGAGTCCTGTCTTTCTCCTGAGGAGCTGCTGGTGGTTTCAAACTGCTAACCTTGCATAACCACTACATCATGAGGGCCCCTAGAACGCAATTGCCATTAGTTAACATAGGGAAAGTTTTGTGCATTTCAGACGCAAATCATACCAAATGACACACAAAACAACCTAAAATAATAAAACGTAGAGTAAAAGCAGGAATTACCTGCTAAGTTAGACACCTTCTGTATACAGTAGAAACAATGGAAGTACAGTATACCTCCTAGAGAGGGGGCTTGATTACACTACTCTATGCTTCTTTGACCAGCTTGCTACAAAGCAAACATTGAATACTATTTTTGCCTCCTGCCTTTTTTTAGTGAATGTGAAATCATTCATAGGGGGTGGGCACTAATGTTTTTCATAAAGGCAAAATGATATGTCAAACTGTGGAAATTCGGGAAATACCTGTGTTGGATTTGGGGAGTAGTTAGTTTTGAGAAACTTGCTTTTCAGTAACTAGCATCTTCCTTTGCTCAGAACAGACCGTTTGTATCCTCATGCGCACCTGATCACACATGTCCCCAGGTAACAAGAATGTCACATTTACACTAACCTCCACGCTCTAATCAGCCTGCGTCTTTCCTTGGGCCACGAGAGAACAGGCCTCGAGCAGAGCGGCTGACAGCAGCAGCTGGAGCCAAATGTTTATGACTGCACACCTGCCGGGCTGGGACTCAGGAGGCGGCCCAGAGAAGTGTTCAAGAATGGAGCAATGGTCTCCTTGCCCCAAACTGGAAGAATCAACTCAACGACAGGGATGATGAGGACGATTTTGTTTTTTACCTTTCAGAAACTACTTCTGAAGAGAGAGAGAAAAAGAACCTATCAAAGTCAGTAGCTTCTAGAATGAATAGAAATGTGCATGGTTATCTCTGCTTTTTTCCCCACTTGGTTTTTCCTTTTTAACACTTGAAAGAGCATCGTTTACAGCAAATCTGTCCCACTGTGGTGCATCCTTTGATTCCTTGGCTGCTGCTTCTCTGGGCACTGGTAGTGGGTCCAAGGAAAATGAGGTACTTGTCAACTTCATTCTTTTCTGTTTAATACAATGGTACTTATTGGTCCAATTGAGCATTTCTCTTTTCTTTACATTGAGGTGGAATCCACAGCGAAGGCTGTGTATAGTCTTTCATCTTCATCAGTGAGTACTTCAGGTCCTCCTCTTCACTTTTGCCAAGCACTGTGGTGCCATCTGCCTATGACGGGCTGCTTAAGGACCTTCCTCCAATTCCAACATCATCGTCTTCATAAAGTCCAGTCTCTTGGATAATTTGCTCAGCATACAGATTGAATAATTATGGTCATTTCAACTCTTCAGTATCCCCTGGTTCTGTTGAAAAGATTGTCTCTTAGTCTATGCACATGAGCACAATTAAAAGTTCTGGAATTCTCATTCTTTCCAATAGGATCCAACATGTTTTATGATAAACAGAGTTGGATGCCTTTACACAGTCAACAAACACAGGTCACTGTCATTCCGGTAGTCTCTACCAAGAGGTCTTCGGGAGGACTAATGGGCATCTGATCCAAGCCATGGTCTTTTCAGACTCTGCTGTTGCATGTGAAGTCTGGACACTGTGCAGTCAGAAGAGCGAACAAAACTGTCGTGGAAGACGTACAGACAGAATGCTCCCTAGAATCCAGATAGCACGGCTTCAGCTCCTGTGCGTTGGACATGTTATCAAGAGGAACTGGTCCTGAAAAAGACCATGCTTGGTAAATTAGCGGGTCAACTAAAAAGAGGAAGACCTTGAATAAAATGGGTGGACGCAGTGGCTTCAGTGAATTTAAACATAGGAATAATTATGAGGAAGGCGCAGGACTGGGCAGCATGGCACAGGGGTCACTATGAGCTGGAACCGATTTGACAGCACCTTAATGTACTTATAATTGGTTTATATTAATGTACAGTTTGATGTAATACTGTAATTAGTCTTACACAGAGTCTTGTCATGAGAATTTGAGCTAACATAATTCACTAATTAGGGGCCATGCTTTAATTATTTGGTCAGCTGTAGTTTATGACACAAAGAAATTAAAAGGAAAAAAAGCTGTGAGCTTCAGCTCTTGTTCCAGGTGGCTTTGTCCTAGAAGCCAAAGTAGGGGAATGTAATGAGTGGGGAAGTTGAGTGAGAACCCCCTTATTACTCATGGCTAAGTCCTGATGGCTAGAGAGAGGCCAACGCCAGAGAATGAGAGGTAGTTGTGCTGCCACCAAGTGGATTCTGCCACAGAGAGCCTCTAGGATAGAGTAGAGCCTCTCGGATAGAGGAGTAGAGCCTCTAGGATAGAGTAGAGCCGGCCCAGAGTGTTTCCAAGGGTGGGCTCTCTTATTGCTGCTGCAGTTGAGTGTATACATGGCTAACGCTCACCAGCTCAACAGTTACTCCTACTTGTACAACCACTCTTCCCCTCCTTTTCTGAGCTGCTCTTTCTCCATTAACATAAACTCACCGCTCCTATCCCTTCTTTCAAGACACTGTTGTCATGAGGATCCCATACAGATAATTCTCAAAAGAACATAATGCCCCATCCACATCTTTTCCCACAAAGCAGCTAGTAGATTCAAACCATTGACCTTTTGGTTAGCAACCAAGCACTTAACCACTGCAACACCAGGGCTCCTTTGAATAAAAGGTAGAAGTACTCAAATGCTGGATTTATTCTGAAATATCGTCTTTAGCTTTTTATAGCTCTTTTAAATTTTTATATATATAAAATAGTGTGGAATTACTAACCCTTTTTCCTCTTTGGAGCAATGCCTTTAAAACTGGGTTTTTGATAATACAAGGTTTCTTATCAGTGCAGACATTATATTCAGGCAGAACAGACTATGAATTTAGTGTATGTAGCCTTATCTCAGAAGTATAGAAATTTACAGAGAATCTATTCTTAGGCTTGTTAACTAGAAAGGGAGGGGGGATGGAAGGATATCCATGTAATGGCAAGAAACAGACTTTTAAACACAGAAACCACTGTTTCTGTGTCTAATGAGAAGGTGGTGCTTCTATTTGATAGGACATGTTTTGGGATCCATTTAGACACATTGCTACCTGCTCGTGGTGTAGTTTGAATTTTGTAGCTTACACTACCTTGTCATCGAGGAGCCCTGGTGGTACCGAAGTTCATCTTTGGGCTGCTAACCATAAGATGGGTGGTTTCAACCCACAAGCTGCCCCATGAGAGAACACGGAGGCAATCTTCTTCCACAAAGATTTACAGCCTTTGAAACCCCATGGAGCAGTTTGGCTCCACCCTACAGGGAAGCTCCGAGTTGGAATCGACTGCACAGCAGTGAGTTGGCTGGTCATTATCTGGGACCTACCTAGAAATGTGCAGGCCATCAGGAAAAAAATGGAAGGCAGACACAGAGAGCTGACAGTCAGCTGGCAGAGTTGTAGACTTGCTGTGTGTAAACAGGGGGCAGGCATGTGGTTCAGCCAGGAACTGTGGTTGATTCATCACCATGAAACACCATGCCTTTTTACTCAAAGACTCATCCTTCAAACCTGAGTTGAAATAAATGCTCTCTTCTTCTATGAAGACCTCTGGCCATCCCCCAGGAAATAGAATTGTTCCTTCTGCGGTCCTTCCATTACACTGGCTTTTCCAGGTGCCCTGATGGTGCAAAAGTCACACACTCACCTGTTAACGGAAAGATTGGTGGTCGGAACCCTCCGGCATCTCTATAGGAGACAGATACCTTTTCCATCACAGCTGGGAGCACCCTGAGGACCAATTCTGCTCTGCCACATGGGATCACTATGAGTCAAGTTGATTCCGTGGTACCCAGGTGGTAGTAGCATAGTCGTTATGCATTGGACTGCCAGCCCCCACAAGGTCAGCAATTCAAAACTACTAGTCAGTTCCTCAAGAGAAAGAGAAAGTATTTCTACTCCCGTAAAAAGTTAGAACCTCAGAAACCCATAGGGGCAGTTCTACCCTGTCCTAAAGGGTTGCTAGGAGTCTGAATCGACTCAGTGAGTTTTTGGAACGACAGCTCCAACAACACCATGATCTTACTGTATTGTAAGCTGCCAGAAGAGCAAACAAAGCTGTCTTTGAAGAAGTACAGCCAGAATGTTCCTGAGAAGCGAGAGTGGCGAGACTTCGCCTCACATTCTTAGGACATGTTCTAAAGAGAGACTAGTCCCTGGAAAAGGGTATCACACTTAGGAAAGTAGAGGGCCACTGGAAAAGAGGAAGGCTCTCACTGGGATGGGTTGACAACCACAGAGGGCTCAAGCATAACCACAATGGTAACAATGGCACCGGGTCAGGCCATGCTTCATTCTTTTATACTTGAGGTCACCGAGAGTCAGAGGCGACTGCATCCAACCACAATGTTGCATCCAACCACAATGTTGCATCCATCCACAATGTTGGATCCAACCACAATGTTGCATCCAACCACAATGTTGCATCCAACCACAATGTTGCAACCAACCACAATGTTGCATCCAACCACAATGTTGCATCCAAACACAATGTTGCATCCAACCACAATGTTGCATCCAACCACAATGTTGCATCCAACCACAATGTTGCATCCAACCACAATGTTGCAACCAGATGCTTGCTTACTGTTTTTCTCAGGGACAGAGTTGTTGTTCGTTGCCATCCATCTGATTTTGACCCATGGCAAAGTCCTCTGGTGATCTAAGTGGTTCAGCATGAGGCTGCTAACAGAAAGGTGTGCAATTCACACCTTACTAGGGGCTCCTGGGAAGACAGACCTGACAAGCTGCTTCAGAATGGCCAGAGCCGCGATGACTCTGTAGAGCAGCTCAGCTCTACACAGGTGGGGTCCCCATGAGAGGAGAGGGAGAAGGATCACTTCTTTTCATCTTTATATGCCCGGCCTTAATGTGTCATTGGCCCTAACCAGTTATTCCCTGAATGAATGCACCCCCAGTTATTTCAAAGTGGTTCTCAAAAGAGCCTCTTCAAATAGGTCATGAGATGGCCAAAGGGCTGTTTTCAGCTCCATCCATGACACAAAGATTTCTTGAGAAGAAACTAGGAAAATGGATTTCAGGGCACTTCTGTCATTTAGAACCATTTGTAGCGATCATTCTAAATTTTCCATCAAAAATCCCTTCATCTTCTAAGACTTTGTAAGCTGTATCAGTGCCAAGAATGTCTTTGACGCCTGAGTTGTAAACCAGTGGAAAATAGGATTTGCACACTCTGAGTTTGCTGGTGCTCATTCTGTTGCTCCTTTCAAGGATTAGTTCTTAAAATGTTAATATGGAGTTAGCATGAAATGTCTGCTTTCTTCTGGACAAAGAAATGGCTGTGTAGTGGGACAGTATGCTTAATGATGAGGGGAGAGTACAGAAGGGGAAGAGTATGAGAATGGGCCTGACCTTGCTGAGAGATGAAGCTACTGGTGTCTCAGTGTGAGTGGTTCACAGGAAGAGCCTTCTTTAATGAGCCACTGCCCACGCATTCAGTAGGACCACTCAATGGGTTTAGGGGGCTCATTTCTTAAGTGTTCAACTAACTGAAAGGTTGGTAGCTCAAGTACACCAGCCACTCGTGGGAGAAGGAACAAACAGGTGATGTGCTCCCATAAAGATTATTACAGCTGAAGAAACCCTAAGGGGAAATTCAATTCTGTCATATTGGGTCCCTATCAGTCAGAATTGACACCACAGCACACCACAGCAGAATCCCTGTTAGGGAATGATTGAGTCGTTGACGGGTTATTTTCAGTTTATGTGGCTCCTATTCTGTGGTTGTCTTACCACTGAAATTTGACCAGCTTGAAAATGACCTGATTCCTTTTGCAACTGCCCAGGGCCTTTGAAAACTGCACTTCCTTCAACGAATCCGTATTTCCCAACACCGGTTTTGAAATAACTCACTTAGGGGTTGAATCTGCCCTCAACAGTTGATCTGCTTTCTAAGATTCCCACCCACCCCCTGAGGGATTAACTTTTCATCTTACTGTGCTGTGAGCCTTGAGCTGGCAGACAGGAAGGGCTCTTTGCCAGGGAGAGTTCCATTGTTTTTAATCATTGCAAAGGGGCCATTTACAGCCGAGCAAAAGAAGAGCAGAGAGCAGAGGCGATTAGGAAACAAATCTAAGTTGTGCTTTCCCAGTGTAACATTCAGCATACTTAGATTTTTTAAAAGTTCTTTTTCACCTCTTGGGAAATCGACAGTTACCATGTTCGGAATGTCTGCCACCAAGTCTTTCGGAGCCCAGAGAAATAGAGAAGAAAACGAAACTCCAGGGTGGCAGTCAAATAGCTCCCACTGTTCAGGAGCCCCACTGTCATAAACACATTAGACCCTGAGCAATGGGACCTTTGTTGCCCAGCGGAAATCGATCTAGGCTCATTCTGAGCACAGTTTAGCCCATTTACTCTTTGAACCTGACCTGCTTCAGCCTGGCAGTGAATTTGCAGCAGACCTGGAACACCTCCGAAGGAAACCACGGCCATCTCCTTCCCCCAAACACAAGCCACTGAGAAGCCCATTGAGCACAGCGCTGCTCTGAGAGGCGTGGGGAGCTCCAGGAATTGCAAGCAATGCTAAAGCCACTCTTCGCGGTGGAGGTGGAGACTTTGCCAGGTGCTCACACCACATAAAATCCAGTCTTTGGGGGTAACGTCTTTGTATTCAGTGACAAACCTGGCGCTCTAGAACCACCCCTATGCTTCCCAATGTCCATAGGATCCCTCCTTCATGTACTGATCATGCATGTTTCCCGTTTGTCACAGGAGGACTGTGCCCGGGGTCCAACGACCCCTGTGTGGAGAAGCCGTGCCCGGGGGACATGCAGTGTGTTGGTTATGAAGCCAGCCGGAGACCTTTCCTCTGCCAGTGTCCGCCGGGGAAGCTTGGAGAGTGCTCAGGTGCAGTATGGGAGAAATGACAACGGTCTGATTTTGTATTCTTGCAGCATGTGCCCTTGGGTAAAGTACACTGCCCAAGCCCTTGTGGGAGATGTTTCTGTCTGCCTGCATCATTTTTCTTCAGAATGACCCACAGCTAATCGTCACTCTCAAATTTACTTGGGATTTGTCACAGCGATAGCTAGTACTATACATCCATGTAATGATCGTGGACGCCATACCTAATGGGGAAACGATACACGTGTTTTTCACATTGTCACATGCTATGAGAGTGAAATGAACGGGAAGCAGGAGGCTGTCAGGCAGAGGAGTCGGATTTTCTGTGGCAGCCTTCGATGTGGAGAAGGCGGTACAAACCGAGAGCCACAAAACAAAGGCCAAGAGAAAGGAGGGCTAAGGCCATCCTGTTGACCTTTCATAGAGCACATGCAGCCGAGAGCACCAATCAGCACATGTTCTCCCCTGGAGACGTGTAACTGCCTGTGTTCCAGACGGAAGAGGGACTCGCCTCTGCGTCTTAAAGAGGAGGAGGAAGAAAACGTAGCAAGACAACATTTATGTGATTTCCATCCAAACAGTTCCTCCCATTCAGATCGCCACTCCATTTCACTGATTCATTTCACACATGTGCTCTCTCCCCTTTCTTCCTCCAAAAGAGCAGTGTTCAATTCTAGTACCAGTAGAATGCTTTTCTCGTTATAGGGTATATTTGAAAGACTGGTTTGGAGAGCTAAGAAATAATTGCTGAGTGATGCCAAAAATTATGGTGGGCGTTGGGGGGAAATGACTATGCCTAGTATAAGAGGACTTCAAAAGTTTGTAGGGAAATGGAACTAAAGGGTATTGGAGTATTTCCATGATCTTTTTGAAGCCCCCTCATATGTGCAAGGCACTTTGGCAAGATTTGAGGATCTAGAAATCCAGCCTTTTGCAAAGAGAAACACATTTTTTCTTTTTTAAAAGAAGGCAGCCGTGGATCTTTCATAGTTGATATGAAAAATGGAGCTGCCCAGGAAGTAAAGGAATCCCCAGTAATACTTGCATGTGAGGTCACTGAAGGGTTAGGCTTAGAAGATAATTATGCTGCCCACCCCGCTTGCACACAGCAGGCAGATGTGTGAGGTGACAGTAATGCCAATTCCCTGACTTCAGATCTTCCTTTCTGCCGATCTCCCTTCTCTTTTCAATATAGAAAGTGTTTGATGGTCTATGATTACCATCCAATTGGGATCTTTCCACACTTTCCA
>NW_022105611.1:986519-987740 GCF_000313985.2 Echinops telfairi | reverse complement strand
TCATAGATCAGGGGTGTTGTTGGGAAATGTTTTTATTATCTTTCCCTTTTTCTTTTTCCCCTTTACGGAATTGAAACATCTGGACTACCTAGAGGATTAGAATGGGGGAGGGAGTTTCTAGGGAGATATATTTGAATAGTGTGGATTTTAGAGGGAGTCGGAAATTCGGGGACCCCAAGAGCATTCAGATTATAGAATTTACCAAGTTTCCCTTGATATGAGACAAGATTTTTTTTTTTTTTAGGCAGCTGGCTTCTAATAATTTTTTTCACTCAGAAATGTGACTGTAATGAGAAATAGAGAAGAAATTTTTTATCAAAAATGCCTTCTCCTCAATGCCTTCATCAGCATCCCAGGGTCTTCATTCAGCTTGCTAGTATTTGTTGGGTGATTTCACGTGCCCCTTCTTGTTTGGGGACATTAAACGTATAATGTCTTCTCGTATGGTCTTTTCAGGGCACACTTCTCTCAGCTTTGCTGGAAACAGTTACATCAAATACCGGCTGTCTGAAAACAGCAAAGAAGAGGACTTTAAGCTGGCTCTGCGTCTGCGAACGCTGCAAAGCAATGGGATTATAATGTACACCCGAGCAAATCCCTGCATCATTCTGAAGGTGATTAAAGTGGGTTATCTTCTCTCCCAGTCAATTCTCCTGTTCGTGTTGTTGGCTCTTGGACTGGGGGCTGTAGAAACCAGTTTGCCTTTAAGTACAGAAGACCAGAAGCAGATTGTCAGGCACAGGGGAACAGCAGCAGAATTGGGACATATGCCAACACCCATTTTCCATTTGAACATTCAGCTTCAAAATTGGCTCTTTGTACTCCATGGCATCTCCTTCTACAAAGGGTTCCAGCATCTTCCTCCTTGGAGCGCTAATCACTCAACAGCCCATTAGAATGGGTCTTCTAAGCACTCCACTACAGGATAGGGGTAGCCTATCTCTGCAGACCCCAGAAGGCAACGTCTGTTCTTGCTTGGGAGACAGTTGGAGATCTTCCTGTAGATGATTTCATGTGTGCTATCATGGCCCAAGGTGTCTAAGCAAACTTTCCCCAGCCTCAGAAACCTTTCTTTGTGCATCATTTGATTTTAGTATAATTCTCTTCATTCCCATTTGATCAATGGAGAGGATAGCAATTCAGACAGGTTGAGTTATTTACCCAAGGCTGCAGAGCCAATAAATAGCAATGCCTGTTGTGGCACTCCAATTTCCTTTTTTT
>NW_022105611.1:983418-984894 GCF_000313985.2 Echinops telfairi | reverse complement strand
GCTCATGTTATCAAAAACCATATTCTGGACATCTGGAGGCCTGATCCAGTCTCCAGGCATGGGGATGGGGAGAAGGAGATCAAGGAGCCTTGCTTTAGCTAACACTTCTCACCAGGTGGTCATGCCTGCCCCTTGCAAGGGCTCAGCTGAAACCTACAGAGCCTGTCCAGTAAACCTGTGCAACAATGTGATAATGCAAAACAGCCGTATGTGTCCCTGGTTTCCATAAAGAGGCTCAATTGGAACCCTGATGAGCCTTTCTGGCCTGCACCCTTTTTTTAACATAGCACATCCTCTTGCGTTAGGTGGCATGAGTGCTAATCCGAGGACAGTTGAGCGGAAGTAGAAATATTGCGGATGTTAAATGCCAGTCACCTCTTACCTACCACAAAGACTTTTCCTTCCAACTCCTAACCTTGGCACACATGGCTTGGTGTCCCCACGTGAGTGAGCAGAAAGTTGGAGTCTAAAAGTTGGCTACTTGTATGGAGAATCACTCACTCTCCTTGCTCATTCAACTCAGTGGAACTTCAACTCGGGAAAGGGAAACCATGATTTTCAATGAAAGTAAGCAGCGATCTGGATGTAGTGTTAGAGAACCAAACATTCCCATATTCTTCATGATGGAAGAAGACACAAAACTCTAAGTCCTGTCTTAATTTTCCCCTGATCCCTGCCTGGGGCCAGCAGATCACTTCCTAGTAGCCTAAGAGGTAGGGTGCTGTGGAACCGCTGGGAAGCATGCTGTGCGTGTAGGGCACCCATCCCCTGCCCGGCTAAGGTCTCCCCACGCTGGCCTGCTGCCTCCTCCTTCAGGCTCCATTAGGGTTGCCTATATCAGAGCAGGCTCGTGAGGCAAATATTTCCCAGCACCAGATTTCTTGTGTTGTTTGCTGTAGCGTTGATGCTCTGGGACAGAGCAAAACGGTTTTGCAGTTTTCCAGGCTGCCGATCACGGAAGCGAGTTGCCAGTTCTTTCCTCCCACAAGGCCACTAGAGGATTCAAACCACCAAGTCTGTGGTTACAGCCAAGCACTTAACCATTGTACTAGTACTTCCTATTCGCCAATTTCTCACGGAGTGTTACATTTGAGAGAGGATAAAAGTATCGGGTCTGAATGACTGGACTCTAAAATGGAGCGTGTCATTTGGCACTTCCCTCCCCAATCTCTAAAACGCACAGATCCCCGGAGATAGGAAGAAAAAATAATTAAACCCTTTAGGCAGCCCTGGCTCCTAAGGCGGATTGTATTTCATGAAACCAGAGTGTTTCGAAAGTTGTGTAAATTGAATCTCTGCAAATGGAATTCTAATAAACTGGGGACGGTTGCTATTTGAAGGAACCGTTCCATTAATCCCTTTGTGATGTGAATAATCACCCCCCAATCTGTCTCTTCTGCAAATTTACTTTTCATATGTTGGGTTTGCCCAGAGCCGGCCACAGCTGTACTGAACTATTGCACATGTTCCCCCTAC
>NW_022105611.1:976793-981717 GCF_000313985.2 Echinops telfairi | reverse complement strand
ATACACTCCAGTTACAAATGGACTCGGTTTCTTTCTATTATTATCACAAGCATCTATGTAGCACACCATCTGCCTCTTCAGCGAGTTCCACTTGCCTCATTCAGCGGCAGACACCGTTTGAAACAATCACTGTGCAGAAGAACACGTGGCAGTCCTCTAGCAAGTTCCCTGATGACGGTGCCCCAGCGACAGTGCATTTGCTGGTGGCAAGCACTGAGCAGCTGAAACTGTTAGGCTTTCTGCCATAATGCATACTTTTTAGCTCAAAATTCCCACTTTGCTATGTAGTATGACTTCCAAAAGTTCTGGTAACTTGTGTCCCAAGTCCTGGGCCCCTGGAGATCCAGCTGAAAGCACTTCACTTGGTTTTGTACCACCCTGAGGATCTAAATATTTTCTAACATTAGGGCCATGCTCTGAGAATTAGCAGTTTATTGAACAAATGACCTGCCTGCTTGCAAGCACCCCATTTCAGTATCATCGCTGTAGAACTTTTTTAAAGTATTCACGCACACATCATTAAAAATCCCTTAACCTTTGATTAGAGAAGACTTCATCCTCTTAAAGGAGCCCTGGTGGCACTGTTGTGTAAGTATTGAACTGCCAATCGCAAGGTCAGCGGTTCAAGCCCACCTGCCCATTCCGAGGGAGAAAGATGAGGCTGTCTGTTCCTGTAAAGGTTTACAGCCTCAGAAATCTCACGGAGTCACTATGAATCAGAATGGACTCAATGACAGTGGTCCAAAACCTATTCTGAAGCCAGGCATGCAGGAAATGTGATCAAGGTATACTTGTCCAGTAGGAAAAGGCTCAGATATGAAATAAATAAACTGTCCCTTTCTTTTGCATCGACTCTATGCATGAAACAGCTAAGAAGATAACGAGAGTTTTGTAAGATAATGTATGATATCAGGGTTCTAGTTTATCATATAAACAAGGGTAAAAATTGCAAGCTCCTAGAATTTTGAGGGTAGAAATTATTTTTGGTTTTCAAAAGAATGGGACTCATCTCGGCATCTGGCTTCCTGTTCATTCAGCAATGATGCTGTTTTTATTTTTTCAACTGGGCAGGGGTGGGGACAACCCCCAAGGGAAATGGCTCTTGTTCCATGTTAGCATGGGAGCATTTGGTGGCCTTCAGTCACAGAATGTCGCTGTCCACAAGCACATCAGAGTCACACGAGGTTTTCCTGGGCGAATTTGACCCTTGGTTATTTTCTGTGGGGCCACAGGGGGAGAATGGACCGAGTACTGTATTAATTGAATACATCCTTTTACAAAAATTTAGACGAATGGCACCCTCTCTGCCGGAAGACTTCCCCTGATGGTGGGGCAGGCCCCATTTGTAGCCACAGAGCATGACGAGAGATGGGCTGTGCCCGCAGAAGGTAGTCCCCAAAGCCACATTAGATCATTTTATGACTTACATTGATATACAAATGCGGATATTACCCAGGAGTGTCACTGAGCTAATATTCTGGGATGATTTACAATATCCATTCAGGCTATTTTGCTTGGGGGGAAAGGGGGGAAGACAAGGGCAACAGTATAGATTATCCATGAGCGTTTTCGGTAAAGAAAACACCTCTTACTCCCACCTCTTTGACATCCATCTGCGCAGAGTGTACGTGGACCCTGTGGTGCAGCGGACCATTCTGCAGTGGACACAAAGTCCTTGTAAAATAAGCAAGCCCAGCAGTTCTCTTTGTGGAAGCAGACTGCCTCCTTGCTCTCTCCTGGGGCACCTGGTGGGCGGAGACCACCGATCGTATGGTGAGCAGCCCGAGGATTAACCTCTGTGCCACCACGGCTCCTTGATGGCAAAGCAGTAAAAGCTACAAAATTCAAACGAAGCCCTAGGCAGACCTATACCATGAAGAGGTAGCGATGTAAATAAATGAATCACGAAACACATCGTATCAAATAGAAGCAACTCTGTATGAAGACTTGGACACTACCTTCTAATGAGACAAAGAAACCGCCATTGATGTGTTTTTAAAAGACATGCCTTGTTGTGGTTGAGGCAGGCTGCCACCAAGGGGACTCTAACGCATGCCCCCCCTAATATGTGTGTCCTGACTGGAATGCTCCGTGACGTTCTCAAGGCTCTGGCCAGACCTGTCTCCCAAGTCACTATGGGATGGGTGCAGATCACCAGCCTCTGAGCTATAGTGAACATGGAACCGTTTGCCCCACCGAGGGACTCCAAATAAGGAGTCCCACACCCAGAGAGCCCAAGCATTCCTCCCCTGGTGGCCTAGGCAGTACAGGACGGAGCCTGATTTAAGTTTCCCACACTAAAATTGCCAAGCTCCAGCTTCCGTCCCATCCCCACACCTTTACGGGACACGAGGCTGCAAGCTGTGCATGTCATACAAGGTGCCCTGGTGGCATAATAGACTAATGCCTTGGCTGCTAACAAAAAGGTTGCCCATTCAAACCCAGCCAGGAGCTCCACTGAGGAAAGGCCCAGTAGTCGACTTCTAAAACGATGACAGCCAAGAAAACCCTACGGAGCCGTGCTCCTCCATAGCACATGAGAGTCGGAATCCACTGGGCAGCACCTGGCAACCAACCTGAGAACCCAGAGCCACAAAGGCAGACATGAGTCCCCAAGAAGCCATGGTGTGTGGTGCACACTGAAGCCTGAGGGGGAGGAGTGACGCTCCCGTAATCATACCAGGCGTGCCTAGGAAGGACTGGCTCGCTCTATGTCTGTGAATTCAGTTGACATTTATACCAGGGAGGTCTGCCTTCTCTTTCTATGTATCTATCTATCTTTCTTTTTATCTTCCTTTCTTTCTTTTCCTTTCCTTTCTCTTGCTCTTTTCCTTTCCTCCTTCTTGGCTAGTGTATATTTCCTCCCAAAGCTTCAGGGAGGACTAGGAATACCAGGGCCTCCTAACTGCAGGCTAGCCCTTCTTCCACACTCACCCACGCACGGGCTTCCACACAGACCCTCTTGCGGCCTCGTCCAGAGGCTGGGCAAGCATCTCGTCTCACTCTCACTGGCTGTGGCTCTCTTCACGATGCCCCAGGATCAACATGTTACACGGCCGGGGGGCTGCAGCCCTCACTTCCTAGAGGGCGAATGTCTGAGGATTCAAAGGCCAGTCCACGGAGGGCCATTTCAAGCTCCCTCCGTTCTTTTGCAGCCAGTGCCTTTCCGTGGTACACGATTTCTCCTCGGGTGTAAGGACCTCCTGCGGTCCGCTGCCCAGGGAAGTCAGATGCCCTCAGAGCACCAGTGCAATCAGAAGCACACAGGCTCTCTTGTGACGCATCCCAGGCCAGAGACTACAAGATATGAGCAAGTGTTACCAGAAGCTCCTGTGGATAGCCAGATGCTGCTCAATATGCCTACCGTCAGAGCAAGCGGCCAGGCCTTCAGCGCTTTGTGAGATCTGCTTAGCCAGAGTGATGAGCACCTGCCCAGAAGGATTTTTTTTTAAGTAATACTCTGGTATTTGCTGGGAAAGCCCGGGGTGGTGCCAGCAGCTCGCGCACTCAGCTACCGTCTGAGAGGTTAGAGGTTCCAGTTGTCTCAGAATAAAGGCCTGGCAGTCCACCGCTAGAAGTGCGGCCGTTGGACACCCTGTGGAGCGCGGTTCTTCTCTGACACACATGGGGCACTAGGAGTTTCTCCATTGTTTTCATTTGTTTGCTTTTAGTATTTAATGAAGTTTTAAATGTTTAATACACTCATAGATGAAAGCTCGGAACTAGGACTTATTTTTGTTCTTCTACCTAACCTTTCTCTCCTCTATGGCATCCTCAGACAAACTTACTGCAGTGGGGGGTGGGGGGGGTTTCTATGTGCTGGTGGGACTGTTTGATTTACATATGGCCAAGGCCTCCTCCAGCTATGCAGTCTCATGAGGGCAGAGAGGACAACCGGTGGTCCCATCAGACCTGGCATCCTGCTGGGTACATAGTGCCCACCCACTGCCATGGAGCCCATGGCCATTCCTAGCAGCCATAGACAGTTTCTGAGAATGGAGCTCTTCCCGGGAACAACTAGGTTCATTTCTCCTGTGCAGCCGCTGGGGTCTTGAACAGCTGAGCTTACGGTTAGCAGCCTGGGGAGTAACCTGGGGGACCACCAGGGGTCCTTTGGCACTCAACAGAAATTCAGTAAATACTTGTAGATAAAAGTAACCGAGTCAGCAGAACTCCCCCCTGCGGTGGTGCCAGACATTGCAGGAGGTGAATTGTACAAGGGTGCCTCCCCAAAGCACAGGAACAGTTATTTTCTTTTTATGTCTAATGGTAGATTTCTGGAACTGTGCTCAATTGCTGATTATGAAACAAGAAGACTCACGAGGCACCAGGCATGCATTTGCATGGCAAATAATGAGACCGGGGCTGTCAAAATTCAAACCGCTGAGGATTCCCCAGGAAGCGGGACCCAGGCATAGTTCGCAGGGTGCGTGTTGACCTGTGCTCTGGTTTCCGTGTCACGCAGATTGTGGACGGCAAGCTGTGGTTCCAGCTGGACTGCGGCAGCGGCCCGGGCATCCTGGGCATCTCGGGCCGGGCGGTCAACGACGGGAGCTGGCACTCGGTCTTCCTGGAGCTCAACCGCAACTTCACGAGCCTGTCCCTGGATGACAGCTACGTGGAGCGGCGCAGGGCCCCCCTCTACTTCCAGACGCTGAGCGCCGAGAGCACCATCTACTTTGGGGCCCTGGTGCAGGCCGACAACATCCGCAGCCTGACAGACACGCGGGTCACGCAGGTGCTGAGTGGCTTCCAGGGCTGCCTGGACTCGGTGGTGCTGAACGCCCACGAGCTGCCGCTGCAGAACAAGCGCAGCAGCTTCGCCGAGGTGGTGGGCCTGACCGAGCTGAAGCTGGGCTGCGTGCTCTACCCGGACGCCTGCGCGCGCGCCCCGTGCCAGCACGGGGGCAGCTGCACCGGCCTG
>NW_022105611.1:968183-976486 GCF_000313985.2 Echinops telfairi | reverse complement strand
CCTGCTCCCCAGGCGAGGCTGGAGCTGGCACCACAGAGCCAGACGCACAGCTCCCTCTCGGCCTCACTGATCTTTCGGGCCACAGCCTTGATTAAGTATGTGGTAGAACCCCGGTGGCATGGCGGGTTAAGTACTCGGTTGCTAACTGGCCCCGACCCCCAGCAGCTCACCAGAGAGCCCAAGATGTGACAGTGTCCTTCTGTAGGGCTCTGCAATCCTCTGGGGCCAGGTCTACTCTGTCCCATGGGGTAAAGATAAGTCAGCATCAATTCGACAGAGGTCGGTTTGTTGTTTGGGGTTTGGGCGCGGTTTTAAAAAATATTTGTCTACTTGAGCCCCCCAAAATCACTCACTGCAGGGTGAGTAGTGGTTGGCCATACGGCCTCTCCCTGGATGGACACACTGATGAGAGACAGAGGCTTAGGAGATGCACGGTGTCTGTTGGCGGTACAGGCGGTTCCTTGTCAAAGGTCAGGTGTGAGGCCACCCAAGCGTGCCTCAGAAGCAAGGCCTGGTGATCTACCTCCCAAACGTTTATGGAAAAGACCCTGTGGTTTATGGAGGACACATGGGCTGACCAGCAAACAGAATGCTGTCCACAAGAACTAGGGAACTAGTCCGCGGGGCAGGGCGGGGTGAACTCACCCCAGGATTAGGAAAGACAGCTGCTCTTGAAACGTGCGTGTTGAAAATAAGACCAGTGATTGCACTGTAGAGCAAGAGAAAGTTAAGAATACAAAATAAAAAAAAGGAATTTTACATGAAGGGTCGGGACAGCAGCCCATGAAGGCATGATGCATTTACCTCCCAATTTTTTTTCTCCAAAAGACACATCCTGAAGAACAAAGAACCATCTAATGGTGCCACCCCCCCTCTGTGGCACAGACCCTCAAAGACTGATAGAGGATTTCTACTGTTGGGGGGGAAAGGCCGAGGTTATTTTGGTCCTGCGAGGCTGCAGATGAAGGAACCCCCTGACTTCACCCAGATCTATGCTCGTGGAAACTAGGTCAGGCTCTCCCCTGTTCCCCCGCTCAGCTGCCTGCTCCTCGCCGCCGACCCCTGCTTTTGCTTCAGCCCCTGGGCAGGGTCGCTCAGCGGTGGTGTGATTAGCGAATTTAAACCTTCCACACAGATTACTTAGCGATTCTGCTGCGCATATTACCATCTAATATTCACGCAGCCCAACTCCAAATTTAGAGTCATTTTATTATTAGAACGTTATAAACTGCCCAGGAAATGATGCAGTGCCCAAAAGCAGAGACCAAAATTATTTAGACTTGCATATGTTACTTCCACAATGAGCGCCAAGTACCCTGGGGGGAGATTTCTGCCATCTCGATTTAAGAAATCTATTTGCTGTTTTTACTGTCTCAGCAGTATATGTAAATAAAGGGTGGTTATGGTGCCATAATTCTCACATGATGGGCAGTAACTATACTTCCGCGGTTCCGTAAACCTGCCCCTTATGACAAGTCCTGACCACTTTTTCACCAGGCACAACAATTCTGCTAGTGCAAGCCATCTACGAGATATAAAAGGAGCGTATAATTAAATTGGGTTGAAATAGAACACCATTCCGTGTCAAACACTGGTTCCGCAGCCGCAAATCATAACACACTTTCAACGTTGTTGTTGCTGGCAAAGCCGAGCACTTCCGCAAGGGGTTATCTTTAAAAATAATAACGATGATTACTGTCTGAAAGGAAGGGACTCGGGGCTCCAGCTCTGCCATGTGCATTTTAGTTTTTCTCAAAAATTGCCACCAAATCTTGAAGCTCTGTGTTCCAATGCAGGTGCATTCGCTAAATGGCAACGGCCGACATAAGAAATAATACTTCCCTCTGTTTCTTAACCTTTCTGTTGGATTAGCCACATCCAGGAACAAGGTCTCACCTGCTATAAGCCCAACTCCTGGAGCTCCTTTCCTCTCCCCGTGGCCTGTCCCGCCTCTGGAGCATGCTCTCTCCTCTTTCTCTGCTTTCCACGTTCTCCGTGACTGGACTTGGATTTGGGATTTCTCTCCAGGGACCCACCCTTCCAAGGTGATTGAGGCTCTTAGCTCAAGTCTCTTCTCCCGACAGTCCTACAATGGAGAAAGTCTTCTCCCTCCTCCATCTCCAGAATTCTATTGTCTTAAGAGCCTATTGCCTCAAGTTTCCACGCTTCTATAGCTGGGGCTGGGGGTGGAGTGGGGCAGGAATCCAGGGTGACACAAATGGTTAAGGTCTGGGCTACAACTCACTCAAAAGGCTTGGTAGTTTGAATCCACCCAAGGTCCGCTGGAAGAAAGGTCTGGCGATCCATTTCTGAAAGATAGCTCCACGGATCACAGTTCTACTAAAACATATGGGTTGCCCCAAGTCCGAATCAGCTTGATGCTAACTGGTTTGGATTGTTTTCTAGGGGCCCTCTCTGTAGATGTGGTTCTAAGCCAGTAGTCTTATCTCAGTGGACCCCTGGGTACTAAGCCCAAGGCAGAGAATAACCTGGCCAGAAACCCCATCAAGAGAGCATCCGCTGCTCTCCTGGGTAGAGGGAAGGCTCAGGGGCCTTCTGATGCGTGAGGAGGTGCCTACCTGCTACCTGCTACCGGGAAGAGGTCTTCCGTACCAAAGAAATGTCTCTCTTATTCCTTTATGTCAAAGCAAGGTATGCTTGGCCTCTAGAACCCAGCTGCAAGTTTCCTGAAATCAGTGCCCCCCAAAAAAGCAGAAACAAAAGTGCCAGTTATTTATCCTTTCCATTATAACTATGAACTGTGTCATGTATGACGAATAATAGTGTTGCTTCAAGTAAGGGGAAGCCCATCACAGTGGTGGGTAACAGTTCAGCATGAATAGAGAATGAGTCTTTAACAGAAACATGGCCATGCCTTCAGAACCTCTTCTTGCAGCCAGGGAGGTCCAAGAAACTAATCCCTCCTGGAGGAAGGCAATCTTGCATCGCTCTCTCAGAGACTAAGATGCATACAATACTCAACAGGAAACCAGAGCTAGAGAAAGGCTGGGGAGAGGTGCTTAAAGTAGGACTCCCTGCACATGAGGGTGCTGATAGAGCAAGCTTACCATTGGCTCGCCTCACTGTTGTTTGGACCCCATGCACTGTGGTGCACCAAAATTCCAGAGTAATTTCTTCTTTTTTTTTTTTTTCAAAACCATCTCCATGACTGATGGAAAATCCTGGGATATTGGTCCTTGGCTCTCCTGGCGATGGTCTTCACTGTCATCCTGCAGTTTTCCCAGCACATTGTCCCAGAACATCCATGCTCCTTAAGCAGGCAACCCACAGCAAGAAGCATGATTGTTCAGAGCAGCAGAATTCTGCCCCAACCATAATCAGACCCTTGGCATGAAGGGAGGGGAGCTGTGTCTGCTAGCTTGGAATGACATGGTCAGCATGTTTGGCCAGCCTTATAATTGTGACTGGGCCAGGCACAAGCCATAGAAACCCCAGGGGAGCCCAGGCCCGGAACGCTGACTTGTAATGAGAGTAAATAAGACTCTGTAAATCAACCACAGAGGGGAGGCTTGCTCTTGGTAAAGCCTTCAAATTATATAGATTTCATAAACATGAACTGGAAATAGCAACTACCACGGAGAAGAAATAGCCCAGTCCTACTCTGACCCCGGGGTTTCCAGACCCAGTGGGCTGGGAGCAGCCGGGGCACCCCCACTATCGGAGTCTGAAGGTACACTAAGGAGTGCACATTCTTCCATGCCTACACCTTTCCCTGGTCAGCTAAACCTGGTGGCGCCTGAGCTGTAACTTGGTTAAAAACAACGAAGTAGGCAAGGCAGTGAGTCAGCAGTCAGAAACGGTCATGGAGACAGCTCTGCCTGAGATCAGAAGCCTAACTCCTAAAAGACAACTGGGTAACACTGGAATTTTTGGTAAAAGCTACCATTTTATAGGCAGTTAGTTACCTTGTGCTTGTGTTGACCTTGCAGGTGCTTGGCGTTTAGTTTTCATGGCAATGCCCTGGGGTGGGGGTAGTGTCCCTCCACCTCCACCCAGGTTATGAGGAAACAAGCCACAGAGGTTAAGTACCTGCCAGGATTTGACGCAGGTTTGTAGAACTCCACTCTAAGCTGGGCTCTTATCGCTTGCTATTCGACCCACACCAATGGAGTTGATTCAGCCTTGTTTCAACCCTACGGGACAGCACAGCACAGCCCCCTCACGCTTCTGAGGCTGTAATCTTTACAGAAACAGAAAGCCTCATCTTTTTCCCTCAGAGTGGCTGGTGAGTTCGAACTGTTGCCTCTGTGGTTAGCAGCCCATTGTGTAACTCACTACACCACCAGGGCCCCTCCTTAAAGGTCCTTGCTCTCCCGAGGACCAGCAGAACCCAAAGCACTGGGGAAGTTCTAAATGCAAATAACTGGCCACTCCCCTCGTGCACAGCCAACATGGAGGATTACACGGGACTCAGATGATGAACAGATTTCAGCAGAGCTTCTAGACTGAGAAAGGCTACTTCTTTTGTTTGTTTTATTTTAATTTTTATTGTGAATTGGGTGATGGTTTACAGAGCAAATAATCAAAGGCTTATATTTAGTAATTTATACACAGTCCATTTCATCTCATCCATCACAATCCACTCAATGTAACAGCCTCTCCCCATGTTTTCTGACCCTCCTCCTCCTCCTTTCCTGACCCTTCTGAGCTATGTCCTGGGATAAGTGCTGCTCCCTTGATCCCAAATGGCTGGCCATTTGAAGGTGTTTCGTCTCAGTAAGGTTATTGTTCCCCTTATCAGCCATTGGGTCCATTTCCTCAGAGTGACCCTGTAGGACAGGGTAGAACAGCCTCGGTGGATTTCTAAGACTGTAATTCTTTACGGGAGTAGAAAGCCTCATCTTTCTCCCAAGGATATGCAGGTGGTTTTGAACTGTTGACTTTATGGTTAGCAGCCCAACGCGTAACCACTATGCCACCAGGGCTCCTTTGTTACCCTTATATACCAGCGTCTTATTTGGCTGAAATGTAAACCATAGGGGTGAGTTCAGTTCAAGACCCAAAGGGTGACCAAGGGCCAGAGTCTCCTGAGCTCCAGCTATCTCTAGCTGACTAGCAAGCCTAGTCTCTTTTACAATTTTGAGTTTTGTCCCATATATCTCTCCCACTATATCCAGGATATAACTGTTAAGAAAGGCCTGGAATCTACTTACGCAAGTGCTACAAATCCCAGTAGTTCTCACCTACAATTGCTGGTGGGACTGGCACAGGGCTGAGCAGCCTGTCACTCCCTTTTGAGTGGAGCTGCCATGCACTGGGGCCCATTTGGTGGCAGCTAACACCACCACACCCCAGCGCAGACCCCCTAATCAGAATGTGCATTGTGACAAGGTCTTCCTGTGACACTGATTTCTCTCCCTTTCTCTGAACATCCCTGAAACTGGAATGTTCCTGTTTCCTCATCATATAGAGTGTGGCTCTCACACTAGTGTACACCCACATCACCCAAGGACTTTGTAAAAATGAGACCTGGTTATGGATGAGACCCTTGACTTTCAAGGAAAACAGAAAGAACAGTTTTACTTCCCTCCATCATCTGATGCCTGACTCGGAGGACATGGTATAGACCAATAGAAATATCATTCTAGGAGGTCACCGGGTCATATCTGCAAAGTCCTTAAATTTGCTGCCAAGAAAAGTTTGAAGAAAGAGGGGTGGGATGGGAGGGAGAGAGAGAGGGGGAAAAAGGTATAGAGTCTGAATCTACAAGGATCAGGCATCTCTATTTTTAATAGGCCCCCGAGATGATCCTCTGCACACCTGAGTTTGAGAACCCCTTGGCATTTAGGAATCCCAGCAGATTTTGTATTTGCTGGAATATGAGTCGATGAATTCCAGGAGAGGTGAGCGGACAGACATAACTCACTCACTCACTCACTGCTATTGATTCATTTCTGACTCATAGCAACGCTATAGGACAGAGTATAAGCGTGCTTGTGGGTTTTTTGAGGCTGTGAATCTTCACAGGAATAGAAAACCTTCTCTCTCTTTCATTGAGCAGCTAGTGGGTTTGAACCACTGACCTTGCAGTTAGCAGAGCAATGTGTAACCCACAACAGGGCTCCTAATCAGACATAAGACATCAGAAATCAAAAACTGTACAGCTTACTTTGTTTCTGTTTTAATAGAAAAGTAACTTTGTTCCTCAAAAGTGAGCTTTGGGTGTCTCTGAGCCCCACTTCTCAGGCTAAAGTAACACATGCGCTCTCTTCTAGACAATTGTGGGTGTCCAAGCAAGCAAACTGCAGGAGGCAACAAGTTCGTGGGTGTGACTTATTAGACATAGATGTGTTTTCACTCACGGTGCTGCTGAGTCTTGGTGTCCTTAACTTGGGAAGATCTAGGTAAATCCACTCCTCCAACTTGTAATCAAAGTGCCTTCTTTGCACTGTGTTAAATGCTGTCTCTTTAACACGTGTGCTCCACTCCTTCACAGCCAATTTAAGAGGAGTCAGCAGGGCTCTGTTTGTGCTCAGCCCTCAGCTCAAGAGGATGGAGAGAGGAAGAAGCCAGGTTCTTCCTTTATTATGAAGTTATTATGGAGAGACTTTGTCTTTATTTTGCAGTTTGTGAAAAATAATTTTTTCAAAGTGATTTTCTTCTGGGTATAGAGTTAACCTTTGTGAAGGACTTTCATCAGTTAGTCTTGCCCTTGCCTGAATGTCTTCCTTCATTTCAAATACTGCACTTCTGACAATCACATAATGTGAGCAATTAGTATTTATTGGAAACATTAGCATCTTGGAAAAACTTCATGGTGACAACATTAATACTATAGATCCCAACAGAATCCAGTTGTGTGCAGACACAAAAGAACAGGCTAGATAAAGTCACAAAGACTGGAAGAGGCAGAACTGTGTTCAATCCCAGGTCCCACTGACCCCAAAGTTCATGACCTCAATCCCTAAGAATGACCACTTCTGGGTTTGCGAGGAATTCTCTCTAAAACAGTGGAAAGGGGGTCTAGGAACCCCTCTTTTCCTCACCCAGGGTCTCCCACACTGAGCAGGAATGGGAACTCACTGAGGCCCTGCTCCAGGATCCCACTTGTGTCCTTGGGGTCCTGAGTGGCCAACACAGGATGGTCAGAGGACCCCTGATGAAAACCTGCCTTGCCTGGCCAGGGGAGGAAATGGGCTCATACAGCGCTTTCCTGGCCTCCGTAGAAACCCCAGATGCCCCCAGTAGGGAGGAAGTGCCGATACTGATGGGCCTTTCCCTGTGCCTTGGACATCACATGTGTTAGCTTAGGGGGGCACCCTCTGTAGGTCTGTTTAAACAGATGTGGGGGACCTGGGGTGGGGGGTGAGGAACAGCAGTGAAAGCCATAGACAGAGGGAACCCATGCTGCCCGATTATCTGTGCAGCTGGGCCAGCTCTTCCCTAGGCCTCAGTTTCCATATCTCAAACCCAGGTGCTCTGTGGAGTCCCCTCCAAATTGATGGCAAAACACCAGGCTGGGAGGGGCTTCAGACAGAGAGGGGTTGGGCATGGGGAGAAGCTGGAGACGGACGAAGTCCAATGGCTCAAGCTTGCACTGAGGGCTCACCCTGGCAGAGTACTGGGCTATGTGCAGCCCCCGAATACTCAGCATTGTGCCCAGAGAAGGTCAGGCTAGAAGTTGAGCATTTACTGTGTGACACTGTGAACCACAAGGTCAGTAGTTCAAACCCACCAGCTACTCCTCAAAAGATAAGGCTGTCCGCTCCTGTAAAGATTTACAGCCTCAGAAACCCTATGTAGGATCACCAAGAGTTGGAATTAACTTGAGGGCAGTGGGTTTATTTTTCGGGTTTAATGTTATTAACACATTAAATGCTTCCAGATCTTCACAGAATCTATTAGAGCCTCAACCCAATGTTATAACATGAAAGGCAAGCCAGCTTGCCTTCTTGGGAAAGTTACAGGTCTCACTTTCAAAGATTTTGATTTTACAGGGCTTATAAGGCGTTGCAAAGAACCCTGGTAGTGTAGTGCAGGGGGTGGGGGTTGTCCCCAGTGGCCTGCTCACCTCAAGATTGGCAGTTCAAACCTACCAGCCACTCCAAGGAAGAGAGATAAGACTGTCTGTTCCCAGAAAGATTTACAGTCTCAGAAACCCTATCTAGGGTCACCTTGAGTCCAGTCGACACAATGGCCAAGGTTGGGGTAAGGCAGTGCATGCGCCTGTTGGCGTGTGAAGAGCAAGTGTCAGTGACTACAGGTTTAAATGGAGAGATAAAGTTGGAGGTCATGATCAGCAGTTGAGCCCATGCCTACTCGTGGTTCGCAGGCTGACGTGA
>NW_022105611.1:965952-967141 GCF_000313985.2 Echinops telfairi | reverse complement strand
CACTCACTGCCAACATAACTTTGAACAAACCATTTTATTTCAACCTCAGTTCCCTCATTTGTAAAATCGCTTTCATACTAGTATTCTTGGTATTCAGAATTGCTGTCAAGAGTTAAATGAGATAATGCATTCAAACAGCACTCAAGAAATCAAATGACAAATTGCAGTAGGCAAATCTGCCGCACAAGAACTTTTTATTGAGTGGAAGAACAAGACTGACGTGCACCTGACCCAAGCCACGGTATTTTCATTAGCCTCATTTGCATTTGAAAGTTGGACAATGTAGAAGGAAAACTACATGAGAATTGATGCATTTGAATTATGGTGTTGACAAAGAATATTGAAAATACCGTGGCTATAGCAAAGAGTGATGAAGAAATCAGATGGTGCCCAGCTATCAGAAAAGAAGCGTGTCTGGGATCATAAAGGGTTGTCTTCAAACAAGCAGTCATCTAAGTGAAGTGTCAGCATCCAAACAGAAGCACACCAGCCTGTGCGATCCAAGGATTGTAAATAGTAAGATCCAAATCCAGAAAAGGGAAGGGTATCAGAGCTTAAATTCTGGACACCTCGTTTGCAAAAGGCTACGGATGACAGTGGCAGCTCCCAATGCATTTGCAGGGTTTCCACATGGAGTAAGCCTCCAGTGAATCTCCTCTGACCATAGTCCAGGGGTGTGATGAGCCCTGCTTTCAGAGAGAGAGCATTGTAAAGTCTATTATGGCAGACATTTTTCTCACTGCTATGGAGTCGACAGGGTAGAACTGCCTCAAGACTGTCATTATGGGAGTAGAAAGCCCCTATATGAGACAGTAACAGGATAAATGATTACCTAGGGGCAGGGGAGGTGAGTTTGGGAGAAAATGGAAAGCTAGTATAAGGAAGAAGAAGTTACTGTTAAATTGATTGTAGTGCTGACTGCACAACCCATCTTGATATGATTGCGCCAGCATATGCTGTTAAAAAGAAAGTGCAGCTGACTTCCAGAAGAATCAGCACAGCTGTCTTGAAGGAAGTACAGCCAGAATGCTCCTTAGAAGCAAAAAGGGCAAAACTTTGTCTCACGTGCTTTGCACAGGTTACCAGAAGATACCAGTCCCTGGGAAAGGACATCACGCTCGGTCAAGTGAAGAGTCAACAGAAAAGAGTGAGACCGTGTAGGCGATGGATTGACAGTCACTACAGCAGT
>NW_022105611.1:931045-965173 GCF_000313985.2 Echinops telfairi | reverse complement strand
TAATAGTTACTTGGCTTCCAGCAAGGATGTCTCACACTAGCCATTTCACTGTTTCGTCCACTCACTGAAGGGCCATGCGTGCAACTAAGACCCTGCCCTCTTCCTCGCAGCAAGGACTGAGTTGTAGCTCACTGACAAGTTCCAATGTTAAGACAGCCTTGTAGAAATTCATATCCAAGAGTCAGAGAGCCGGGATTGCAGTTCAAGCTCAATCACTTGCTATCTACATGACCTTGACTTAAGTCACTTAAGATCTCTGACGCCCCATGAAGTCGGTGTTAATGGAGTCCTCTTCCTTTCCTTCAAGCAGCCCTGGGTGTGCAGTGAGGAGTGAGATCCCCATTGGGCTGCAAACCACAAGGTCAGCACGTTGAAGCCTCAGGAGAAGGACAAAGTATTCGACTCCCACAAAGACTTAGACTACTGGAATCCCATAAGGGCAGTTCTGCTCTGTTTCATAGGGTCACTGTGAGTCAGAATCGACTGGATGGCAGGAGGTTTTCTTTGAACGACTGTGATCCTTCCTAGAATCACTGAGAGATTTTAATGCACTACAGTGTCACATCGCTTAGTATCCTTATAACGGACTTAATGAATTTTATAACAATTATTAACGGTAAGGCCTGGGCCAGGATAGCATGACCATAAAACATACTTCGTGAGAGCAGCTTAATTTTGATTAAAACGTTTTCATAAAAATGGAAGCAGTCTTATTTAAAAAACAGAAGGGAAAATAATCTGACAATTTCTCTTTTAATCAAATTTTTCACTATATTTACATAAAAGTGTCTCCAAATTTAAAATACTAAAACCAAAGTTTTTTCCAAAGGCTAGCTCCTTGCTCTGATCCAGGATGTGAGATTATAAGAACAAAGATCTATTCTCATAATCTCAACAACCAAAACAAAGTTTGTTCTCTTTTTGATAAGCAAAGGAATCTAGAGTGGGAGGGTAGGGAAGTGGCTATTGACAGACTGTTCAGAACAAAGGAGAACAGTTCAGGACTCTGGAGCCAGACCAGCTAGCTTCACCTCTGTGACTAGAAAAAAGCAGCAAAGCAACTTCTCTGTGCCTTAGTTCCTCGTCTGCAAAATGGGAATAATAATAGTATCTCTTTTGTAGGCTTGTTGGAAGAAGTTAGTAAGTTAACAGATGTAAAGTGTTTCCCACCATCCTGGACATATAATAAAACGTCATAAGCATTTTCATTCAAACGAATTCAAACTCACTGCCATAGTCTCTTCTAACTTACAGTGACCCTGTAGGACAGAGTAGAACTGCCCCTTTGGTTTTCTGAAAGGGAAGAGAAAATCTCATCTTTCTCCCTCGGAGCAGCTGGTGGTTAGCAACCCACTACACCACCAGGACTTCTTCAACTACCGTTGGAATCATTAAAATGAACAGCCAGGTTTTTTTCTGTGTAGAACAGACTCCTTGCCTGAACTAGGCATGGTTTGTCCCAGCCTAAGTCTGATGCCCTGACTGTGCCAGCTACCATGGCAGTACAAGAATTGTCTGTGTGTCTGGAGATGGTGCTTCTCTGTCTCTGTAATCCCCAGGCCTGCCGCGACATCTATTCTACTAGTGCCCTGGTAAACCAGCCCTCTAAAAATAAAAGCTTTGATTTCTAGTGTTTGCCAATTCCTGTGGTGGAAACAGCCCAATCGTAGCCCATGCCAGGCGACCTGGGTTTTAATAACTCATCTGCTGCCTTCTGGAAAATGTAAGCGTGAACTCTCCCGTTCCCGTGTGAGCTGGCTGCAGCCCACCGCAACTTATTACTTAGGCACGCAGTCAGCATGAATAGGTTAATCAGTCACACTGGCTGCTGCATCAAGCGGTACTAGACTTTCCTCAAAAGATAATGAAAATGACAAAATACAGACTGAGATCTCTGCGAGTGAAGTAGGGCCCTAGAGTTAGTGCCTTGTCAGTTCTGATTTTCCGAGGCGCATCTCTGATGGTCAATCCTTCGACCATCCTTAGAATCCAGTTTCCATGATGGTGACTCCAATGTCCCTCCTTGCAAGCCCTCCCATCCTCCCTTCTTCCTGACTCTGACTCCTGCTATTGTTTTCTTTAAGAAATGGTCGGGGGCTTGCAGAACAGAAGCTAAGAAGGGAAGAGTTTCACCCCATTTCTCCCACCTTGCCTTGGACTCCCCATCCTCGAGTTCCGTCCCTCTTGGTCACCAACACGCTCTCCAGAGCCCTGTACTGTGATTTTCCTGGTCCCTCCCTCAGTTCAGAATGGAAAACCTCATGCATCCCCAATAGTTACTCTACCACATAGCAAATCATCCCATGGAAGGACTAGCCAGCTGACAGAAAGCTGTGTTTTCCCCACGGTACCTGCTTTTAACCCTCCTGAGGTCCATCAATGTGAGCAACATCCCCAATTAGGAAGCGGCAGCCCCATGTCAGCGCAACTGAAAACACGTGCATCTCTGGCTACTGCCTCTTGCCCACTGACTTCAGGCGGGCCTTCTTGGCACACCGTTTGTATCCACATCGGCCTTTCTTTAGTTCCATGGTGTTTCATTCCAGAGCCTTTATTTATGTAGGTGTCTCTCCCTTAGGCTCAGCCTCTGCTCCACTTTGCTTCCTCATGTCAGAGAGGCTAAGGCTACACAGAACTTTCCCCCTTGGGAATGTAAATATTTCTCTCCTGCCTCAGAGCCCTGCCACCTGAAGATGAGTCTGTACCTCCCTGACTTAAAGAACATATACACACATATTCATACTATTCTGTCTAGAGTTTTCTATAGGGTGAACTTGGTAATATGTCCATGAGGGCATTATAATTTATAGATTTTATCAACCTTATATCTTTAGAGATCAATCTAAAAGCTCAACCCCTTGGGGAGCAGACTAAGCAATAATCCTTCTGGCAAGGATGCAGGTTTACAACATGCAAAATTTACAACAAGCCTTAGAAATGAGGGAAGCCTTCTTGGTCACTTTAACTCCACTGTGAAGGTGCCTAAGTCATAAGCCTATAGAAAGCTGGGAACTGGAAAAGAGGTAGCACTGACAGGTTTGAAGGCTGAGACAGATGGAGAAGTAATCAGGCTGACAGAAGACAAGAGAAGCCCTGAGGAGCCCCCCTTTTGTCTGGTATTGAGGGAAGCTTGGGGATGAACTCTCAAAAGACGCAGGTATTGGAAGCACTGGGCACTTCTGCAAGGAAGGTGATGAAGGGAAATGATTCACATAGAAAGATGTGCTGGGAGGGTTTAGAGGTCAGACTCCTGCCTTCCCTCTGCACAGCCAGGCATGCCATTCCACCCTGCCCTACAAAGCCCAGGAGCTAGAGATGGTGGGAGATGGCCTGGCAGTATACTGCCCTGTGTGTATGTTTGGGGTGTGGGGGTGGGGGGGCAGTTTAAAGCAAGTATGTGCTCACTAAATGCTGAGATCCACAACCTCCTCTGTCCCCCTCACCTTCACTACAAAACAAAACAAACAAAACTGAAGCGACCCTAGAGGACAGGGTAGAGCCACCCCTATGAGTTTCTGAGACCAGAACTCTTTACAGGAGTAGAAAGCCCTATCTTTCTACCAGCTGGTGGTTTCAAACTGCTGATCTTGCAGTCAGCAACCCAGTGGGTAGCCACTCCACCATCTTAGATGAAGTCATTGCTGAGGAATTTGACCAACTCCACGGGGCTTGCAATCCTACCGACCTCACTTATTGGCTCAGAATTTGCCACCCCATTTCAAGTTTCCTAGTACCCCGCCCCTCAATGAGAGCCGATCTGCAGGGATTACCAGCAAGTAAGGAAATCCTCCAGCTTGCAAGCTACAGACCAACACAAAGGCACCCAGAAAGCAACTTAGAAGAAACTAATGGCAAGGATAAGATTCAATGGAGTATTATTAGTTGGCTCAGAGATATATAAGAAAGTCTTGAACCCACAAAACAGGAACGAGGTGCTGTAGGCTTTGAAAGGCAAGCCCTCGGTGAACAACGAACAAAGGGGGCGCTTGGAAAACGAGAACATAAATGAAAAACTCAAGGGACATTTCACCGATCAAGATGATGAATTCTCTGAGAGTACAGCACCCACACAGAGATGGGATACAAAGGAGGAAAAGGACATGGATTTTCAAGCAAGGCGCGGAGGGCTGGGAGCCACACAACAATTCCACAGAAATGGAAAAGAGAAAACAAAGGCTGAGAAATGGTCCGTGACGTCATTGTAAAAAGGGTCCCCGAGTTAAAGGACGAAAACATCACATTTCCAGAATTGGAAGGACCTACTGAGTACTCAGGGCCAATCAAGAATAGACCCAAAATGTAGCTAGCGGGTGGGGGTGCAGATAAGACACGAGAAAATCGAGTGGGAAGAAAAGATCTTTGGAGGTGCTGGACAGCAAGAGCAGGTCACGTGACTTGACCTTCTCCAAAGGAACAGGTAAGGACTGTTCATTCCCTTCTAAAACCCCTTATCAAAAAAACCTAAAAACCCTACACACCCTGCCATTGCATCGCCCAACTCATGGTGACCCTGTACAGTGTCTGCCAGTGGAAGCAGTAGTTCTCGTCTTCGCCCTGTGGAGTGGCGGGTGTGTTTGAACTGCCGACCTTTCTGGATAGACGGTCCACTCATCATGGAAGAGTGAGAAAAGATCTTGCTCGCTTGAGAAGATCTCCCCAAACTACCTGCTATAAATCCTCAGGCAGCCACAATAGAATTTGTTCTAATAAGAAGGGAGGCTAAACTCAGAAACGGGAAGAGCTGGATGTACAAGAAGCCAGAGAACAGCACAGCGATCCATCGCGGAGCCGGGCAGAGGCCTCAAGGGAGGCTTCCTGGGGATGGCAACGGAGGCACCAGGGACCCTAAAGACACAGAGACCCACTCAGTGACGAGTTCGGAGTTGGACTAACAAGGTGGTTAGTTGTTTCCCCATCAAAGGTATTTTTTTTTCTAATCATTTTATTAGGGGCTCATAAAACTCTTATCACAATCCATACATATAGCAATTCTGTAAAGCGCATTTGTACATTCATTGCCCTCATCATTCTCAAAACACTTCCTCTCCACTTAAGCCCCTGACATTAGGTCCTCATTTTTCCCCTCCCTCCCCGCTCCCCACTCCCTCATGAGCCCTTGATAATTTATAAATTATTATTTTGCCATATCTTGCCCTGTCCGACGTCTCCCTTCACCCACTTTTCTGTTGTCTGTCCCCCAGGGAGAAGGTCACATATAGTTCCTTGCAATCAGTTCCCTCCCTCCAACCCACTCTCCCTCCACCCTCCCAGCATCGCCACTCACACCACTGGTCCCATAGGGATCATCCGCCCTGGACTCCCTGTTTTTGAGGTGGCTCTGGGTACAAACTACCAACCTCTCTGTCGGTGGTGGAGCACACTTCACTACTTGTGATACCCAGGCACTCGCAAGGAACACTTAGTGCATAACACAGGAGCAAACCCAAACACGGGACCGTTATTCACTCCGGAGAAAAGATCATAGTCTACCACATAGCTTGGCGTTAAGTAATGTGTCATCGTCATAAACGATGGAAACACTGTCCATTTACGGAAACCTTTGGAAATTGCACTATTACAATAGATTGGTAGGTTGAGGACATGAGAAGGGCCTCCCCTTATTGTGGGAACTCAAGGTATGGGGGGGCTGGGGCGAGGAAAGGCAGCTAAATTCTACGTTAAAATATAATGGAGGATCCAAACTAAAATAATCATAAAGCAGCAAAACATGAACAGTAAATACCAAAATACTAAAACTGATGCCCCAGTCACTTCTCAGGAGGGACAGAGAGAGGGCAGCCTGCTGGTCTACAAACTAAACCCGTACTGCATGCATATATAGCTTTAATTTTAAGTTCTTAAGTCTCTTTAAAAGGAGAGAAGGAACTCTTTTCTGATTATTCATCCTTTCTCTCATTATGGGAGGAAATACCTTCGATCTTTGACCCTTAAAACAAAATACAAACTCACTGTCATTAAGTCAAACAACCCATATCAACTCTGTAGGACAGTTGAACGGCCCCATAGGGTTTCCAAGGCTCTCCTTCTTAACAGGAGCGGACAGCAGCTAGAGGCTTCTAAGGGGCAGCTTTGCAGTTTGCAGACCACTGCACCCACCGCCAGGCCTCCCTGAGAATCTTATTAGTCTGATGTGCGATATTCTTTTCAATGGAGATCTGTCCACCCATTTCCACACAGTGGGTTCGTGCGTAAGAAAAGGGGGAGATGTGGGAAATTGGGCTACAAATCGGGAGGGTGGGGTGAGAGCAGCGCTTCTTCCATTCCATCCCCTGGTGGTGTGTCATTCTGAGGTGGCGCTGCGCCAGCAGATGGCCTGGTTTTGACCTACCTCTTCCCCAGGTGGGGTTTCCGTCTCAACTGAGAAGGAAGAGCATGGGGGACGGGAAAGGAATGGAGTACAAATAGTCAGGACTCTCCCCTGCCTCATACAGTGATAGAGTGGTCCCCACCAAAGCATCTTCCTTCCTTCTTGGTCTCCACTCCAGAAACCTGTTTCTCAGACTCGTGGCTCGCCTACTAGTATCCACCTATGTGGTTATTTGGGTGGATTTGTGTGGAACTGAATTGGATGTAGCAGGGCATCCAAATCATTCCTTGTAACAAGGTGTATTCAGAGTTTCAATAAGAAGCCATTTGCTGTCTTAGGAATGTAGCCCCTGCTTCAGATTTGGTTGACACTATGTCCCACGCAGGCGGGGCCTCCTGAGCGTCCCCAGCGGTGGCATCGGAGGCTCATGCGCTCCTCTGTTTCCCCAGGCTATCAGTGTTCCTGTCTCTCACAGTTCACCGGGAGAAACTGTGAATCCGAGATTACAGCCTGCTTCCCTAACCCCTGCCGGAATGGAGGATCCTGTGACCCAATTGGGAACGCTTTCATCTGCAATTGTAAAGATGGGCTCACGGGAGTCACGTAAGTACGCTTGCGCAGTAGTTGTTTGAACTCTAGGCTGCTTCTTGTTGCTAAGAAAGGAGTCAAAATACAGCTCACTGGGGTCGGATCGTTACCGCTAACGTGGCAGATTAATACAGTTACTATATTAAAAAATAGCTACATGTGACTAAAACATTAACAGGGATTAGCTGTGAGAGGTGGGATTGTGGGTGACTTATTTACTTTTTAGTCTATATTTTAAAACAATTTAACATATATTGTCACTCGGACACCAATTATTCTACAAGAAGGCATCTCTCCCACCTAAGATTCCCCAGTGTGTTTCAGAATATTCCAGTATGTTTCCAGTCTTTCCCCACCACCCATTGGCTGGGCTCTACCACCCAGCACTTTATCATCATTCTGAGGAGCTAAACCATACCTTTCCATTGCAGATAGGTCTCCCCCCCAGAAAATTAAAGTGCCAGCCAGACAAAAGGGGAATGTTCTCAGGTCTTAAGAAACCACCACTTTGAACCATCCTTGATCACTTAGAGTTGTATTTAATTTTAGCCAACTTTGAATCATTAGGTGTAAAATTGAGTAAGAAAGCTACATTTATTTTTAAGCAACTCTGTGATTCTGACTAATTTCCAGCTGACCTCGCTCCAGTCTCTTCAATTTAAGGATGCTTGACTATCCTGCAAAAGGTGGATGGTCAAAAAAAAAAAGTAACTGGGTTTGAAAAGAGCCTATTTGAACATGTTTGAAGTAGGGAAAACAGGAGGAGGAAAGGAGAAGGGCCATGTTCTCAAATAATGCCCAACTTAGAAAGCACAGGGCCTTAATGTTTGCCTGAGGATTATGCTCAAAGCAAGTATTAAAAGAGCATGAATTGCTTTACAGGGAATAAAACTGATGTAATTATTTCATTGAAAGACTTTTTCATTGTCTCCTATTAATGTCATTAGCGTTGACTTGTAGCATAAGCACAGGATGCAGAAGAAAGGTAGCTATGTAGCCCTCATCCCACCCATCTATCCCTGCTCCCCACCCCCAGCTTCCCCGACAGAACAAAAACGACTATAACCATGATGGCTACCATTGAACGAGAATGTCAAAATCCAAACTATCTTCTGCTTCTGTGGTTCACAGCGGTTTATCTGCCATTCTGTAGTCCTCAAAGCTCCGAGAACTAAACGGATTTGGGTTAAATTGGTGAAAACACTTGGCCCAAGCATTTTTATTCCCTCATTGTGTCTAAATAGCCACATTTCACTGTAGAGACGCTGTTAGAAACATTGGTATGGGTGATTATGGGCTCCTGCGCCCAACCCAGGAGCCCTGTTGGGATAGTGGTTAAAGTGCTCAACTACTAACCAAAAGGTGAACCTGCCAGCTGCGCTGTTGGAGAAGTAAGAAGCATGGCAGGCAGTCTGCTCTGCCCGTCAGGTGCTATGAGTCAGTCCACTCAAGGGCAATTGGTAGTTCTTTTTCCCTTGGTTTCATTTTGCTCTCGGCAGCAGCACCAAAGACGCTGGCTAGTGAACTGTACAAGCTTGGCTGCGAACCCACAAGCTAGAGGTTTGAGTGTACCCAGAGGAACCTCAGACAAAAGGCCAGGCCATCACAGTCAGCTTTCAAAAGAATCTACCATTGAAACTCCATGGACTGCAGTTCTACGCTGACTCACATGGGTCACCATGCGTCCGAATCAACTGAAGAGTATATAGATACAGCAGCAGTCACTAGGATGGTGGCTGGGGAGTTGCCTAATCCAAGAGGGGCATTCTAGAACCTTTGTAAAATTGCACATTTTTTATTTTTAAAATATTTTAATAATCATTTCATGGGGGTGGGCGTCTTACACATCTTACGACAAGCTATCATCCAATTGTATGAAGCACACTTGCACATATGTTGCCATCAGCCTTTCCAAAACATTTTCTTTCTACTTGAGGCCTTGGTATTAGCTCCTCTGTTTTCCCCACCCTCGCACACTCATGAATCCTTCATCAATGACATATTAAAAAATTGCACATTTTTAATTTCGAAACACAGCTGAGTTTGTAGACCTCTTCAGCAGCGTGTTCTTTCCCCACCCCCCTCCCGCTGGGGTTGAATCAGACCAACGGGAAGGGCTGGTGAGTGAAGCAGCCTAAGTCATGATGGTGACTGGGGGCCATGAGTGGGCCTGCACCTTCCCCTCCCCAGCCTCGAACCTCGAGCCTCGCGGGGGAGGGGGGGGGGGCGAGGAGCCCGTGTCTGCAGGCCCCGTGTGTGAGACGTGCTTTGTGGCCGCAGGTGTGAGGAGGACATCAACGAGTGCGAGCGAGAGGAGTGCGAGAACGGAGGTGCCTGCGTCAACCTGTTTGGCTCCTTCCTTTGCAACTGCACGCCCGGCTACGTGGGCCAGTACTGCGGGCTGCGCCCCGTGGTGGTGCCCGACATCCAGGCGGGCCACTCCTACGTGGGCAAGGAGGAGCTGATCGGCATCGCCGTGGTCCTCTTCGTCATCTTCATCTTGATCATCCTCTTCATCGTCTTCCGCAAGAAGGTCTTCCGGAAGAACTACTCCCGCAACAACATCACGCTGGTGCAGGACCCCGCCACGGCCGCCCTGCTCAACAAGAGCAATGGCATCCCCTTCCGGAACCTGCGGGGTGATGGGCGCAATGTCTACCAGGAGGTGGGGCCGCCGCAGGTCCCCGTGCGCCCCATGGCCTACACGCCCTGCTTCCAGAGCGACTCCAGGAGCAACCTGGATAAGATTGTGGATGGGCTGGGGGGCGAGCACCAGGAGATGACCACCTTCCACCCGGAGTCCCCCCGCATCCTGACTGCCAGGCGGGGTGTGGTCGTGTGCAGCGTGGCCCCCAACCTGCCAGCAGTGTCCCCCTGCCGGTCGGACTGCGATTCCATCCGGAAGAACGGCTGGGATGCAGGAACTGACAGTGAGTAGGCCCCGGTGTGCCCCCGTTTCATCCACTGGTGTTCACTGAGCTGGACCGGGACGGCCCTGTCTTTTCATCTTCTCATCAGCCCCGAAGCACTGCTCTTGTGATTACCACCATTGGGAGAAGGCAAGGACGAGGCTCAGAAAAGGTGGCATAATGTGCCCAAGGCCACGCAATTAGGTGAAGCAGTCAGTACCCATCCCAGGTCTGTGCAACCCGAAGGCCCCCCTCTTCCCTCCAGTGCTTGCTCTGAGCTGGTGACTCGGGCCACAGAGGGATGGGCAGAAAGTGTGTTCTGGGAGGAGAGTATTTCTGTTCATAGTGAGGACTGAAGAGACCAGAGGCCCGCCTGAGCTGGACCAGGCTGGATTATCAAAGGTCTGAGGGAACACGAGCTGTTCTGTTTGGCTGGAGTTCAGGGTCCCTGTAATAAGCGTGTGAACCACGGGGTGAGCGACTTCTCTGGCCTATTGGCCTCGCCCACCACGATCCTAGGTACAGGGAAGAGCCGCAGGTGCACAGGCCTGCGCAGAACGGGTGCAGAGAGACAAGGCAGTGGGCGCCCAGTGAGCACCCACAGAGAGCGAGCGAATGCGTTTCAAGACAAGGCTCCCAGTGGGTTTTCTCCACGCTCAAGTTATCTACAGAACGAGTCTTCACGCCAGTCTTGCCAGTCCAGTAGGAAAGCGCCTGTTTGTTTCTCGGTGAAAGAAGAGTTTTGACTTAGCGGAGGAGTGGGGAGAGGAGCTTTCTGCCAGGTATCAGATGCTCAAGGGGGACCCTGCTCCACCCCACCCCTCTCTCTGTGCTAAGTGCACCGTACACCTTGTCCTGTTCCGAAGCACATCTTCATATCCTCTGCCGTCTGGCTGTAGGGAGGTGGGTTTCTCCCTGGCGCCTCTCGGCACTTACAGCAGTTGTTTATCCAACGCTCCATTTTGCTGTGGTTTCAGCATCCGACAGCAGACCGGGAGCCACCGCCCCCACTGCTGACATCACCCGTTGTGGCCTCAGAGAACTAGTGTCCTTCATCATGAGCCTGCGTCTCTTTGTATCACCAGCTTATGTGATGCTTTCAGGCTCTCCCTGGGGTCCTTCCTTCCCTGCTCACCCCCCACCCTCACTCCCATCCACGCTTTATAATGTAGCAGCTTTGTTTCCAGAATCTGAATCCGAGTCAGGCCCAAACTCCAATCCCTGCCCACCCCTCCCCACCCCCCAACAAGTGTTGCTGGGTTTTCATAAAACACATTTCCTTCTTTGTGAAGCAAGATAGAGTTAGCTGGCAAGACGCTCTCTGGGTGACTCATTCGTTTTTCACTTGACAACCTCAAGATACAGGCTGTTTTATTGTTTCCTTTAGTCCATCAAATAAGAAAGTGAGAGAGAGAGCCAGAGAGTGTGCCCGAGAGAGACTGTGCGTGTGCGTGTGCGTGTGCGTTGGCGTTGTTCAGGCTGTGGATGTACCAGCAAAGGGACAGGAAGTGTGTGCATAAGTGCACACCCATACTGCTGACTGCCCCGCTGCAGACCCTGGTCATTCCCAAAACTAAGGCGACACTGCCCCCTAAAGGACCAAGCTGAAAACTCCACTCACCCTCCAGAGAAATTAGGATCAATGTAATGGCATCCTTGCCTATAAAATATTTATGCCCCTATTTTTAAAGTAATTTCCTTTAACCTGGCGTTGACACCACATCTGGGGGTGTAAATGATTTAAATTAACTCTGAGTGGCAAAGGGCAGCCACCTCATCATCCCTTCGTTCTCCCCTTCCATCACTTGGCTTTGGAGGCGGGGTGGGGGTGGCAGGGTGGGACAGCTACTTTCCGCTGTCAGCTATTTAGAAGCTCATTTACCACGGGTTAAGGTCTTCGAATCCATAATGTAAAATCACTTGATTGACAGCTCTTTGCCCCCAATGACACAATCAATTTTCCATTGTGGAGTTAAATTCATTTCTCTGAGCCAATGAAAGAGACCAGCGGCGTGAACTCTGGAGGGGCCGGGCTGCAGATTTGCACAAGGTAACCAGTGTCATTTCTTCCCTCTCTGCGGCTGTCCACCAAGACAAAGGGGTTGACGACTCCGGAGAAGTAACCTGCTTCGCGGGCAGTAATAAAGGCAGCAACTCGGAGGTTCAGTCCCTCAGCTCCTTCCAATCAGATTCTGGGGATGACAACGGTAAGAAGCCAACAGATTTGCCTCGTGGGTTTGGGCCCAGCTTCCTGCGTGGGCTGGCAGCAGTGGGGAGGAAGGTGATAGAAGCAGCTTAGATTTGCATCTGTTCAAGCATCTGCTCAGGAGGCTTGTGAGTACATTCGCCAGCTTTTGTAATGGATTCTGTTAATCTCCAGTGAATCCCACTTCCAAAAGAAACAGTAGGAACAAGCCCACATGCTGCCCTCAGGATGGATGGCATTAGCCCCTTAGTAATGAGTACACTTTGATTTGGTTCACAATGTTGTGAACCCACGCCACACAATGTTCTCTAGCACACGCACTGCCATCAAGTCCCAAACAGGACAGAATAGAACTGCCCCTGTGGGTTTCAGTTTCTGTAACTCCACTGGAGCAGAAAGCCCCCCTTTCTCCTCTCTAGCAAACAGAGCGCTGTATTTCTTTGTTTAACTTGACTGGTGATCTCTTCCCTCTTCGTGCCCAGCTTACTGGCATTAGACATTAGATGCCTCCTTCCCACACATGAGTGGCATTGTCATCATCATTCCGTTGAATCCCCCTTATTATCCTTTAGAAACCCTGGTTGTGTGTCGGTTATGTGTTAGGCTGTAACCCGAAAGGTCCAGTTTGAAACCACCAGCCAACTTCGCCACAGGAGAAAGACGGGGCTTTCTATTCTCACCAACCATCTCAGAAACTCACGGGGGCAGTTCTACCATGCCCCATGAAGTCGCTAACAGTCACATCGACTTGATAGCAGTGAGTGTGAGTTGAGTATCATCCTTCAAAGAAATCACAGCAGTGAGGTGGGTTCTTCATTGGGCTACTAACTGTAAGGTCAGCAGTTGGAACCCACCAGCTGCTCCACAGGGACAAAATGAAGTGTTTGCCCTATGAAAGATAGACAGCTTCATAAGGTCGCTCTGAGTCAGGATGGACGCAGGGCAATGGGTTTGGTTTGCTTCTTGGGTTACCATCCTTTCGAGCTCCTTGGGTGACACACACAGCGAAGTACTTGGTTGGTTGGTGGTTCTAAGCCACTCAGAAGGAAGACCTGGCAATCTGCTTCCAAACGGTCACAGGCAGGAAAAGAAAGTTCACTTCCTGTCTGAAACTCGTGAGGTCGCCATGAGTTAGAATGGACTGAGCAGCAACCGATTCATCCTTTGGTGACATGGGCCTCCCGAGAATCTATGCCACTGCAGATCAGCTCCATAGAAAAATGCACACTCACCCAGAATGTTGCAGGCAATTCCATGTGGTCCGTGGGCCTCATTGATATGCCAAAACCACTCCCTCTGCAACTGGAGAATCTCCAAGAAGGGAGAAGGTGCTAAGGATGGATTGGGTCCTCGGAGCTGAGGAGCCAGCTTTGGGGGATGTGTTGGTCTCCCCAGAAGTGGTCAGAAACCCTAAGAGAATGCCAATGATAATTTCAAGTAGCCATCCACAGAGGCAAGCAGCCTCACTTCGGTCTGTCCATTTGCTTAGCTTCTCATTCATTGGTGAATGGCAACAATTGGATGCTTATTCACTTCTGTAATCATTTACCCCATAAACCCTTGCTGAGTTTTGCCTGTGTGCAAAACCCAGTGCTGGGCATGGGGAATTCAACATGAAAGCAACATTGCCCTTGCCCCTGCAGTCAGTGAATTCTGAGACCCTAGAAGCCATTAGACAAGTAAAATCACTCTACCTTTGCAATTCCCCTCACCCCTAAATTTCGTCCTGTTTCTTCCCCAACACTTGGCACTCCTGAGAGGTGCAGAAGCCTCAAACACTTCCATGTCTCTTACTGCTGGGATAATAAACCGTACAACAGTGGATTTCTTCTGATCATTTTCTAAATTGGGATCATAGCCCACCTCCAGATCGCTGGGCTTCCTCTGTGCTGACGGTTTTTCGCATCTTCAGCCAGAGGAGAATATGTAGCTGATCTGCATTTGATTTAGAAGCAACCAAGGGCAGATAGATTCCAAGGTCCAGGCATGAGCCCCAGCAATGACGCCAGCAATGACCATTCTCATGGCCTCTGTGGTGCGTGGCCTGAAGGTCACATACTTTACCTTCCATGCCAGCATTCTCGCGGGTCTCAAGCAAGGCAGATGGTGTTAGGCATTTTCAGCAAATTGCTTTTCATGGTGCTTGTTGCTGTGCACCATTAGGTTGATTCTGACTCATAGCACCCCCATAGGACAAGATAGAACTGTCCCACAGGGTGTCCAAGGCTCACTGCCACATCTTTCGTCCCTGTCATGGCAGGTGGGGTTGAACCACTGACCTTCCAGTTAGCAGCTGAGCACTGAACCACTACACCACCAGGTCACCCCTGTGCCGGTTGCTATCCAGTTCACTCTGGACTATGGATGTTGCCGATTAGAACTGCGATCTGCACATAGATTTTCACGGCTATGACCTTTCAGAAGTCAATTTCCAACTCTTTCTTTAGGCACTCTTGGGTGGATTCAAATGGCCAAACTTGCCATTATGAATCCACATTTAACCATCCATGCCACCCAAGGAACCCCAAGGAAATCCGTATAGACCATAGATATCTTCCTCCCGGACTGTACCTATTTGAGAGGTTAAGTGCTGACTTCCATCCACAGTTGGGCCCAGAGATGGGAGCTGGGCCTTGGATCAGTTTAGGCTATGGGTGAGAATTGTAAGCGTGCGAAGCTGTCAATCTTACAAAGGTCATCCTCTGCCACCCACATTTGGACATGAGTTTGGAGCATCATGGTCGACCACAAATCAGTATCCCTGAGAATAGCAAGGTCTCCTGAACACTGGGCAAGTTGCTGCTGAGAAATCAGCAAGAGCGTCATGGCCCCACTGTCGTTCACTGGGCCACTTCATTCAGTCTGAATGCATGACTTAGAAGCCCCTATTAATCATGCCTTTGAGGGTGACTGACCCTCACTCTGCCATCATTTTCCTTCATTCCAAGACTTCCTGGGACCCCCGAGATAAAGATGCTGGTTGCCAGATTGCCTAATGATAGGATTGCGGGACAGTTTGGGTGTTTGTGCGGTGCGTCTTTGTTGTTGCTGTGGATGTTCAGAGAAGTTAACATATGTTTAAAATACAAAACTAACCTGAAGCTGTCCTTCCCCTCCCTCTCGCCCGCTTTTCCTGACCACAAGCATCCATAGTGACCGTCATTCAGCTTGTCAACAATGTAGTTGACAATATAGAGAATGAAGGTATTTACTGTTTTTCTTCCATAGCATGCTTTTGTCTAAAGAACTGGGATTTTTCATTCCTTATTACTTTGGCCTGAGGGCCCAAGGGGCTGTGGGTTGGGGGGCGGATAAAGTTGTTAATCGCAGACCAAAGTGGAGAAGAAAACAGGTGATTTCATAAGAGATGCTGGGTGTGTATTGATTATCATGAATTTTAAAATATTTCTAAAACAACTAGTTCTTCCTTCTTTTAGTATTAGAATGCTCTATTTTTTTAAAATCCTTTCCAAGAGAAGAAGACCCAGTTGGTTGGAATCCAGATTAGTACTAACTTCATGCTCACTTGACATCTATTTGTTGAGCACCTACTGTAACTACTCCTCATTCATGGTTACAATAGAACAAGGGTTGCTTTGAATCAGGTAGCATTTATTAGTTTCTGAACAAGACTACAACCTTTACAGATGGCTTTGTCTTTTTATTTCCCATGTCACAATGGAGGGTATTGTGAAAGACTGGCATTGGTCATAGCCCATAGACTTTTCGTAGCATGTTTGTTTTGTTTTGTTGTTTATCAGTTAGTTAGTTTAGTTAGTTGGACTAACTACTTAGAGTATCTAAAATGTTCCACTTTATCCATACTCTTTCCACGGCTTGACTTGTAAGTTTCACCTTTCACTTTGTATTTAAACAGTGTCTGTCATGGATCAAGGACAGAACTACAACCGAGGTGATTCTGCCATGACCCTGACATAACGTTCTGTTTGTGCATTTTGATTCGCCCAGGCTGTTCTTATCCTCTCCTCCCCGGCCAGCTCTCTGACCTGAATTGTGCATGTTCCAGGTGTCCTTTGTGCTCAGTACCAGGGGGGAAATCTCACCACCCATCTTCCCCCAGCCTGCCTGTGACTCCTCCACTTGCCTGCAACGCCCCCACCCCCCCTGCTTTTCGCGGTCCACGGTCTATCTGGGGCATATCTGTCCATGAGCATGCTGGCAGCCTTGCTCTGCGTGGAGGGCACTAGGGAGGAAGGTCGGGTGGATGCCCTAGACTCAGTGCCTCAGTGCCCCCCTGCTAGCAGTTTCCCATGGCATGGCTTAGTGTGAGGCTCTGCAGCAACCAGGCACCTCTCCTGGAGCTAGCTGCCCACACCTTTCCCCCCTCCCCCTGGGCGCGGCCCTTCAAAGGAGCATGCGGATGACGCTGGCTTCTGAAGGCTGGAAAGTTAGGACCTGCATGTCAGGTGCCTCTGGGCTCCTCTCCCAGCCCCGCCCCAGCCCTAGCCTGGAGGAAGCTAACTGCCTTGGATTTTCCCTCGCAGCCTATCACTGGGATACCTCCGACTGGATGCCTGGAGCCCGTCTGTCCGACATAGAGGAAGTGCCCACCCACGAAAACCAGGACGGAGGCTCCGCACATCAGGGCGGCCCCCGGGAGCTGGAGAGCGATTACTACCTGGGCGGCTATGACATCGACAGCGAATACCCACCCCCCCATGAAGAAGAGTTCTTGAGTCAGGACCAGCTGCCCCCTCCCCTGCCGGAGGACTTCGCAGACCAGTACGAGGCGCTGCCGCCCTCGCAGCCTGTCTCGCTGGCTGGCACCCTGAGCCCAGGCTGCAGGCGGCGGCCGCAGTTCCACCCCAGCCAGTACCTCCCTCCCCACTCGTTCCCCAACGAAACGGACTTGGTGGGCCCACCTGCCGGCTGTGAATTTAGTACTTTTGCTGTGAACTTGAACCAGGGCTCCGAGGCCGCGAGACCGGCAGACGGCGTGTCTTTATCCTTGCACAATTCCAGAGGCACCTCGTCCTCGGATGTGTCGGCCAACTGCGGCTTTGACGAGTCCGAAGTGGCCATGAGCGACTATGAGAGCGTAGGGGAGCTCAGCCTGGCCAGCCTCCACATTCCGTTCATGGAGACGCAGCACCAGACCCAAGTGTAGGGGACTCAGCGCTGTTTGTCATCGCAACGTCCAGGGAGATGGGCTGGGCGTCCGTCTGTCCGCCCGCCCGTCTCAATGGAGAGGGGGAGTGCTGCAGTCTGGAGCGAGAAGGAAAGAACAGTATTTTCCGCTAGGAACTTCTTCCCCCGGGACGCTGTCACAAGCCAGCTCGATTCCAATTGGGTGGAAATGAAGGGTTCAGAAATTGTTTCCAAGGGGTGACTGAGAGCCCTGGCAGTACTTCCCTACCTCCATGGCAAAGAAGGCACACCAAGCTTTTAGAGGGCAAAAGGTGATTTCACCCGCTGAGTTACCTGGTGGCTCTTCAGTGGCTTTGTGCAGTACTGTGCCCTGGAATGGCCTGCAGTATTCTGAATGGGCAACAATCAACGGGGCATTGTTGCATGGGATGTGGGGCGGGGGAGTGGAAAGAGTAGTTATGATGGTTGGAAAGCTAGTCTCTTAGGTAAAAGACAAGAGGAACAAAAATAAAATATTATTAAGCCAACAAGAAAATGGGCTGAAGCCTTTAAATTCTATTTTTTTTAAATAAGCTGCCCAATTTTCAGCTATAAAATTAGGCTTAGATGACGTGTTGACTATGCTCAATTATTTCTGTTTGTTTGCTTGTTTCAGCATCCAATGTAATGTACCTGGGTTTTCTCATCTCTGAGAAAGGTGAGGTATTTGGATGCCTTTCTGAGGGCTAGAGATAAGGATCGTGTGATCCGAGCATTAGAAAGAATGTGATTGTCTGGTTTGGGTTCATTAAAAATTCCTGAGGACCGCTGCAATGCGAGCATTGCAACAGAAATTGGCCTTTGTTCTGAGACCCAGAAAGTGAATAGAGAGAGGGAGGGAGAAGGATGTCTGCTCTCTTAAATGAAAACTGTTTAGAAGCTGAAGCAGAATTCACAAATTCCGAAAAATACATATATGATGCTTTGCAAGTTTTTTTCAGGCTGGATAATCATAATTCTTGATAATGCAGGTAAAGGGTGCTTTTTCCTCTAAATTGTTAGCATCGTCACTATAAATGCAATTATGGTTTTAAAAGGAAAGTCGCGTCGTTGTTGTATATAAATGGTAAGAGTGTGTGTGTCTGGGCCTACCTTCGAAGATGGGCTTGCACTCAATCGGGCTGCTCTTGAGGAACACTGAGGTGAAGGTTTCAGGACACGGACCATGTTGCAAACCCTGCCCACGAGGCAGAACTTCCCATTTCCCTGACCCTCTCTGAGGTCAGAGAAACACCAAATGCCATCATTTTACTCCGGTTTAGTTGGCTTTATTTTGCTACTACCATTTATAGCCACGGGAAACAGAATTGTGCTTTGTAAAAGCAGTGTTTTGTTATCATTTTTCAGATCTAAACCCAACTGGAAGACTCTGTAATGTTTCATTATTCCCTGGGCCTCTCCTCTCATTCAGACCTTCAGGTTTGGGCCACGAATTGCTAAAATTGAAAGGAGAATTGTTCCACTGGAAATAAAGTTACACGAAACTTCAAGCCAGCCGGTTAAGCGAAGGACTGGCCTCCATTGCTTCCGTCTCCATGTGGCTGCGGGTGCAGGGGCCATGGCAAAGGAATGTATATTTGCACTATTGTTTAATGAGCAAATCTGTGTCCACAGTCTCGGATGGCATATGACATTGGTGTGTAAACCATATTGTCCCCAGTCTGCCAATCATCCACTCCGACAAGCATTCACTTATTTCAACTGCATCGAATCCACTGACTTCTCCTTCTATGTTAGTGCTTCTGAGCCATTCTTCAGGAAATTCCCCCCTTTGTTCCCAAGCTTCCTGCGTAAGTGGACCCACCTGACAGGTTTTCAGCCTCTCTCTTCTTCCTGTCTCTTCCTCGAACCACCTCACAGTGGTATTAGCCACACGGTGGTCTGGAAATAAAGGGATTTCACTAAGTCTGCTTTAGAGACGAAAGTCTTGGCTGTAGTTTCTTATGTAGAAGCACGTTTGCAAGAATCATGGGGAAAAGGACAAGCCAATGCTCTAAAATAGACTTCTGGTCACACTTTCAATAATGCAATAGCCGAGAAACCATCCAAGTAAAAGCAACAATCTACCCCTCACCCCCAGGAACTATTAGATCAAGATTAATGCGGACCAGTCATCACTGCTTACACAGCAGCTCCCAGGGGAGAATGCCTGAGTGATGCCGCAATGAAGGAATAAATAGATCCTAATGCAGCTGTGAACCCACTGAAGGAAACTCGGCCCACCCCTTGCTCTGACCTAGATAGCATACCCCTTTCCTCAGAGTATTTTCCTCCTGATTTTCTGCAGAGTAGCTAAAAGCATACCAGACATGCACATGTTATATTTGGACTCATTATCTTTAAACACATAATATCTCTTCACTTTTTTTCTCCCACCCTAGGAAAATTAGATTTCCCTATAAAGTAAGAAATGGTTTGTCTCCTGGCCAAGAGGGGCTGGGGTGGGGGGTGGGGGTGCACGCGGATTTGAAGAGCTCAAGATGAACTGACGTGCTGCTCGCTCAGGATCCCTAGAAGCATGCCCAGAGAGGGGAAGGAACTTGACCACCGTTGCACAGGAAGTTATGTGACCAAACGGGAACGGGAGCCCACTCCTTACAGAAATATTATTTCTGTATAACATGCCAGTCACCACTGAACTACCTTGAGCATGGTAGTCACCTGCTTCTGCTCTAGTCTAGCAGCTAGACGCCTACCATTCCTGCTTTGGAATATGCTAGGAAAGGAGACTCCTGGAGGATGTTTCCTGGGCAGCCTCACGAACTGATGGTCCCTGTCAGGCCCATGGGACAGGTAGATGTCACAACTTTCTGTAGAAAAACATGACTTTGGCCAAATGATTTTTTTTTAATGGCGTGAAATGATCATTACATAACTGAAATGATCATTACATTTACACCTTGTGCTAAAACGTTGGTTTTCACATTGCCGAGCGGGTCCATTTTTGTTTGAGTCTTTGTTTTCCTCCCGCTCAGTCTTCCTTTGGGTCCTTACCCTGCCACCCTAATGGGCCCTGTGGGCATTCTTTCAAACCTGTCCTTGTGAATTAGGTGAAAGTGTACAGAGCAAATCCACGTTCCAGTCCACAATCCATCCCTATCTTGTTTCCTGCTGCTGATGGCAATGCCTATGAAGAAGTATCACCTCTCTCACTCCTTCTCCGGAGTTCCTATCTCCAGACCTCTTCCTTCCCTTCCCCTTCCTGCTTGCTGAGCTTTGTCCTTGGGTGGATGCTGCCCCCTTGATGCCAAATGACTGATCATTCTGAGGCAGGGGTATCTCCCTGGTATTATGATGCACAGTGGAATCCTCGCTGTGGTTTTTGTGAACCCTGAGCCACGGGGGTGGGTTCATTTCTAGCCCCGAAGGATGACTACAGGCCCTGGTCTCTGGGTTCCACCAGTCTCTATTCAACCAGTAAACGTGGTCGTGTTTGTGATTTTGAGTCTTGTTCCACAATTTGCTTCACACGGGAACTGTTTAAGCCAATCTTTGTGTTTTTGTGTTCCTAACATATGCTACCTCCTGGGAGCCAGTTTTTCCATCACCTGTTGTAGGCACTTTACCTGTATTGCACACACTCTGGTTAGCTTGAGGATATATCGGTGGATTGTGGGTCTTTGTCATAGCGTAAGTAGGAGTCATAGAGTTGTCAGAGATGAATGAAAATAGTTGCCTGCTTTTGTCCCTTTCCTCCGTTTGGCTGCTAGGTCACTTCCACCCCAGCTTTCAGTGTACCCATGAAATGCCAACCTAGAAGACTTGGCAACGTGAGTTGATCAGAAAGCCACTGTGAAGGGCCAGAAAGGGAACTGATGACGCATTCCTGAACATTACCTTGAACTGCCCTTTGGAATTCTCAGCACAGCCTGGGGGAAAAAGCAACATGCATTCTGTTGACCCCTCTTTCTTCTTTCCAAGCCACCCAACCTGCTGCTCCCACTAATGCTGTGTCTACACAATCAAAGTCAGGGAAACTGAGATGATTAGGATGAATCACTTCCAAGACCCAGAAAACACTTTAGTCTGAAATCATTCAGGAAGATCCAGTGTTTGTTGTGCATGGATTGTCGAGCTAATTGTCTGGCCTCTTCGTCCCGCTGCCCGCTGCTCGTCTTGCTAAGGCGGCCGGGCTCTCATGCTTCCTGTTTTCCATTTCACACCGTGGGAGATGGAGCTATGAAGAGACGCTTCTTCTGTATTGTCATTCTGTGTGGTCTGTAAGAAGGTAGTCCTGTATTTTCCGCTGGTTTGTGTCCTGCAACTGCACATTATTCTGATGAAAATCCACAGTCTTCAAACGACTAGCTATGGAATTCTGGGGCTTAAAGTCGCCATTTGTGGGTTTGTCATCAGTTAATATTTAGCCAGCTGGCTAAGAGCCAGGAAAAGAATGAGATATTTCTTTCCTTATGTAATAATGAAAAGCAATAATTACAAGTATGTAATATTACACAAAGGCCATAATTAGTCTCTTCCAGTGTTTAGGATGCACTAGAGAATCACAAAGTCATTTGGAGTGTGTTTGGACCATTAGTCTGTACTGTAGTACCCTTTCCGCAAACAAGTACCTGAATTGCTACTATTTAACAATTTTATGAGCCCATACTACTGCATTTCGGGGTGGGGGGAAGTGACAAATGTGTTTGGAAATGGAAGCAGTTCTTTTTAAGCACTGTATCAGAAAGATTGTCTTGTAAATTTACCTGTTGCAAACAGGCTGGTTTGTAAAAGATGTATGTTTTGGTGTTTAAAATGTTTATAAAATTGTATATAATGGTTTCGATTTTCCAAGCTTTTGTAGATAACTGCATTTGATGCCTATCCGGATGCTTTAATTTGGGGAGGGGAGGTTCAAAAAGAATTTTAAGTCATCCAAGCGTTTGGTCTGCAAACTTTGAGGTGTACACACACACACACACACAGACACACACACACACACGGATTTTAAATTTGCAAACAATGTTTTGTAATCATTTCCAATTGTCTTATAAACTTCTTTTGGATTCTTTTGGATAAAACAACCTGCTAGTTGTTTTCATTTAACTTTTGTTTTCAAAAAAAAAAAAATGATTTTTACTGACTTCTTTTTTTTTAATGAACATGTTCTGCCCGGTTATTATGTAGCTGATTTTTATACCATTTCAGATTCACAATGAGGTATTGCCATTTCTTCATACACATCTGAGTCCTCACCTGAACTTTCACTCAACCCAACCTTATGCAAAGGGGAAAGCTAACACTTAGAGTGGCTCTTGTCCCTGGTGGAAATGCATTGTTCCTGCATATATTGCTGTTGGCAGTATTCGGTCTCGTGTTCCTTTTCTTAAAAAAACAAAACAAAAAAAACACCAAAAATAAGAACCCAATATTGTACAGGTTTCTAACTGCCAAAATTTGATGGTTGAACCAAGTTTTCAAGTAAAAAAAAAGAAAAAAGAAATTAGCAATTGTGTTGTTGACTCTTTTTTTCAATTTAACATTTTATTGTTATATAATTTGCCAATCACACACTTCGATGGTTCATTCATCTTAAGAAGAGTTATACGATCATCACCACAATTTTAGAATGTTTTCTTCTTCCTTGTCCTCATTGTGACTGGCTCCCCATTTCCCCCTGCCATCCCCTCAAGGAACCACACATCCACTTACTGTCTCTATTGATTTACTTGTCATAGATTTCATAGATAAGAAAAATATTAAATATGCAGAAAAGAAAATATGCTGACAACAATAACAGAGAAAAACTCTATTGAAAGGGAAACAGAATGTATTAAAAACTAGAACAAATATATAAAGGGTCAAAAGGGAGACGCAGTGATAGAATGTCAAATTTTAATCTAACTGCATCTGCAACAATCCTCATTCCGATGCATTTTGCATGAGAAGAAGGCCATTCACATCTCTGGCCTACGGTCAGAGGGGACGTTTTAAGTATGTCTTTTTATTTGGCTTGGATTGATTGCTCACATTGCCCCTAAAAGATCATCTGCAATCCACAGGGATGTGACCAGCAACCTCTTTAGCCTTAGTGTTCGGTGCCACAAAGTCAGTTTGACTCATAGTGACCCACAGGACCCAGCCGAACCGTCTCAGAGGGTTACCCAGACTCGTCTTTACGGGAGCCAGTCACCCCATCTTCCTCTTGAGCGCTCCGGACCTAAGCGCTGGCTCTGGGCACCGCTGGGACACCTGGTTTAGCTCCAGTCTGCCACCTGAACAGACAATCTGATCTGAAAGCTTTCCCCCTCAAACGTTTGGGGTTGTTTGTTTGTTTGTTTTGGGGGGGGTCTTTATAAAAGGGGCTCATTGAATGCCTACCAAAAGAAGTCAGCATTTCAAACTCACTGGCCCTTCCTCAGGAGAAATGCGGCTGTCTGCACCTCCAAAGATGTTCGGTCCTATAAACCTACATCGGGTCGCTACAAGTAGATACCACCTCAATGGCAACAGCTGCGGGGTTGGGACTTACCTCCAGATGGGGGCCATTTATTCTGGGGCACCTGGAAATAGTAGGTACCTTCTTGCAGGGAGCATACCCTGGGAGGATCCTCCCTGATGAGAACAAGGCTGCAGGCTCAGAGAAATAAGGGTTATTAAGTCCTGCCTCTGTATAAATTTTTCCTATCTCCAATGCTTGCATCCCTCTCTCATTAGCAACAAAAAAGTAGAGGTTGGGGGCCTCAATTAGCAGTTGATTATTTCTCCCAAAAGCTCCATAAATGTTTTCTAGATGGTTAAATAGACATAGGGGAGTTTGGAGGGTGGGGCTCAACAACAGAATGTAAAGAGGGAGTGCTCTGATCTCTCAAGACTTAGCCTGAGGCCAGGAGAGATTCCAGAAAGGGCCGAGCACCCAGTGGCTTGTCTCAGTAGAGAAAGCCCAAGCTTTCTGTAGAAACCACACTGAGTTCTTTGAAAAGGCCCCTCTCCCCACGGTTCCACATGCTTCACCAGACTTGACCTTGTCCACAAACAGCAGAACTCCAGCTGCCCGTCTGACCAGGACGGTGGAGTCATGGAGACACCAGCTGGGCTTTTAGCTGGCCTTTACCTCCTCTTTACCAAAGGGGCGGTTCCATGCCTGGCTCTGCACTCTCAGAGTTCGTCTTTGGCCCTACTCTCTATACTGAAATCCTCTGAAAGCTGAGGGGGTGGGGGTTAGCCCTAATTTATTGTATTTATTTCTTTGATAATAGTTGAGGTAGTTTATTGTGCCAACCTGACTGATAAACACATGTGGAGTTAATTAAATGGCAGAGAGATTAAATGGCTCAGTGAGCCTCGCCTTTCTAGTTCCGGTCTCTTGCTTTCTGATGGTCAGACCAGGGTGCAGCTGCCTTAGCCAGTTTCCTGCTTCAGCTGGCAAGGCTCACTTCCTGCAAGACATCCCCGAGGAGATGCCACGTGGACCTACCCGGATGCAGCCCTGGGAGCTGGAGCAGCTGTGTGGAGACTCCTGCCAGCACTGAGATGCTTACACGTTCACTGTTTTGGCTTTCCTCCTGCAGTCAATGCCATAGAATGTGTTTTGTGAGATGGAGGAGGACTTTGTGGATTGCTGTTGGACATATAGGTTAATGGATTAATGTTGGACTTGTGGGCTTGGGCAGCACTGGGTTAGGATGTTTTCTTGATGTGCACGTAACCTTTATATAAAACTTTCTCTTATACATGAGTTTCTGTGGATTTGTTTCTCTAAAGTACCCAGACTAACACACCAAGTTTACCAAGTCCACAATCAGCAAGTGGCAGACTGTGGCATGAGATTCTGGCACTGAGTGGGGAAAGTGATGGCATGAAGACTATTTTACAAGTTTTGGGGGCTGTGGGTGAATATTTACTTTCTGTAACTACCTTTACTTACCCCCACTCAACCACTTAACGGTGAGAGATTCCAATAATGAAGATTCCCTGTATAGGTGCCAACACCCATACTCAGATCTGGGATGCTACAGGAATGGAATTCCATTTTATTTACTGCCCTGGAGCTTGCAGTTTGTCGTGGACATGCCACCGATGCTGGCTCCTTAATGACTGCATTGTTCTCTATATCATGCTGGTTTCATAATTTATTTAATCACTCCCTTATTAAGGGATAGGAACCCTGGTGTCACAGCCATTACATGTTATGCTGCTAAGTGCAAGCTTAGCAGTTTGAAATCACCAGTCATCCCCTTGGGAGAAAGCCAAGGCTTCTTTCTCCCATAAAGAGTTACAGTCTCAGAAACCCATGGGGGCAGTTCTATCCTGCCCTGGAGGGGCGTTATGAGTCAGATTTGACAGCAGTAATTTCATTGAGGGCCAGGCTTAATGTTGAGCAATTACAGACTATGACTATACTGTACACGTGTGCGCACCCTGCATAAATACTAACACCTTTGTACAGATATGGTAGCATTTTTACCAACTGTTGTTAGGTGTCCTCAAATCGGCTCCAAGTCAGCGTAAACACAAATAAACAGCTTTCTGCTCTTTTCTGCTTTCAGCCAAGATTCATCTGATATCATTCCCTCATTCCACAATATCTTGAATCTGGCTTGAGTTTCTGGCAGCTCCTGGTTGATGTACTACTGCAACCATTTTTAAATTATCTTCAGCAAAATTTTAATTGCTGGAGCTATTTATGATACTGTTCAATCATTTACACATTCTGCTGGATCACCTTTCTTTGGAATGGGCACAAATATGGATCTCTCCCACTCAACTAGCCAGATGGCTGCCTTACCAAGTTCTTGGCATGGACTAGTGAGTGTTTCCACGTTGCATGGCAGAAGCCTTCCAATGGATATTTAATCGAGTCCTGGCACCTTGTGGTTAGCGAATGTTTTCAGTGCAGTTTGAACTTCTTCCATGAACAGCATCGGTTCTTGATCTTACACTGCAAGCTCTTAAGATGGTTGAACATGGACCATTTTTTGGTACAATTACTCTGCATATTCCTTCCATCTCCTTTTGACATTTCCTGCATAATTAGTTAATTTGGTTGTAGAACCTTTCAATATTCCAAGTCCAGGCTGGAAATTGTCTTTAGTTCTTTCAGCTTGAGAAATGCTACGTGAACCCCTCCCTTTTGGATTTCCAACTAATGGACCTTTCACATTTTGTTATCATGTTTACTTTGTCTTCTCAAGCTAGCTTTTGCAATTTTGTGTTCCACTCTTTTACGTCATGAGTTCTTCCATTTGCTTTAGCTACTCTACATTCACGAGCAAGCGTCAGAGTCTCTACTGACATCCAATTTGGCCTTTTTTCCTTTCATGTCTTTTGAATAAACTTTTGCTTTCTTCATGTATGATGTTGCTGATATCACCTTACAACTCACTCGTTTTCAATGTATCAAATCTGTTCTTGAGATCGTCTCTAATTGAAGTGGAATTATTCCAGGTCATATTTTGGCTCTTGTGAACTTATTTTCATTTAATTTAGTTTAAACCTGAACTATATGAGCAATTGATACTCTGTCCCATAGTCCCTGACCTTGCATTGGCTGATGATATTCAGTGTCTCCATCTTTTTTCCAAAGATGTAGTTAATTTGATTCCTGTCTGTTCTCTCTGGTGAAATCCATGCATATAGTTGCTGTTTATGCTGTTGAGAAATAGAACTTTCAATGAAGTCCTTTGTTTTCCAAATTTGTATCATGCCATCGTAAGACACTTTCCATCACCAAGGTTATATTTTCCAACTACTGAGCCTTCTTCTGTTTTCAACTTTCACATTCAACCACCAGTAATTATCAGTGCATATTTAGTGCATATTTGATCAATTTCAGAATGAAGAAGTTCGTAGAATTCTTCATCACCAGCTTTACTGGTTGGTGCACAAATCTGAATAATAGTTATATTAACTAGTCTTCCTTGTAGGCATATAGATATTCTTCAATCACAATCAGCATTGTACTTTAAGATAAATTTCAAATGATTCGTTGAAATGATGAATGTGATGCCATGCCTCTTGGACTTGTCATCCTAGCAGAGTAAGCCACATGATTATCTGATTCAAAATGGTCAATACCAGTCCATTTCCATTCGCTAAAGCCTGAGAGAAGAAGACCTGGTGGGATAGTGGTTACAAATTAGGTTATGATCTACAAGGTGGGCAGTTTGAAACCACTTCTTGGGAGAAAGGCAAGGCTGTCTACTCCTGCAGAGTTACAGTCTAGGAAAGTCACAAGGACAGCTCTACTCCACAAGGACAGCTCTACTCTGTCATATAAGGTCATCATGAGTCAGCATCAGTGGCAGTGAGAGAGAGAGAGCGCCTGAGATATCTATCTTGGGGGGGTTATTTCAAGTTTTAATGACTTCCAATTTCTTAGATTCATCCTTTGACCGTTTCACTTTGATTATTCATGGATGTTTGCAGCTGTTTCTTCTCCGCAGCAAACCAAGGGCCTGAAAACTGTTCTCCAGCCATATCGTTAAGTTGACTCTCGGTGGAGCTCTTCCTCAGTCACATTCTGAGTGCCATCCAACCTGAAGAACTCATCATCTAGCACCACATCAGACAGTGTTCTGCTGCCACTCACAAGGGCTTCACTGACTTAGTTCTCATCAGTGGACAGCCTCTTCCTCCTTCCCAATCTATTTTTAGAAGGAAAGCTCTACTAATACCTGTTCACCACGGATGCCTGTGTTACCCTAGGTAGACTAGAGACAAAACTCTTAAACACTCATATTTTATAAGAGAGAGTTTTATAGATAAGTGTACATTCAGAAAGCATGCTAACGCAGTCAAGTCCAAGGCCATAAATCCGACATTAGCCCATGTGTCCGACACCGATCTGCAAAGTCCTCCCTCAAACTCACAAAACACAGGCAATGATGCTGAATGCAGGAGGAAAGGCGAATCAGTGAGCATGTAATCATCTCAGCACTGGCAGGGGTCTCCACATGGCTGCTCCAGCACCCAGGGCTGCATCAGGGTAGGTCCATGTGGCTTCTCCTCAGGGATGTCTTGCAGGAAGTCAGCCTTGCCAGCTGAGGCAAAGAACTAGCTAAGGCAGCTGCACCCTAGTCTGACCATCAGAGAACAAGAAAGGCAAGGCTCACCGAGCCATTTATCTCCCCGCCCTTCAATTAATCCCACATGTGTTTATCAGCCAGGGTGGCACAATAAACCTTAACTATCACAATACCCCTAATGGAATTTGAAATACCAGTGGCACAGCCTTCAGCATTGCAACAACACACAAGCCACCATAGTTGCACAAATTGGAAAATTAGAGGGGTTCAGTAAGAGATTTATGGAAACAGGATTTTTAGGTCAACAGATGTGAATTTTACAATAATTCTGTCCTTTATCTCATTTTAGTTGTCTTCAGATTGTTTCATGAAATAATATGCCCACCAATGGTTACATACCGTAGGTAACAAACTGTGTAGCCCATTCTCTCCACAAACAGCATTGAGCTCTTCCAATTTCCCAAAGACTCCATTGCTACTCTAGCCTCCCGGGAGCCCAAGTTAGGGAATACTGAGGCTCTTTGACCACACCGTGAGAACTGACCCATTAGCCTCCACTCTTATAAACATTGTCACTTGTGCCATTCTGCTCTGCCTGTCCAGGAACGAGAACTGAGGGCAGCCAGAGCACGTAGACAAGGACCAGGGAGCTAGCTGACCAAGTTACCCCAACCCGTTTCCTCTGACAAACCAAAGGCTGGTTCTGGGGCCCTTGTTGGGTAGGAGGCTCAGACAAAATAGAGCAAGCCAGGGAAACTATAACTAGATTTCACAGGGTCTTGCTGCTGAGGTACTTGGAATATCAAATCCTGTCCGAACCACCACTGCTCCACAAACTCAAAGTTATTTATCTCTGTGAAATAGATGCTCACAAAGAAACCTTAAAACATCCAAGTCCATACAAGCTTGTGTTCCAAAAAAGGACATTCAGACGAACACGAATGAAGAGTTTATGCGACTGTGGAGTCAGAGCCCAGCCCTTCCTTCCTCTAGTAATGGACCCACAGCATCAGTATCACCTGGAACATGCCAGAATTGCAAAATTACAAACCCACTGAATCAGAATGAGCATGTTAACAAGCTCCCGTGGGGACTCATACATATACTGATGTCTAAAAACATTATCTTAGGTTTTTGACTTGGACTCTGATGCATTCCAGCTGTGCGAACGTAGGTGCATCACTAACCCGTGTCAAAACAACAATAATAATAATGAAAGAGGGGGGGGGGAAATTCCAGATTTTTATTTAAAAAACACAACAACAAAAACAGATCTGAATACTGCCGAGTTCATTCCAACTCTTGGCCAGCCTATAGGACAAAATAAAACCCGGCTCTATTTTGGGTTTCAAAGGAATAAAACTATTAGGGAGAACTACCTCATCTTTCTCTCAAGGAGCGGCTGGTAGATTTGAACTGTGGACTTTGCAGTTAAGAGCCTTTAAAAAAACACAAAAAAACAAAACTTTGCCAAAGCATCATAGTGACCCTAGTTATGGTTAGGAATAGTTCATTCACTGTGATTTTCAAAAATAAATAAATAAGAAAGGACCTTTTAAATATATCCAGGTGATCCTGGGGAGTCATATTTCCTGAGAAAACGGTTTGGAGCATTATCTGACCTCTTGTTTAAGCAAATGTGTTTGGTACAGAAAGGTAGAGAGGGCTCTGAGGTCACTGCTTATCCATCTTGAGACTCCTCATCTCTCGGTCATTTTCTCAGGAAGGAAGTGGAGTCTGGTCCATTTCAGCAGCTGGTTTTTGAGCCAGAGGCTTGAAAGCTGTCTCATTTTTGTGACCCAGAAAGAGACTCCTTTTAACTAGGCCACCAGGGAATGGAGGGACAGGTGACAGGATCCTGTTGGGTGGGAGAGCTAACGGTGCAGAGGCTTGTTCTGAACAGTCGGAAATTGACTTGGAGAGGAATGAGATTAAAATGACCAAAAGGGCAGTCACTGCAGGGAGAGATAAAAAAGCCAAAAACTGAAATGCACTGATAAGATTTACTGTGTAAATAATTCACCCAGCACAGAAAGAGGCTATGAGCACAAAGGGCCTTTTTCATGTGTCAGAATATAATTAATTAAGAATTCAGGATGAAAGGTAATTAGAGAAACCGTAACCTGGAGGCATACTCCTGAATTATTCTGATCATTTTAAACAATTATAAGATTTCATTTCCCAGTCATGTGGCATAGATTTTAAATCTGGATAATGTGGAGAGACAAGTTAATACATGCAGCCTGCAAGCAAAATTATTTCTTTTGATTCTAACTTTTTCAACAAAAATAAGGGCGGAATGGCTAAATCTAAACTGGAAATTATTGTCAGAAGTGAAATTCTTGTATTGAAGTGTGACTTTCTTAATGCCTAATTGCCTACGTCGCTCTGTTTGTATTGTGTGTGTATAAATATATGTGTTTTGTATATAATATATATATTATATACAGAGGCAAAGGAGATAAGTAAATCAATCATTCCTGTTATAACAGAAGGGTCCCTGGTGGAATACTGGGCCATGTCTTGGGCAGCTGAGAGTTCCAACCAGCCAGCCACTGCTCAGGAGAAAGAAGAGTCCATCTGTTTCCACAATGATGTTCTGCCTCAGAAACCTATGGAGTCCTTCAACTCAGTCCGATAGGATTCCACAAAGGGCTCTAAGGCAGTAGGTTATTATAATAAAGGTCAAGTTGAGTGCCAATAAATTACAACCCACTTTCTCTGACTAATAGAGGCTGTCAACATCAAGCTTCCGATTATGTTTGCTGTTTCTGGGCTCCATGAAGTGCATCTCAACTCATGAGGCCCCTTGTGATAGAGAACTATCCATTGGGTTTTCTTCGCTGTAATCTCTGTGGAAGCAGATCCCCTGGGCTTTATCTGGGGTGGGTTTGAACTGCCAACCTTAAGATTAACTGCCAAGAACTTGGCAGTTGAACCAGTAGGACTCCTTCCTAATCATTACCCTTAGTTAATAATCAAGAATGTGTTTAATTGTTTTATGAGCCCAGAATTCATAAAAGATATACTATACAAGCTACTGTGCTTATTGTACTATAAGAGGACTTCCAAAAGCTCATGGAAAATGGAGATTAAAAAGGAACATGTTATCATTTGCTTTCCCTTTTGACTAAATTTTAATTTGTTCTAGTTTCTATGACCTGTTTTCTCTGGAATTGGGGTTTTTCTGTGTTTTATTTTGTGGTTGTTGTTAGGGCTTTTTAAAAATGATTTTCCTTATGTGAAATTCTACTATAGGTAAATCCATAGAGACAGTAACTAGATTAATAATTCCTTAGGGTTATGGAAGGGGTGGTTGGAGGGTAATGTGGAGCTAATAAGAATGGGTCCAAGAATGAGGACAATGGTCTAAAATTGATTGTGGTGATGATTGCATGATTCCTTTTAATATACTTCAACCATTGATCTGTATGGTATGTGCATTCTATACAAATAAAACCTAACCCTTATTCTATAGTCATTAATTGTGGGTTTCACATACCAAAAAACAGAAAAACATATAACACAACTTCAAGAGGGTGATAGCACCCCCATGACATAACTCCTCTGAGATCAACCCTAATATAAACAAACAAACAAAACAAAACAAAAATAAAGAAAATGTTGAAAGCCAGATCAGGGCCAGGGTGCATCAGAAGGGGGCATCTACTGACAAAGTTTTAACTGTCCAAGTCGGCTTTATCCCTTTGGTCTTCTATACTCGTCTCTCCAGTGCACTCTGCTGAGGAACCACTTCCCTCCCATCTCTCCGTTATGGCTCAAGGAAGATCCCTGGAGGGTTATTTCCTAGGTGGTTCCCACAAATGTATCTTGGGCTCCCACTGTCATCCATAACCTTCTGCAACCTGGATTTGCACAATTTAGGCTCCGATACTAATCTCTCGTTCAATTTTGGATTACATGATTTACGGTCCTTTGGTGACTGATGATGGTGTGCTTCTTCCATGTAGTTTTAGTTGACCTCGCACTTAGATGGCTGCTTGTTTGTAGGCAAGCCTCTAAGACCCCAGATACTATTTTATCTGATAGCTGGCACCATCTAATTTCTTCACCACATTTTGCGGTACCACCCTTAACTTCTGTGTTCACTTCCCGAGGGGGAGTATTGAGCAGAGCCATGTTGTAAAACCTGGTTGTCCTTAAATTGGAACTAGGATTTAGTGCAAGCCCCAAACCCATTCCTGAATACATGTTTTTGTTTGTTTGTTATATCCAGGAACTTTTTGAAACCTTGTAAACATGTTCATCTAACATCAGTTTTTGTTTATTTAAATGTATGAAAATACTATTGAGGGTTCATTAATCCCACATGCAGTTTCATGATTGCTGAATGGCTTCCTGCTGTTGCTTCTGATGGTTCCTACAAAGCTTTAATTATACTGGAAACAGTCCTATGAACTACACCTGAAACTATAGTTTTAATTTTATGCTCAAAGAGACTTGGGTTTGACTCTGTGACCAACCTTATGATCTTAAGACAGTTTCTTAACTTCTCATCTCAAAACCATGTCGAAGAAGACCTACCTTCTGGAATTCAGTGGGTTACTCCTTAGGATGCTAATTGTAAGGTCTACACTTGGAATCTACCAGCTACTTCTTGGGAGAAAGATCAGGCTTTCTGATCCTATAAAGATGTACAGCCTCAGGAGACCAAAGGATCAATTATACTCTGTCCTAGTGAGTCACTGTATTAGAAATGACTTGATGGCCATGGGTGTGAATGACAACATTGAGGGGAAGGTTAGATGGCAGTGTACCTGGCATATGGCATGCCACTTCAAGACCAGTAGAGATAGGCAACTCTGTCCTCTTCGGATCGAAGAGTCATGTTCAGGCTTCCCTTTGCATTGATATATTTTGATTGCCAAGCAACACAATAGTGACCCTAAACAAGCCTTTTCTGAGTGGAGGGATTGGGGAAGAGATAGCAGTGAGTTTCTGTCACCTTAAAAATTCTTATTTCCCTTTTCTATTATTCTCTACAATGCTCACTAAGCAACCTTGATGGTGCTGTCAGGTAAGCAGTGGATCCTAATCACAAAGTCAGCAGTTCAAACCTACCAGTCACTCCTCGTGCAAACAATAAGGCTATTTGGTCCTGTAAAGATTTACAGGCTCAGAAGCCCTATGTAGACAGGGCGGCCAAAGGTTGGAATTGACTCCATGTCAGTGAGAGGTGGTTATTTGGTTACAAAGGTCACTCAAAATAAGCCAGATCACTGTCATGAGTCAATCATGACTCATAGCGATCCTACAGGACAGACTAGAACTGCCCCTGTGAGTTTTTGAGATTGCCACTCTTTGCCTGAGTAGAAAGCCTCCTCTTTCTCCCACTGAGAGCCTAATGGTTTCTACCGACAGACCTTGCCGTTAGTAGCACAACATGTTACCACCACAGCATCTGGGCTTCTCACAGCGGCCACTGGGTGGCCCAAAGGATCTGTGACACTGTCATCATTAAGTTTTAAAGATTTGTCTTCTTTGTACTTGAGAGCCATGGATAAATTCATGAAATGTATGGCTTCTAAACTGTTATCTGAAGGAACAGAGAAGTGAGAAGAATCCTTAAGCCCCTGAGACTGGCAATCAGGACCCCCGTCCCTTGCCCCTTCCTCTAGGCCACAGGCCTGTCGACTGGAGGGTCTTATTCAGAGCATGAGAGCCCTTGCCCCATGCTATTGACTCGATTGCTACTTGTGATCCCCCCCCTTGCAGGGCCGAGTAGACTTGCCTCAGAGGGTCTTCCAGGCTGTGACTCTTGACATGAGCAGGAAGCCTGGTCTTCCTCTCGTGGAGCATCTGGTAGTGTCACTGTCAACTTTGCAGTTAGCAACCCATAACCCATCGCCCACGATGGCACCAAACTCCCCTTATGAGAGTTCTTAGAGATAGGATTTCTATCAAGAGGCCTTGTGGCCAAGCTCAGGTACAGGTATTAAATTATCAGGAAACCAGCAGATT
>NW_022105611.1:925340-930488 GCF_000313985.2 Echinops telfairi | reverse complement strand
GTGAATAAAGAAGAAAATGAAAGTCCTTCCCATCTCCAGTGTACTCCTCAGAGGCCCCCAGGGTCAGATTGATGGATACTCTTCCAGGCTTCTTGCTGTGGATCTGTGAAATTCGTTACACAAAGACGGGGTATGACTGTGCCGATTGTCATACAGCTTGCCTCTTTTACTTCATGGGTGGTCCTGGATAGCTTTCCATATGAGCACATCCTTTTAGCAGCTGTTTAATATCCCAAAGTGTGTGCACTGAATTTATTTAGCAATCCCATAATTTATAGGCCTATTACATTTTTTTCCAGTTTGAGGCTATAAAAAATAACGCTGTGATGAATATCTTTGAGCACAATGTCTTGGCAGTCCTGTGCAAATATACTGCAGCGTAAATATCTACAAGTGAAATTCTTAGATGAAAGAATATTAAGCAAACCCAAACTCACTGCCGTAGAGCTGATTCCAACTCCCAGTGACCCTGTAGGACAGGGAAACTGTTCTGGGACTGTAACTCTTTCAGGAGTGAAAGCCTCATCTTTGTCTTTTAGAGCAGCTGGTGGTTTTGAATTACTGACCTTGTGGTTAGCAACTCAGCACACCACCAGGGTTCCTTGTCTTCAAGAATATACACATTTTAAAGTGTTACTAAATGTTGTCTAAGGAGCTTTGGTGATATTGTGGGTGAAAATTTGGGCTTCTAATCAAAAGGTCAGCGGTTCAAACCCACCAGGCACACTTGTGGGGAAAGTGTGGCAGTTTGCTTCCCTAAAGATTATACCTTTGGAAAGACTATGGTGCAGGTCTCCGTTATCCTGTAGGGTCGATGAGTCAGAATTGCCCTGATGGCACGAGGTTTAGATTTTTGTTATTGTTTTTGTGGGGAGGGTTTAGATTGTAATTCATAGGCAATTAAAGGGCCCTTAAGTACCTATTAATTAGCCTTCAATATGGATTACAATGTAAGAAACTTCAAAATCCTCACAACTGGCCTAATAGGAAACATCATGATAAAGGGAGAAAAGGCCCATGGACGCAGCAGCCGAGAGATCAGAAGACATACTGCATTAGGAACTTCTGCTGCACAAGGCCTCTTCAGAGTATTGAAGAGCCAGGACGTTACTTTGAAGACTGAGGTGCCCACCTGACCCAAGCAATGGTATTCTCCATTGCTTTATATGCATGCAAAAGTTGGACATTGAATAAGGAAGACCATAGAAGAATTGATGAATTTCAAGTGTGGTACTGGAGAATAATATTGAAAGTACTATGGATCTGTATTGGAAGAAGTAAGGCTAGAGTGCTCCTTAGAGGCAAGGATGGCAAAGCTTTGTCTTACATACTTTAGACATATTTTCAGGAGAACCCAGTCCCTGGAGAAGGGCATCATGCTGGGGAAAGCGGAGGGCTGAGGAAAAAGAGGAAGACCCTTGAGGAGATGGACTGACACAGTGGCTGTGTCAATGGACTCTGGCGGAGGAACAGTTGTGGGGCTGGTGCAGGACTGAGCAGTGCTTTCTTCGGTGGTGCACAGAGTCACTATGAGTAGGAACCATCTCAATGGGACCTAACAAGGACAGCAACAAGGAGCCCTGGCGACATAGTGGGATAAGCCTAGGGTTGCAAACCAGGACGATGGCTGTTCAAAGCCAGTAGCTGCTCCTCAAGAGAAAGATGAGGCTGCCGGCTTCAGTAAAGCTGTATAGTCTCAGAAACTCAACAGGGCAGTTCCGCTCTGTCCTACAGTGTCACCATGAGTGGGGTTTTGGTGTTCTGAGGAAACTAGGGGGGGGGGGCACTTGATTACTAACCAACATTTCTGAGGTTTTAACCCACCTGTTGTTCTGCAGGAGAAAGATCTGCCTGTCAGTTTCCACAACGATGGACAGCCTTGGGGACCCTATGGGGCAATTCTACTCTGTCCTGCAAGAACCAACTGGAAGGCAGTGGGATTGTAGGAAATGTTTGTTGAATTGCTTTAAAAGGACAGAGTCCTCAGTCAAAGGCAGCAGAGGCGAAGAGAGCAAAGCTAAAGGAAGGAGTACCTTAGGAAAACAGACTGAGAAAGGGGGACATAATCGAGAACAAAAGAAAGGCTCCAGGATTCCCTACTGCTGAGCTAGAGAAAAGGGAAAGCCCAAACATCATGACCTCTTAGGGGCAGTTGTTGCAGGGGAACCTGTTGGGGAGGCTGTTTGTGCCGGGCACCATGGAGCCCATTCTGCCCCATAGTTAGACCATGAGAAAAGGGTGTCCCAGACAGTAATCTCTAGGTGAGTGGATCGCTAGGTTGCTCCTCCTCAGAGCAATGGAGGAGTTGGAACTCTTACCTCTTAGTTAGCAGCTGGGCCCTGAACCACTGTGGCACCAGGGCTCCTTGGGCTGGGGAGGAGGTGGGTTCGCACAGAGCATCGATCAGCAGAATGCATTTTAGTCCCCAACACCAGAGACAAGAACCCTAAATCTTCCCAACCCTACTAAGTGCTAGATGCTTTCCATTCTAACCTCTCTTGATACCCACTGAAACCCTGGGGACCAGTTGAACCCCAGTGTGCACTTTGTCCTGCCAGTCCTGTCAACAGTACGTCACACCTATGATGACGTGCAAACGTTGCACGTGGCTCTTCTGTCCATGTCTCTATAACTCCCACCAAACGATCGGTTAGAGTAGGCAAATAAGTGTGTGAAGCCCTAATAGAGGTCAGTCACTTTGGGTTGTCATGCCCCTGACAAGCAGAGAGCTATCTCAGAAGCCGGCCAGAGCCCTGCCAATGGTGTGGTTATGCATTGGGCTGCGATCGCATGGCCCACTGTTCGAAACCACCAGCAGCTTCACTGGAGAAAGTCTGGGCTTTCTACTCCCATAACCAGTGACAGTCTTGGAAACCCACAGGGCTATTGCAATGGGTCCGCATGGACTTGGGGGCACTGAGTTTGAGTTTTGAGTTCTCAGAAGCAGGAAGAGAGAGAATTCCCGGGACAATCAAGGAAGAAAAGCCACCAGCCGAGCACATTTGAAATCCCTGTCTGAAGTGGAAGAAGCCATGCCACACAGAGACAAGAGGCTGGGGCAACGAGACCACGAGACAGAGCAGAGGAACCATGCTGACGCCAGGAGAGTGGGAAGCAGAGTGACTGGGACCAGGCAAGGGCTGTGGACCAGAAAGAGACTGGGCTGTGGCTGAGGAGAAATGATCCCATGGACTAATGGCTGTACCCCCAGCGTTGTCTGATCCTGGCTTGTGATACCCTATTAACTTCCCTAATAAACCCCCTTAATCGTGAGTTGTGTCCATGCGTTCTGCGTGGTCATTGCAACAAGTTATCAAACACAGCAGAAAAGTAGAGTACTGGGGGAAGAATGGTTAGTGTCCTAATACTAACCATTAAAAAAAAAAAAAAGATAAAAGCTGGAGTTATGTCTGAGCCCCAACTTGTGACCATTGGTCTTGAGCTACTGTGGAGATGGATTATCTCTCCCCACTTCAGTAGAGAGACGTCGGAGGAGGTCATATAGAGAGACCTCAGAGGTATGTGCAAAATCATTCCCACAAAGTAAGCTCCGGGAAGACAGGGCCCTGTCTTGTCACTGGTGTAGCCGTAGGGCTGTAATGGGTTGGAATCAATTTGATATGGGGCTTGGTTTTGCAAACTATTAGAACAGAGCTGGATACAAAGGTGCTGGGTAAGTATTACTGAATAAATGAATGAGTGGAAACCAAGACTCACTGAAACTCAAACCAGACTCATGCATATCAGGTTGATTCTGAGCCACAGCAAGCCTGTAGGACAGGGTAGAACTGCCCCTGTATGTGCCCAAGGCCGGAACTCTTGATGGGAGTTGAAAGCCTTCTCTTTCCCCAATGGAGTGGCTGGCTGTTTCGAAGTGCTGACTCTGAGGTTAGTAACCCACTGAATAACCACTATGCCACCAGGGCTGACATGATAATTAAGAAGACGATCTTGCCCGCCTTATGCGCACAGCTCATGGGATATCTTCATAAGCAAAACAGAAAGCCAGTTGTTATTGCCTCTGGCTCAAGGCAGCCCCATATGTATTTGGTAAAATCATGCTCCATAAGGTTTTTAATGGCTACTTTGTCAGAGCAGAGTATCGGGCTTTTCTTCCTGGGGTGCCCTTGTGGTGAACAGCCGAGAGCATTAATTGCTTGTGGTGGTGGTCTCACTCATAGCAACCCTGTAGGACAGAGTGGAACTGCCCCAGCAGGTCTCTCAGGGTGCAGCCTTTCTGGGAGCAGATTATCGGGTCTTTTCTCACTCAGTGTAGCAAATGGGTTTGAACTGCCAACCTTTGGGTTAGCAGCTGAGCCCTGACTGCTGCTCACCATGGCTCCTCTGTGAAGAGTGTGGTTGTTGGAGAGCTCTGTCAAGTGTCGTGGAGTCTGTCCCAATGTATAGCACCTCTTCGCACAAGAGAAAGCAGTGCTGCCCAGGCCGGGACCACCCTCCGAATCACTACCAGGTTTGAGCCCATCACTACAACCTCTGTGTCAGTTCGGCTTGCCAAAGATCTTCCTTTGGTCCACAGACCCTCCCTCTACCAAGCATGCTGTCCTTCTTCAGGGACTGGTCCTTCCTGATAGCGCGCCCAATGTATTTAAGGCAAAGTCTCCCCGTCGTCACTTCCAGGGAGATGACGGTCACAAACAGGAAAACCTTACAGGGCAATTCAACACAGCAACACCTGGGCCGCCCCAAGCACTACCCAGCAACAGCATGCAATCACACTCTAGAAAGAACTGGAACAAGGTGGACAGCCTCAATTTGCTTCCACGAAAGCCAAGTAACTTCCCACTGCGCCCTAGGCAACATCTTTGCCTGAAAGACTGCTCCCCAAAGTGGGATTTCAATTCTATGTTTCTGCTGAAATTCCTGAAAGTCAGGGTCGAAGAATTAAAAATACCTGACCCAGGTTGGAGGTTGGTTGTAGTAGATGTCTATGGCCCTTCTAGGCACAATTCTTCATGTGACAGAATTCTGGACGCCCGCGCCTGTGGCTGCAATCCCATTTTAGAGGCTGTCTCTACTAAAGGATGGGATTAGGCTGCAATTAAGACCCGGCTGTAGTACAGGGTGTGAGCTAAACCACACCTTTTGTTTCCATGGGAGCCTCTGTAAGACTCCACCTTAGCAGAGGGT
>NW_022105611.1:923207-924605 GCF_000313985.2 Echinops telfairi | reverse complement strand
ATGGATGGATGGATGGATGGATTGTGATAAGAGTTGTACAAGCCCCCAATAAAATGTGTGTGTGTTTTTTAAAGATACCATCCTTTGTTTTCCTTGGGGGTATGGTCGGTTAAAAGACAAACTATACCTCCATTGAAGCCATGTCTCAAGATGCAAGAGTCCTCTGGGCTGAGGGAGAGGTGCCAGGACCTTGGAAGAGCGCATCGCACGTCTGTCTGAAGGGCGGAGCCCACCGAGACCAGATGCACCAGGGACTGTGTCGTGCACACACGCTCAAAGGGGCAGCACCCGAGCCCCAGCTGCTCCTCTGCTGGCATGAAACGAGGGGCTTGTGAGGTAGGGTGACAGGCAGGCTCCCGGCCCATGGGAGCAAAGGCCATGGGGCCTGGTGGCTTAATGTCTGAGGAGAGAGACTTGGCTGTTGGCAGAGGAGGGGCGTTGCTGCGGACCAATGACCAGTCCTTACTGTTTGCTGCTTTTGACCGTGGTAATCTATTAACCTCTTCATTATGAGTATTGTCTGGGTGGTCGTTGCAATGCAATATCAAACCGAGTACGCATGTAGAATGGTGGGGGAGGAATGATGGGTGCCATCGGATGGGTAAAAAGGGATGGGCTGTGTAGGAAGGCCAGACCCCTGTCTTGTGACAGTAGGGAAGGCAGAGGTTAGACATATCCATCTTCACTGCTGTGTCCTGAAGAGGCAGGCAGGAAAAGGAACCTGAAAGACGACGCCTGACCTCAGGCTTTCTTAGACTCTAGTTACTGCTAAACGCGAGGTCGGCTGTTCGAACACACCAGTCACACCAGTCAACACCCACCACTCTGAGGGAAAAGGTTGAGGCTGCCTGTTCCCGTGAAGACTTAGAGTGTCTATGGAGGGCCACTCTGAGTCAGAATCAACCGGAAAGCAGTAGGTTGCTTGATGCAGAGAGGCAGGTAGTGGAGAAGGTAGGAGGGGATGATTTAGGGAGAGGATACAAATATTTTCTTCTGTAAGGAATTTCCTCTTAGAAATTACAGACCAGTTTTCATCTTGATATTAAAAGAAAGTGACACCAATGCTGAGGAGGTTCTGCCACACACCCTGTAGCTGTGGCAATTACCCCATTTTGGATAATTGTCTTGTAATTGCCGCTGTGATTTAAAATCTAATGTTATCCTCCAATTGTTCCGATGTCTTTTCATGAATAATGCAATCGTCCCACGAGCCCTCTGCCAATTTCTCATTTAGATTGGCCCTGTGTGTGAGTTATGCACCATTGTCCTGCACACCATTGTCTCGCAAAACTAATGCAGCAGAGACAATACAGGGAATAATTGGGCCTTGGCTAATTATGGAAAATGGGAGTGCAAGTAAGGTATGAAGTTATTCTCTGGAAATATTTCCAACCCCCA
>NW_022105611.1:920154-921294 GCF_000313985.2 Echinops telfairi | reverse complement strand
GGGGGGCAGGGAAGCAAGAAGGGGGGGCCATGACTTCTGCATTAGGCTGGGTTGTCAAGAGAAACAAAACCAGTGACACGCATGTCTGTACAAAAGGGAACTTTATATCAAGAAGGTGCCCCAGCCCTGTCCAAACCAGGTCCATGGGCCAATGCTAGACTCAGGTGGCTGCAGGCGCTGATGCAGACAGGTGAAGCAGGAAGCAGAGGCATCACAAATGCCAAGCTGAGTGGATCCAAAGTTGCTGGGAACATGGCAGGGCACCTGCAGTTCCTGGGTCGGCAGCCAACATGGGGCCACCGCAGGAGACAGACACAAGAGTCCCAGCAAGCAGGAAGGTGAAGAGCAAGAAGAAGGGCACAGTCCCAGTCTCTCCCTTATGAAAAGCTCCCCGCCCCCCGCAAGGAGGCACCCTCAGGCTGGGACCTGAGAGACAGGCTGGACTGCATCCCTACACTTTCATGCAGGTACAAGTTGACATAAAATCTCACTGCCACAGCTTCTCAGGGAAGAATAGGTCCAAAGATTGCATGTGTGCTGTCAGTTTTCTCCTACACAGTAAGTGTGATGAATTAACTTCTGAGAACACATACTCTTTTTTTTTCAGTTGTTATCAAATGGATTCTGACGCATAGTGACTTCTCTCTCTCACTGCCGTGAAGTCAATGCTGACTCACAGTGACCCCTGTGGGTTTCCGAGACTGTAACTGTTTGTGGCAGTAGAAAGCCCGGTCATTCTCCCTCGGAGCTGCTGTTGGTTTTGAACTACTGACCATGCAGTTTGTTAAGCAACACATAACCACTACACTACCAGGGCTTCCATGATGACTTCATGTACATCAAAATAGGACTGTGTCCCGTGGGGTTTCGAAGAGCTGATTTTCCAGAAGTAGAGCACCAGGCTCTCCTCCAACATGTTTCTAGGTGGATTCTGACCTCAAATTTTTTGGTTAGCAGCCCAGCAATTTCTATTTTGAACCCCCCAGGATCTGTTTTCTCTAGGGAGGGTTATTTAGCATCCGAAGCCCACACTTCAGACGCTTTTACTAAAGCCTTAGACAAGCCTCAACCTGTTCAGGTCCAGAATTCCAAAGGGTTTGCTGTTTGTTGGGAGCCAACCCAACCATGCTCTCTAGCAAA
>NW_022105611.1:876966-911868 GCF_000313985.2 Echinops telfairi | reverse complement strand
CTTCCTCCTGGGGTTCACTCAAGTGCCTTTATGAACCCTAAAAGTTCATATAATGTTACCTACAGGGGTAATAGTTCCCTGCCTCTTATTTGCAGATCCCATCTTCACACACCACTTCCAGGGCCTTGTGTGTCACTGGGGATTAGAACTCTGGTCACAGATTCCCGTTACTAGAGCCAAGCAGAGACATCTTTGGATGTTAACACTTATAATTCCCTCATTTCCAGATTTTAAATTCATTACTACTTTTACTTTACCTCCTGATCAAATTCCTGTGTGTGACCCTTATGCAGAAGGCGATGATAGTTGGTTTGCTATCAATAGGAAAACAGGATTTCCAAAATGGCATGATTGTGCCATTGTGGGAGCCACATCCGACAGAAAAGGAGTAAAGCATCCTTTAAGTGGTACAGATTTCTATATATATGATCATTCCTTTACATCTCCCACTGATGCTTACCGCGATTTAGTCAAACTGAGTACAAGATTTAATTGGTCTGATGCTGATTTGCCCACTCCTGAACCTTTGGCCAGATGGTTTACCCCAGGCTGGGTTTCTCCTATTTTGACCTTTTTCAGTGCCAATGGCCCAGTAATTCAAACATCTTTGTGGAGGCTCTTTACGGTTACCCAACCTACTAGTCTAAAAAGACCCAAAAAAGACCCTTCAAGCTTGCGTACGCTCCCCTTTTACTGTTCTATATCCTGGTGATTTGGGCATATTAAAGATATTTTAAAATAATGGAGTCTTTGTTACTCATTGTAAAAATTGTGTTTTAACCAATTGTATTTATTCTCATTTGAATATAACTTCTTTTGTCATTGTTCAACAACCCCCTTATATTATGTTGCCTTTAAAACTGGATACCCCTTGGTATGATGATATGGGACTACATGCCTTACAGTTAATGTCAGACATTTTGGAAAGAAAAAGAAGATTTGTTGCCTCTTTAATTTTAGGTATTTTGTAACATTATTTGCTATTATAGGTTCTTTGACTGCCTCTCTGTAGCTTTGGTCCAAGAAATACATACTGCTGAACATGTTGACGAATTCACCAAAAATGTTACCATAGCCTTAATGACAGAAGCAAAACTTGATCAAAAACTTGACACACGAGTTAGTGCCTTAGAAGAGGCAGTAGTATGGATGGGTGATCAGATTCAGTTCTAAAAACTAGATGATGATTAGATGTCACTCGCACGTTAAATGGGTCTGTGTCACTCCTTTAATTTACAATGAATCAGAAGTCCCGTGGGAAAAGGTTAAGAATCATGTTTGGGGAGTATGGAACCATTCAGACATTTCTTTAGATTTAGCCTCTTTACACGCCAGTATAACAGCCATCAGTCACTCTGGAAGCTCTGTACTACCAGCTTCAGAAGTGACCAAATCTTTGTTAGAAAAAATAACTGGATATGTTACAAGAAAGTCCTGGTTATCGATTTTTGTTAATCTGGGAGTTGCAGCTTTGATAATACTTCTTCTTGTTCTCTTTCTTCCAGTCGTCTTCCAATTGACCTTCCTCAGTCTACCCTCGGTGCAGGCAGAAATCCAAAAGCTTCATTTGAAAAATAATAAAAAAGGGGGAGATATCGGAAGCCATCCCAGCCATGCTTTCTAGCAAAGCTACAGCCTGGTGGAAGGAGCTTCTGCAGAGCAGAGCTCCCAGGGAGGGATTCCAACATCCCTCAAATATTTACTGTTGTTAAATCCATTCTTGAGAATTTGTGCATTGTCATGTTTACTGCACCTGGAGCAGATGCGAGGGCAGTCTTGAGAAGTATGAATGAAACCAGATCTAAAACTTGCTTCTTTATGACGGGGCTTTCCTTAACTGACGCATTGGAGAGGCTTAGATAGTGAGACATCTTTGGGAATTCTGAGAAGGATATGTGGGAATTGAGTGATGAAGAAACCCCAAAGTTGAGGTCAGAGGAGAAAATGAAACCCACCAAAAAACTCTGGATTCCATTCAGATTAGGTGGTGGGAGACTCTTTTGGCCTCCCCGATATAGAGGACCTTATAGACTGCCTCCCCCAACTGATGCCCCTTTACCTTGGACAGGAGCTTACATAGGAGAGAGAATGGGAAACATTAATAGAAAACATGTAAAAAGGGAAACATTACGTCTTTGCAAAGAATCGGACGGTTTGGCTCCCCATGGTGCCTCAGGAGTATAACACATAAAAGAGACATAGGTAGACAATGGAACAGTTACCATGGGAGAGTTTGTAAAGGAAAATATTTAACTCTGAGAAGCATTTAACTCTGCTTGTAGATATTAGGATTTGAAGTAATACATGAGGTAGTTCATTATGTTAAGTTAGTCAACCAGGAAAGAAACATTGAGAGCCAAAAATAGGGCAGTGAGTAGGATATGAGTCTAACAAAATGTTCTGAACACTTCAATCAAGAATAGTATGTGACGTATAAGACAAGCAGTACAGGGAGAAAGAACCAGGAAGAGGACAGAAAGTGACAGAAAAAAGTACAGGCCTTATAATGGTCTTTTATCAGGGTTTAGTGGAAGCAATAAGGGTGATTTTGGAGATAATCATAAAGCGTTGTTTTTATGTAGTGGTCTGCAAAACTTTATGGTATAAATAAAGCTGTTTGGAAGAACTCAGCAGAGATTGCTTCCACCAGCACATCTCTCGTGTCTGTCTCGTCTGTGTTTGCCGACTCCACACCTCCTTCAGGTGTCCAGTTCAACCCTCCCTCCCGGAGCCGGACTCCGTCAGCTGTTTCCATATAGGTGGTGGAAAAGACTTCACTGGTAAGGCGGGTAGTATTCAAGACATATATGTTGACTGTAAATGCATACAGGAAGCGTCATAATTGAACAGGTAAACCCACCTGTCCTTACGTTCTGAAATGATAGCCAGGGCCAGTCTATTTTCAGAAAATTCTGCTCCCCATTAGAAGGCTAGCTGGCACCTCCTGCCAGAATGCTGCCAGATCAGTCCCCATAGACTGCACGAAGGTCCTTGCAGAGACTGAACGGGCCGATGGCTTAGACCTCAAACAATACAACAGACTGTGTTGCATCTGTGAATAGACATGTGTGGGGTTGGGGGTGGGATTTCAGTGTGAGGCGTGCCTCACTACACTCTCTAACAGCCGGAGTGGAGATCTAACAACTGTGATATTCTAATATCTGCCAACAATGGACCTGCCAGCTGATACCTGCCAAGAACTCAGGTGGCTTAGATCTATGGTTAACAGTATATATCAAAACTACAGTAAACTTCCTGCCAGCGAGTCAATTCTGACTCACAGCAATCCTATAGGACAGAGCAGAACTGCCCCTGTGGATTTCTAAGGCTGTCAACCTTTAAGGGAGAAAGCTTCATCTTTCTCCCACAGAGCGGCTGGTGGGTTTTGAACTGCTGAACTTCTGGGTAGCAGCTCAACTTATTGAAATAAAATAAGGAGGCTCTGAGCCAAGGATCCTGGAAGTTGATAACCATTTGCACTTGACTACTAATTCAAAGAACGACTCTTCAAACCCAGCCATGAGCTCCATGAAAGATCTCTACTCACTGCCATTGAGTTGATGATGACTCATAGTGATTCTGTAGGACAGGGGGGACCTGGCCCTGTGAGTTTCTGAGACTTAATTCTTTACTTTCTCCCATGGAGAAGCTGGTGGTTTTGAACTACTGACCTTTCAGTTAGCAGCCCAACACATAGTCACTGCACTACCAGTGCTCCTACCCATGAAAGAAAGTCCTGGCTATCTGTTTCTATAAAGATTACAACCAAGAAAACCTATGGAGTGTTTCTACTTTCTACTTTGAAACACATGGGGTCTCCATAAATTGCAGTGGGTGTAGAGGGGCCAGTAGGCAATGGCCTCCTGGCCTGAGAGCACCCACTGCTGTCCATTGCTACCTTTAGTGAAGGAGAACTACCCCCACGGGGTTTCCAAGGATGTAAATCTTTCTGGAAGCACACTGCCGCCTCTTTTTCCAGGGAAGCCACTAGTGAGTTTGAACCAATGACTTTTCAGTTAGCAGTCAACCCACAGCTATCAGGGTCTCCCTGGCCTAAGAGAAAACCAATGTAGAATCTGACATATTAGAGAAACGGCCAGAACTCTTATATGAATGGGGCTTTGAAAAGACCGCGGGAAAATCCCATTATCTTTTCATTCCAGTCTTCCTCTAGCTTTGTCCTCTTCTACGCCAGTCTGAGCTGCTCTAGTTCCAGTGAGATGGGAAATTCTAGACATGCCTGGAAATTCTCTTTGCAGTGCTGTACGACCTGCGTTGGGAGTTCCCTGTAGGGCGAGACCTCCTGCATTTGCCAGCAGCATTGTCTGTTTCATTTATTCCAATGAACATTTCTGAGCTCCCCCTACCTGACTGAGGAATTCTGGAGTAGAAGAAGAAGAATTCTGCCTCTTCAGAGCGAAACCCTGATATTTCCAGCTGTCTTTTCAAATGTACTTTTTAAAAAGGCATCCTTAAGGAACAACCGCCGAAAGAGAGATGAGTCTAAATCAAGAACAGAGAGGAAATTGGCAGTCCAACAGCCATTCCCTCGTTGCCACGCATCTGCGGCGTGGATACACATTCGTTCCTTGTTCAGCAAGTGTTTGTCGAGTCCATGATGGGGAAGCTGGATGCTGCTAGGTCAGAGGTTCATTTCTGAATCGTTTTAAGCCAAGTCATGGTCCTGATGTATGGAATTCTGTAGTGTTCGGAGGACAAAAACTGACTAGTCATTTTTCACAGGTGCCAGGAAGGAGGTGGGGAATTCGACAGGCCGGCAATCTGCATTCTCTCCTGAACGCAGGTCCTGAACCTGCCCAGCGTCTCCAACCTACCTGGGTGGCCTGTGACAGCAATGACAGGTTCCAAAGCCTGGTCCAGGGCCCATTAGGCAGTGATTCATGCTGACAACAGCTGGAATTTGACAGGTTGCCCAGAGCTGAAGACAGGTGAGCTTCTTGATAGCTGGCATGGTGACAGCTCTGATATGACATCCTCCTATTACTTACAGGCTTGTGTTGGGTCTGAGGTTCCCCAGGAGATTTGCGCTTGAGAGCAAGTCCATGTGATAGGCAGGGAGGAATAATGTTATTGATCAGTGAGATAAACACATCATTGCTCTCCTGCCCTACACCTGGGACATCAAAAAATCTTAGGAATGGGTAGAAATCACAGCAGGATAACCAACATTGCTCCAGAAAAGATTCCCACAGTCCTTCTGGGACCTGACACATCTCAACCATCACTAATCTTAATGCCTGAAGCTTGGTTTTTCCAAAAGAGACACAATCATTAGCATTGTTCAGTTGACCCATTTTGCCTTCTAGCTAGGGAGGGTCTGTGTGTGTCTCCTAGCAGCCCCTGGGGGTACTTGTGAGCAGGTGATGGTCCCCCCCCACCCCATGTCTGAATTAACTCCCTTAATTATGTCAGCCTAGACTATCCCCTAAACTCCATCCCATTTCTAACTGTCACAGAATCTCTGTTAAGGGTAGGAAACCTGCACCCTTCTGATCCAGGATGTGGCAGCTCCATCCTTTTAATGTCTCAGGCAAAACCAAACAAACCCAGCTATCGTCCTTGACTCTCCTGCTGCATAGCCACTGCTTCATTAGAAATTTCCCAGCTGTACAAAATATACAAAATAAAAACTCAGAGTCAATTAGAAGTTTAGTGCTTCTATTCCACCTCATACTTCATTACATGGTGCTTGGAGCCTTAAGGGAGCCCTAGTAGCGACTTGGTTATGCGTTGGGCTGCGTTCTGCATGGTCAGCAGTTCAAAACCACCAGCAGCTCCTCAAGAGAAAGACTGGGCTTTCTACTCCCACAAATATTTACAGTCTCAGAAACCCACAGGGGTCACTGTGAGTTAGTATTTATGCGATGGCAGTGAGTTTGGGGTTTTGAGAGTCGGAGTCCTAAGAGGTTGCAAGGAGCCAATGGTCTCTAATCACCTGATCCAGACCAGAGGAGAAAAGTGAGTCAGGAATAGGTGGTGGGTCAAATGTGTGGCTAAATTGCCCTCGTGAACAACTGCTTTCTTTGCCATGGTAGCATAACCGGATGGTGCATGGATATCATTACTAAACATTTTGATCAAAGAGTTCATAGAAGAATCCTGACTAAAAGGGGTGAAATTGCAAAACAGAATTTTAATTTCTCATGGATTCTAAACTTTCTGGAGCCATGAAGGTGCATGAACCCCTGAAACTATTGCCCTAAACCCTTCTTAAAACCAAACTATCAGTTTAGCTAGTAAAAAAAAAAAGTCTGTCTTGGACATTATGAGCTTTTTAAGAAGAATGTCATACCCCACCCTCACCTTACCACCTCCCCTCAAAAAAAAAAAAAGGCAAAGTCATGAGTCAATTATGACCCTATGTGATTTTCTAATACATATAAATCTTTCTGGAAGCACATAGCCTCAACGTTCTGGTTGGCTTACACCACTATGAGGTTCACAACCCAAGGTTTCCAGGGCTCTGACTAACTACATGGGATCAAACTGACAACAGCAACTTAAAGAGCTAGCTTGGAAACTTAGGGGGCCATGAGCTGATATTACCAGAGAAGAACTCAAAAAAAAGTCCTCAAGGATGCGTCATTTAAAGAATGAAATCAATGTCCCTAAATTAGCTCCAAAGGATGTCATACCCCTTGTACTTTTGTTCTGATGGAAAAGAAGCCCACCCCATGCTTCCCGGGAGGATCCAATTGCTCTAAAAGGGATCACATTGGAGGGTCCCGGATATTGGTGGTAGAAACATGTGGAACAAAATTCAAAATTGCAAAAGGAACCAGCTTATTGGTTCAAATCCACCCCCTCCTTCCAAAGACTACCAGACAGTGCATGCCTCCTCTCTGCAGCCTCCTTCTTGAACTTCTCGATGGTTTTTTGGTTGATGTGCTACACTTGTGTATAAGGGGTCAGCTGGTGTTGGACTTGCCAGAGCCCACATAGTCGATGACAATGATATTGATGTCAGTCTTCTTTTAGTTTGGACTGCCAGGACTGCTCCCGTCTCAATCCTGTCCATCCTGTCAAGTACCCACGCCCCATTTCATTGCACCTGACCCACAGATGCAAAGAGAAATGGACTTCTCCAGGCCATAGCCGGACGCGCCCCATGCTGTATCCAGTACTTCCAAGAACTACTGTCCACCCTTTCTCCTGACCAGTGCCATCCCAGAAAACCTGGGATTTAATTAGTCGCATTTGCCCCAAACCCCCCACCCCATAACTAGTACAAGGGACCCTACCACTCAGTAGTCTGAAGTTTCCCTGCCACCTGCACACACACACCCCGTAAAAACCCACTCACCTCCAAATAAAGAGAAATCAGTATGTCTTTCAGAGACAAAACTGACCTATAGATATTCCCCAGCCAACGTTGCTGTTCTTTAGAGAGACCCAAGCTCCGGCTCTTATGCGCCTAATACCCACCTCCTCCATGGGGCCCTCCTTCTTGTTTCCCACGCAATTAGATACGAGCGTCTGATCTGATCAGAGAATGGTGCTCGCACTCAGGCCAACTTCAGAACAGTCTTGCAAGCTATGTGATTAAAGGGAGGATGGATGAGGCCCATTAATATCCTTTTGGAAGTAAAATTGCTAGAGTACAATAGAGAAGGGAAAAGCAAGAAATAAGAATCTAGAATAAGGGGAAATAATGAAGAAATGAGAATACAGAATAAGTGCTGCACCATACTTTACTTGGTGCCGGTGGCTCCTTCAGACTACAGAACCCAATTCATTCCCTTGTGCTCTATTGAGCATCACATTGCTTGACACTGTACTAGACCCCAAAGAAGTCATCATGGCCCCTCTCCTATCATGGCTCTTGGGCTCCTGGAGAGACAGTAGCTCCTACCGAGTCTTTTCCCCTTCACCTGTCCAAGATTGCTTAGAGAGATTGCTGATTGGGTTGCGCTGAGACTGGGCTGTGACTGTGGAAACCTACTCTGAGGCCAAGGATCTCCTCCTCCTTCCCTTGGAACGCCTGGCAGAGTTCAGTTACATGGGAAATGCGTGGTCCTTTCCTCTGGCCCTCAGTCTGCGTTTGGGCCAGGATGATGGGAGGCTTGGACTTGCAGGGGTCTTGATCCCATTCCTAAATTCTACCTTTGCCTTTCAAGAGTCAAGATATTCTAGAATGCCAGCAAATCAAGGAAGCATATCATTCTTTCCCTGCCACATTTTACAGAAGAATCTAATGTTGACCAGGGAGGTAGAGGATAGTTCAAAGATTCTGCAACTTCTGGTTCTCCCCATCAGTTAAGTTGTCCTCGTCCTGACACCTTCCAGAAAGAAGAAGGCAGAGCTACCCCAAGACTCAGTGCCACACTTCCCACAATAAGCAAAATGTGGAAACCACCTGAGTGACCATCAGTCAGAGAACAGATAAACAAAATGTGGTACATTCCTACAGTGGCACATTCTCCAACAATCAAGGGAAATGAAATCCTGGTGCTTGCTACAACCTGGGTCAACTTTGACAGCATGCTGACTGAAATAAATCAGTCACAAAGGGACAAATACAATACAATCTCTCTCTTTCTCTCTATATATATATATTTTAGGACAGTATCATTAATATCATATGCAAGTAAAATTTTGCTGAAGATCATCCAACAGCGATTACAGCAGCGCCTTGACAGCGAGCTGCCAGAGGTTCAAACTGGATTCAGAAGAGAGCATGGAACAAGGATATCAATGCTGATGTTAGATGGCTCTTGATAGAAATCAGAGAATACGAGAAAGATGTTTTCTTGTGTTTCATTGACTATGCAAAGCCATTCGAATCCGGATGGTAACAAACTATGAGTAGCCTTGAGAAGAGAGGGAATTCCAGAACACTTCGCTGTGCTCAAGGGAAACCTCTACATGAATCGAAAGGCAGTTTGCAAACAAAAGAAGCAAATCCCGCATGGCTTAAAACCAAGAAAGGTGTGCGCCAGGGTTGTATCCTCTCAAACAGAATGATTTCAAAGAACATCAAAGCAAACCAAAAAAGACAGAGCGGTTCAGTCTATTCCTTCCAGCGACACGTAGGAGCTAACACTGTGTGCTCACATCTGCTTTGGAAGCTGTGGATGCAAATATGAATGGCATGGTCCCTCTGTTTGCGGGATTCACACTCGGGTGGGGGAGACAGATGCTGACAAAAGAACAATTTCCGTGTAATGAATAAGTTGCGAGGGCTGTGAATGAGGCACCTTAGGGAGATCCCTGGCTGTGTGGGCACGTGAGGACAGCTGTAGAGAGATTAGCTGGTCTTCAGATGAACGCAGGGCTTGCCAGTGGGTAGAATCAGGGTGGGGACAGCTTCTATTTGGTGGGAGGACAGGACATGGAAGGGAGAAGAGGGTGGCTAAACAGATGAGGAGGGAGGGGGAGGTCAATTATGCATTAACTCCTCAGAGCTTAAATTTTCTAGACTGTAAATCTAATTATGCAATTCCCTTGCTTAAGTCTCTTGATTACTCTTTATTGCCCTCAAGGGAGAAATCTACTCCGTTCATTCTATGGAGAGAAGCTAAGAGGCATCTGAGACAGGAGGCTGAGGGGCCTTTCGGAGGCTACCTCAGGAGTCTGGGAAAGAGATGATGGGACCCGAACTGGTACAGTTACTACACATTTAACATGTTTAGAAAGGACAAGGGTGGGAGACCACAGAGGCTAACGGGACCATTTTTCATCAGAATGGAGAACATTCTTTTAACCAGACTGCCTCCTTTATCCCAAAATCAGCCCCAAGTCCCTGGCACAGCTTCCAGAAGCACCTGCTGGGAACACTAAAACATCAGGCTAATTTCCTGACTGCACAGCTGGCCCCCAGAGTAAGGCTTACCTGGTCAAGCCCTCACTGTGTTTGAAATTCCCCACCTTACCACGCGATGTTACCACCAAGTCTCTGCCACTTGAGTAGCGCAAAGGCCGAGCAAGCGTGTTAGACAGCTTCGCGGTGGAGGCACACTGCTGTTGCTGCCAGTGGCCATCACATCTGCTGATGCGAGACAATCTTAGGGATAAGAGAAGGCAACATCTTCAAAATGATCGGTGGGTGGAGTCCATCCTCTCAGTGACTGTGTCAAACCATCCCACTTGGGTCTACAGCCTGCTATAAGCATATCATTTCTGAGCCGCTGTCTCCTTCACTATAAAATGGACAGTATGAAACTCCCCGGGGCTTGTGAGGGGTAAATGAGATAAGGCACACACAGGGCCTGGAGTCTGATAAATACTCAATAATTGGTATCTACTATTGTTGTAAGGAAATCTGGCACTGCAATGGTTAAGCTCTCCATAGCTAATCTCAAGGTTTCCAGCTTGAAAACGGCGACAGAAAAAAGATCTGGAGTGACATTCTCCAAGAAAGAGTTGTTGTTAGGGGCCATCAAGTTGGTTCCGATTCATAGCACCCCTGAAGGAAGGAACCCCCACCCAGTCCTGCACCATCCTCACCATTGTTATGTTTGAGCCCATTGCTGCAGCCCCTGGGTCAATCCATCTTGTTGAGGGACTTCCTGTTTTTCTGCTGTCCCTCCACCACACATGCTGTCCTTTCTAGGGACTGGTCTCTCCTGGCAACATGTCCAAAAGACATGAAATGAACTCTAAGGAGCATTATGACTATACTTCTTCCAAGACAAACGTGTTTGTCCTTTTGCAAGTCCCTGGTACTTTCAATACTCTTCACCAGCACCACAATTCAATCCACCAATTCTTATTTATCCAATTCTTCAATGTCCAACCCTCACATGCACATGAGGTGATTGAAAATATCCTGGCTTGGGTCAGGAGCACCTGAGTCCTCAGAGTAACGTCGTCGCTTTTCAACACTTTAAAGAGGTCTAGGGCAGCATATGTGCCCTATGCGACGTGTCCTTTGATCCCTTGACTGCTGCTTCCAGGAGCAGGACTGTGGCTCGAAGCAAGATGACATCCGTGACAACTTCCACTTCTTCTGCATGGATCCTGATGTTACCCCCGACCCAGTTGGGAGAATTTCGGTCTCCTTTACATTGAGTAGCAATCCCCGCGGAAAGCTGCAATCCTTTGTCAGCAAGTGCTTCAAGTCCTCCTCCCTTTCAACAAGCAAGTTGTGTCATTTGCACGTTGCATGTTGTCAATATACCTTTCTCCAATACTGAGGCCTCAATCTTCTTCATATAGTCCAGCCTCTCTGATTATTTGTCCAGCATATGCATTCACCAAGTGGATGAAGCATTGGAAGCAATCACTCATCGACACCAGGAAATTTGGAAGACGGCTACTTAACAGACTGACAGGAAGTGGTCCATATTCGTACCCATTCCACAGAAAAGTGACCCAACCGGATGCTCAAATTACTGAACAGTATTATCAATCTCACAGGCCAGTAAAACTTTGCAAAAGATCTTTCAACCAATGCTGCAGCAGTACATTGACAAAGAGCTGCAGGAGGTCCAGGCTGAATTCCGAAGAGGACTTGGAACAAGTGATCTCCTCGCTGACGTCAGCTGACGCTTGGCTGGAAGCAGAGACTATCAGGTAAGATCACAGTTTTGAAAACCTTATGGAACATTCTGGGGCCTAAAGGGTTGCGGTGAGTCAGATGGACTCAATGGTGCACACAACAACAACAACAACAACAACAACAACAACAACACTGGTATAGCTTTCTTAGCCTGTCCTCTTGCTGGACTCCCTTCACCATGAGATTAAGTGCCCATCCATAGACAAAAGGGGAGGATCCGAGACGTAATGACTTTCCCAAGGTCACAGCATGCATCACTACAGAAAGGGTGATACTGCTAAGTCGGAGTTTCCAGGCTTCTTCTGAGCCAGACTGTCGCCTCGTTAAGAATGATTATTGCAGCTCTTCCATCTGAGCCGTTTACATAGTACCTCTGTGGTCTTGGCTGACTCCGAACTGAAGGACTAATCAGAGCTAAGAGCTTTTCTGACATTGAAATAAGCTGAAGGATAGTGCTCCTGATAGAATGACTTCCCCTCCCGGTGTAATTGGCTGCTGCTGGGGAAATGCTCCGATTATTTACAAATCTGAAAGGACCTAGCAATTCATTATCATTTTATTAGAAATAGTACTTACAATCCATAAACATAAAGTCATCAGAGTTTCTGGAATGGGATGGTTAAGAATTAGAAATGAATCTGTGGAGACTGTAATGCAGGCTTCAGGCAGTCAGAATGAAATAAAGTCATTTAGAGAAGCACAATGCTAAGAGGAGCCACGGAAATCAATGAAATTACATGGTCAAGATGCTCTTACTGAGTGACTACATTAAGACAAGAGGTGACTTCAGGGTACAAACTAGACGGTTACCTTCTGCAAGATGAGACGAGGTAGTCAGTTTAGGGATATGAGCTGAATACATCTATCAAATTGTTTTGTCTGTCTAGGTGATAGGAATCTTTGCAAAACACCTTTTGTTTATGAACCAAAGCCATTTGGTTTCTACAGCGAGTGAACAAAAAGTGTAGGCGCTTTAGATTCCCTACTCTACCCAAGTTTCTAGACCTCAAAGAACCCATTCTAGACATAAATGAGTCACACAATAGCACCAGAGTTTTCTAGAATAACAAGCAAGATGAAATAAGCGGAGTTAGACTCAGAAAAGGAGAGGGCAAAGGTTCTACAACTGTGGACTCGAGATGCCGGAATTGCACCTGTAGGAACTGTTGAATTGGGGTATACTTTGTTGGGTATATTTTCAACAATAAAATAAAGAAGATTTAAAGGGGAAAATGAAGTTAGTGATGAGCTCATGACAGGGAAAAGCTCAGCACTGACTTTATTGCATTTCTCCACTTAGTCACTCATTTGGAGTTCTGAGAACAGCTGGTTTTGTTGGACACGCAAGTAGACCTAATTTAACCAGAGGTGGCATTATTGGTATTGTAGACATCGTCTCTGTGCCCGATAGGCCTGACCCAGTTCGGCTTGGAGGAAGTTTAAATTAGACTGGAGGTGTGTCTTGGGAGGGGTGGGGTGGGGTGGAAATGTAGAAGGTCTTTTCAGTGATTCCCTTCTACCAGCCAAATTTCTCTTATCCTAACTTAGGAAACAGAGTTTTTCCAAGAGAAAGGATGATTTTTGACTTAGTTCAGTCCAGATTTAACAGTGAGAAAGATGCAGGAAATCTGACTGTCCCGAGTCTGATCACCCTGACTACAGAGGTAGCAAATCCAATTTTAGGTAGGTAGGAGTTAATTCTTTGCAACAACTGTTTGCCCAGCGCAGTCAAGGTCAGAGCGTGAGATAGACCATGATATCTGCTCTCCCAGAAGCAATTGCTTAACCTCAAGCCAGAGGTGGGGCAGGAAGAGGAAGACTGAGGATGTAGTGCTAACCCTCCCAAAGCTCCAGAGCTGAATTGAGAGGGGCTCAGGGAACGTGCTGGGGACAGGAGGGTCTCAACATGGGAACAAGACAGACTCACTCATACCACACCTCTCCAGTGCTGGAGAGGACCAAGAATTTAATATTCAAATGACTCAATTAGTGGTTTTCTGCGCAAATAACACTTATTTAGATGGGAGGGCAGAGGCGGAGGAAGAGGGAAATTTCTTCTAAATTCAAGGGCCTGGCAATTTCAAGAAGGCCTGATCATCTGGGAAGCCCTGCTTCGGCCAGGTTAAATGGACTGCTTTCCCTGTGAGCTGTCTGAGAACCGTTCCTCCAACAACTAGGTGGGTCCTGCATGCTTGCCAGGTGCTAGTGAACCTTTCTCCCACCCCATGTGCTGCAGATGGGCATTTTGACCTGACCGTCCTTTCACAGGTGGTCAGAGAAGCAGAGCGAGTTGGCCAAGACACACAACACATAGGCTGCGAAGCTGGAATTTCCTTCTGGGCACCTCTTCTTCTAAAGAAAACACTCTTTTCCTCAGCCAGGACCTGTCCCATGTTTGGAAGCCCTGTCCCATCATTCTAGAGCAGTGTCTGTAAGGGTTTTTGGGGGCGCGAAGCGGAATTAAAGATCCAATTGGTAAAGTTTTAGAAGCAGGCTTTATTGAGAAGCTTGCAGACGGGTTCAATAACTCACGTATTGAGCTAATGAAACCGCGCGAGGGGAATTTCTGGCTGCGTTTTTATATCCCCTGGTGGCAGGCACAGCTGCATACAGGGACTTCAAAGGGAAGCGCTCATTAATTTTAGCTATAGGTCCGGGATGGGTGGAATAAACACATCTTCAAGGGATGCAGGGAAGTGGTCGTTAATCTTATCTATAGGTACGGGGCAGGTGAAGTAAACATATCTTCAAAGAACATTCTTTCTCGGGGATATCTGGTTCTCAGAACTGGTGATTTTCAGCGAGGGGAGGGGAGGTCGATGTGAGGGAGGCCCATGAGAGGTGAGTTCTGAGAACCAAGAAGGCCGGATTCAAAATGGAGTCCCTTGTGCCAAGACCAGGCAGTGTCTTGACTATAAATGTAAAAATTGGCCCTCAGTATGGTCAAATGCAAGCTGATTTGAATCTATCAGTGTGAATTGCATGCCTACACTGGGCCAGGAACTGGAAAAGAATGAGGCCCCCCTCCCCGCCCAGACCAATGAGGGTGACCTCCTCCCATCTGCCCACAGTGGTGTGGCATTGGAATACCAAGGTCTGCACCCCTTCAGCGAGGGCACAGGCTTTCTGCCGATGCCGCTGATTGATTGGACCACAAGCGCCATTTCCTGAGCAGCCACCCAACACTGGAGGCCTCCGGCAATATTTACATAGTCACTTTTCTCCTCCAGTGCTCTAGAGGTAGGATCTATTTTTGCCTTCACTGCAGAGTTAATTTTAAGGCTTCCAATCTATTTTGGTCATTCAGCATCACCAGCTACACTGCAGTTCAGGGGCATAAAACCAAGAGCAAATGGGATTCTACATGTCAGCCCAGAGGTGGGGCAGAGAGAAGGCTTGATACTGCAGGTCTCCGGCCCCCTGCTCCAGGGCCTGACCACAGTAGGTCTCAGAGGCAGAGCTGACCCAAAGGAGGGGCCCCTTTGGCTGAGGTTCAATGGGGTGGAGGATAAAGTAGGATGCAGTGGTGGTGGTGAGGTGAGGGAGGCCAAGGACAGAGTGAGAAGTTGGATGTCTCAGGGGTTTCCTTTGGATCACATTTCTGAGCAGCCCCCAAGATGTCCGCAGGTAACACTGCTTCTCATATACTCCTTTGTGGAGCAATGGAAAAGCTAACATTTCCCATGCGAGCTTTCGTAGTTATGAGACATGTGATGATGAAGGGAAAATTAGAATATAAACATTCCACAGCGGGGAGCAGCCTTCTTCCCTTGATCCCAGAAAGGTTCAATCTGTATGGGACATGGATACACCACTGCTAGCCTCAGAGTCGCAGACTCTTCACCTGCAGAATAGAACTGATGATCATTCTGACCCACCTCCAACCCCAGTGCTTTGGAGAATCAGAGGAAAACAAGACCAGGTAGAAGCAAGGCTGTAGGATCCCTGTGGGACCCACAGAACAACTGTCCATCAAGTCCATTGACGTGGGGACCCAGAGACTGCCCTCTGCAGTACTGATGAAAACAGAGTCTACCTCCAGATCCCTGCAGGAGAGCATGCTGAGAGGAACGGAGAGGCAAGTATCACCAGGGGCCTTCTTTGTCAGCTGGATATTCGGGGACCAAGCATGGCTCATTCACTCATTGCTGTTTCCTACACGCCAATCACAGTGATTGGTATGGATTAGCAATGCAATGGCTGAAGGAATGAATAAAGTGTTCAGATAGTGAAGCGTCTACTTAAGAGTTAATATTTACAGCACCTAACACACCTGAAGAAGGTCTGTTGGCTTTTGACTGCTAACCTAAAGATTGGTGGTTTGAACCCATCAGCTTCGCCCTGGGAGAAAGATGAGGCAGTCTGCTTCTGTAGAGATTTCCAGCCTGATGCAGCAGTTCCGCTCTGTATGCAGAGTCAGTAGGAGTTGAAATCTATTCAATAGCAGTGGATTCAGTGAAGTAACACACCCAAATTCACCCACATTGTAAACCTGTGGACATATATGTGCTGGATGCATATTCTAGTTTGCTTTGAAAACAGTTTAATTTGGTTTATCAGGAAATAGTAAGGCACAGGGGAAAATACGTATGGAATAAAGCAACGCTCTCCTTCCTTGAGAAGGCACCTAAGTTCAGGTCACACGCCCGCTTACCTTGCCAGACACACCTATGCCTGCCGCTGGTCCAGGTGGTGATGATCGGGAGTTGACTGCACATCAGGTGAACAACTAAAACGCTATCCTGAGAAATGTCGGTTTCCACTGGATCATGCTTATAATTTAACTGTGATTTAACATTTATGAATCACACACACACTTGCAAATTGTTTTACTACCATTTTATAGTTGCTCCGTAAGAGATAATGAAAGAAATGCCACTTTAACCAAAACTACTCTAAGGAACACAGTTGTTGTGCCAATAATGTGCTATAAAAATGCAAATTGTCAGGATCTGTATTGTAGAGAAAACTGTGCCTATCATTTTTCATGGGGGCAACATGTACATATGATAATAGTCCCCTGAAAGCAGATAAGCATCCATAAATATTCATTATGTAACCGGCCTTGCTAATGCCAAAGGATGAGCGCATCCATTCGTGTATTCATTCCTTTGCTCCCTCGTGTGTGAGCTTGTTCGCCTGTGCATTGGTACATGGACTACCTGTCTAAAGGAGGATGCTAAGTGCTGGGGGACACAGGCTGCAGGAGATTTCCTTGAGACATTTTCAGTCTGGTTAAAGCGATCAAGCATGCACGCATGACTGAACATACGGATACTAAAGGTATAAGCAGTACAACTTAAGAGAAAAAATGTTGGCTTTCGCCAAGTCCTTGTTCTGGTATGACACCAGACAGACTTGGGTTTGAATGCCATCTTTGTCAGCAGTGGGACCGCCGGGAGTCTGGGACAAAAGGTCATCACCAAGGAGGGGGTGTGCGGGATGCATGAGCGTTTCCAGCAGGTTCTCAGTGAACAGCAGCTGTTAAATTAATTGTAATCATACAGCCATGGTAGAAACCAAGCGCAAGGAGACTCGGTGTGAGAGACCCTGACCGCTGGCTGTGACAAGGAGAGGGAGAGGTGGGGTGGGGAGAGATGGATGCGGAATCCAGGAAGGGCTGATGGAGGAGGTCAACCCAAGAATCTAGGACTTTTGGCCCGTTTCTTCCTTTTCCACAGGCAGCCAGGTGACTCTACTGATAAAATATATCTCTATTTCACCTCCTTATCCCCAATCTACCCTGTCAATACCCTTTTACACTCACCCATAATCCAAGTCACCATCAACTCCCCTTTCAACAATAAAACAAAGACATAAAAAATGGTTGCTATGTGGTTGGTGCTGACTCATGGCATCCCTGTTTGTGTCCCGGTGGAACTGTGCTCAATAGCTGATATTTGGGAAGTAGATCGCCAGATCTTTCTTCCAAGGTGCATCTGTGTGGACCTCAATCCCCAGCCTTCCAGTTAGCAGCTGTGTGCTGATCATGTTGACCACTCAGAGACTGCCAGGCAGCAACAGTCTCCTTAAAGCCTGCTCCCTGCTAACAGGCTCATTGTAGCTACCTTTGACCAACCCTTTCTCCACTTACAACCAGAAAGTTTACCTTTCAAAGAATTAAATCCACCCATGTCCCCCACGACAGCCACAGAATAAAGTTTCCAACTCCATAAATTGCCCTCGGTGACCTGACCTCGCCTACCTTTCTGAATTCATCTCACACCACACTTTCCTGTTTCTCCTTCCCACCGTTTTCCTCCTGTTCCTGATGGCCTTGGCAGTGGCCAGCCTTCCTTCAAGTGCTTCTCCCACTCCTCTTCTTGTCATTTAGAATAAGCACAAGAATTGTCTGGGCCCTTCTTGTCATTTAGAAGCATCTCTCTGTGTCTTCCCAGAGAGGTCTTGGCAAACATTGACCTAGAGCCATTTGACCCCTTCCTCTCGGCGCCTATTCTTTTTCTGCACAGCACAATTAGCTGATCGTTTCCTGCTCGCTGGTGTGCTTCTGTATTGTTGGCGATCTCTCTGTCTGATGGAGGAGGCTTGGTGGGGTAGTGGTGACGTGTTGACTGCTGACCACTAGGTCAGCACTTTGAAATCACCAGCCCCGCTCCTCTGAAGAAAGGCGAGCCCCCCATAAAGAGTACAGTCTCGGAAACCCACAGGGGCAGTTCTACAGGGTCGACGGGAGTTGGAATCGACTTGATGCAGGGAGATTGGGTTTGGTCTCTGCCTGCCTGCTGCCTACCTCCACGAGACTGTGGGTCCTGCCGGAGCTGCAACCGCTCACTTTCTTGCACGCACGCCCTCATGAGCTCCTGCAACGGCACCCAGCACAGAACAACTCAACACTGACCACCACCACTAAGAACATGAATGGAATGGCTTGTATGTGGGTGCGTGTGGTGGGTGGGGGGAGGGGGGTTAAATATATATATAAATACAACATAAAATTCAGCGTTTCCTTGTGTAAATGAATCCTTTTACATGGACGATCCAATGACATTGATTGCTTTAACCGAGTTGTGCAGCCATTGTTGCTGTTAGGTGCCGTCAAGTCCAGTTGGACTCAGTAATTCCAGGTAAGAGACCTGTCTTTCTCCTCAGGGTTTACTAGGTGGTACCGTATATACTCGAGTATAAGCTGGCCCGACTATCAGTCGAGGCACCTGATGCTACCCCCAAAACTGCATTAAAAATGTGCTGAAAAACTCAGCTTATACAAAAGTAAATCTTTCCTGGAGCAGATCCCTGGGTTTTCTATCGGATCACATTTGAACCACTGACCTTTTGATCAGTAGCTACGCACTCATCCACTGCCTCACCAGAGCCCCTCAAGGCATCATTATCGCCCTTTCTTTCTTCATTATTCAATAACAACCCTCCCCCCCTTAGTCGTGACTCCCCCTCCCCCTTCCTCTCAGCTTCGGTGGCCTTTGAGCAAGGCCCATACACACTGGTATCATTCATGCACTGACTGTGGTTGGGGCAGGGCATGGTCACAAAGTAGGGAAGATGACGACATTTGGGGAGGTGCCGAGGAAATAGGGAGCCCTATTGATTTGGCAGTTAACCACTCAGCTGCTCACTGAAAGGTCGGGTGTTCAAACCCACCAGCCACTCGGTAGGAGAACAATGTGGCGGTCTGCTTCCTGAAAGATGATCACCTTGTAACCCCCATGAGATAGCTCCCTCCTGGGTGACAGGGCCATGTGGGTGAGGATCCACTCAGTGGCAGTGGGTCTCTTGGCACTGAGGACGGAGGTACCGAGACTTGGCAACAACAGAAGCAACTGAAGGTAGAGTCGGACACGAGCTGAGGCGACTGTCCACAGAGGGAAGCCACCTATTTTCCTAGGCCTCAGAAAAAGAAACCGTGACAAAGAGGGAATGATAGGAAACTCCACTTGTAATTCCTGAGGTTAATGATCCGGAGCAGCAACCCCAGCCGAGCAATAATCCGCACATGTTAAACGCCTCAGGAGCCAATAAAAATGTAATCTCTGGAGAACTGCATCTTCATTAAGCCGGGTGCAGCAGCAGCCTCATCGGGGTGGGAGCGGAGCCACCCACACTACATTCCACAGGAATCCCACCCGCTTGTCAGCAGCCGAGGCCCTGCCACATGCATTTGATTGGGGCGCCCTTTTCCAGAGACACACCGTTAACCACTCATGGAACTAACGTACGAAGGAACACTGGTTGGAAAACACTCCCTTGAAGCACAGGAAAAATAAACGAAACCAACCGTTCCCAGAGTGGTCCTATTTCTCACTGTAAAGAAACCAGTCACACGCCTGTTTGTTTCTGGCATGTATCACCAGACCTTCCTGGGGTTCCAGACGGCTCCATGCCACCGATGACATGCAGCTCTTCCATGAAATGCAGGCGGTTCTGACGGTGGTGCTTAAATGTCCCCTTCAGCCCTGGCTGCTTCTGTAAACGTGGGGATAAGGCACTTTTCTTAAAAGTGCTGCTGTCACCCATCGCTCTGACAATTGGATCCACATGGCCTCTGCCTGGGCCCATCTCCATCCCCTACCGTGCACAGCCATCTGGGCCGAGACCGGGAAGATGTAAGGAACACAGCGCTGATGGATTTTGAGGGACGACGGGTGAACACGGTATGAAATGGGATTGCAAAGATCAGCCAGGAGGCCTGGTCGCTTAGTGGGTCACACGTTGGGCTGCTAACCTCAAGATCAGTTCTTCAAAAACTAGGAGGAAGATGAGGGTTTCCGCTCCCATGAAGATTTGCCATCTCAGAAAAATGGGTCGGAACCGACTCAACGGCAGTGAGAGTTTGGCAAAGATCATCGCTGTGGCCGCCACCGGGAGACTGGGCTGCCGGGGAGCTAGCAACACCCCACCCCCACAGAGGATGTTCCCTGCTTCATGCCTGCGGGCGCGTTGCACACTTTGCAGGTGGTGGCTCCCCCATCCCCACTGGGCCCTGGTGGCATTCCCGTTTCACAGATGAGGCAACTAGGACACCTGGATGATGCTCGCCTCATCTATGGCCTATGCATGCCATTCTTCCCAGGCGGCGGCGTAGAAATGACACTTCCCCTAGACCTGTGAGAGAGCATTGGTTACTGACCTTTGTAACACCTAGGCCAAAGTCCCGAGATAAAAGCGTAATGTTAAAACATCCCTCAAGCTTGAATTAAGGTCTCCAGCTGGACGTGTAAACCCTTCTCCCCTTCAATATCTGTATCAACCGGTTCCCCAGAACTAGTAAAATGAGCAAAGCTGTCAAGTTCAAGGTTATAGCAAGATATGGGGAAGACAGAGCTACAAAGGGGCTTCAAAGTGTCCCTGGAAACATTCCATTATCTTTCAATTCCATTTTTCCATGGACATTTTGAAGTCCTTCTTTTGATGAAGAAGCCCTGGTTGCTCACTCAGGTAAGGGTTGGACAGCAAACTGAGAGGTCATGGGTTCATACCCACCAGAGGGTCCTTCAGAGAAAGAGGAGGCTCTCTGCTCCTCTAAAGATTTTTCATCTCAGGAATTCTATCCATGGTTGCTCTGAGTCCCTTTGAGTGGATTTTTCGTATTGGTGATGATTGGAGAAATGGGAATTTTTTAATGGAGATGGGAAGATAAAGAAAAATAGCCCAATGTATAGTGATGAGAGGGCTCAGTCAGTCTGTATCACAACGGTGATGAAATGATGAGATGCACATGTGGATTCAGAAATGAGGAGATGAATTTCTGGGAGTTAGGATGACGCTCAGCAAGCACATTTCCTGTGTCAAAACCTTAGTCAACTTTAGACTAGTTAATCTTCACAACCCTCAGTTTGCGCCATAAAATAGAAATAACACCATCTACCCCCTTCAGGTTGCTTTGACTATTTAATGAACTAGCTAACCCATAGCATGGTGCCTGGTCATTCTTAACCTTTCAACTAATGACATTCTATATCGCCTCACATCTCAATAAGTCTGTATTTCCCAAAACTCTGCCTACTAACCTCCTGCTCTCAGTAGGTCTTGAGAGATGGATAAGCCAAGCTTATTCATGGAGAAATGCGTTGTACTTTAAAATAAGTATATTAAACAAAAACAAAACCTCACTGCTCTTGAGCCAATCCCTATAGGACAGAGTAGAATTGCTCACAGTAAAGCTGCTATGAGAGTAGAAAACTCCATCTTTCTCCTTTGTGGTGACAGGTGGTTTCGAATTGCTGATCCGGTGGTTAACATCACCCACCAAAGCTCCCAGTATGCAACAGACCTAAAATATCCTTTCACAGAGCATGGAACCAGTGAGTGTTCGATAGGTGGCAAGTATTGTTATCATGAACTATTATTTATAAAACGCAACCAATTAAAAAAGACAAGCTCACTGCCAACACATTGACTCTGACTCATGGCGAAGCCATGCAGAATTTCTGGGGCTGTGAGTCTTCCCAGGTGCAGGCGGTCTCCTCTCCCCGAGCAGAGAAGAAAAGATAGAGGAAAACTAGACGTCTCTGTAATGGCAATTCTAAGTTCAAGTGCACGGCCAGAGATGCCAGAACCCTTGTACCCACATGGTGTGGACATAGAGGCAGCTAGCATGTGACCCACTGCTGGGAAGTTGGTCCTTATGGTTAAAGCCAGACCCACCACCCCAGGGCAGGACAGACACAGATACTGTGCGGGGAAAGCAGCTGGTTGGAGCTGCAAAACACGCGTGCGCGCATGCACGCACACGCACACAAAGGAGCTTCCCAGAGGTCAGTAGGATGAAGCAGGTATGAGGTGATACACACTTGACAGAAATCAGTATTGATAAATATGAAAGAAAAGAGATCTCTGGACAACAATCCATATAATTAAAGCAAGAGCTAATTAATATTAATTTAGAGCACGAGTTGATAAACTCATGAGCGAAATCTGGCCTGCCTTCTATTTTTCATAGGGTCTGTGTTCTAAGAATGGCTTTTACATTTAGAAAATGTTTTTTTTTTTTCAATCAAAAAGAGAATGCTATTTCACAAAATGTGAAAAGCATGTGAAATTGAATCTCCGATCCATAAATACGGCTTTACTGGAGCAGGCACCTCTTTGACTGCATGTGTTGATGGCTGCCCTGGTGCTATCGTGGCAGAGTTGCGGAGTTATGACAGGCCTGCCAAGTCTGAAACATGTCTTCTCTGGACTTTTATAGGTAAAGTTCGCCCTGCTTTAGAGCCTTGTGCTTTTTACTGTTTTCTTTTCTTTTTTAAAAAAATCATTTTATTAGGGGCTCATACAACTCTTAACACAATCCATACATACATCAATTGTGTAAAGTGCATTTGTACATCCATTGCCCTCATCATTCTCAAAACATTTCCTCTCCACTTAAGCCCCCCGCATCAGGTCCTCATTTTTCCCCTCCCTCCCCGCTCCCCCCTTCCTCATGAGCCCTTGATAATTTATAAATTGTTATTTTGTCATATCTTGCCCTGTCCGACGTCTCCCTTCACCCATTTTTCAGTTGTCCGTCCCCCAGGGAGGAGGTCACATATAGTTCCTTGTAATCGGTTCCCTCTTTCCTACCCACTCTCCCTCTACCCTCCCTGTTTCACCACTCACACCGCTGGTCCTGTAGGGCTCATCCGCCCTGGATTCCCTGTATTTCCAGTTCCTCTGTTGATCAGCTCCTCAGCAAACCCTGAGTGCTCTTCTATACAGATGCTGAAGAGAGCAAGACTCAAGAAGGCAGGGCAGAGACGAAACCAAACATACAGTGCTCCTAGCACTTCATTGCAAACAAACACACTATGGGGCAAGCGGCAGGTGAAAGTGGCTGCCTAGGGGTGGCAAGGCAGGAGGGTTCAGACTGTTTCAGAAAAGAAGGGTTGGCCTGGTTCTCAAACATGACAACTGCACAGCGAGAGGGGGACCAGACGAAGCTCCAGGGTAGTCAAAGTTCCTCTGAAAAGGCACCCGGTAGAGCCAAATCACGGCCAGCCCAGAACGCCTGGGACTGTGCCGGTGATCTCCAGAACCAGGCTGGCTGACAACTGGGAAAGCGTTGGCGATGCAACACGGTGCGAGCCCACAAAGAGGAAAGATTCGATTCGCCGACAAAGTGGCCATCTGGGGTGGACGGACACTCGGCTTGCTGGATGGTGTGGAACAAAGTGGACTCTTCGGGACCATGTGAGGATGCTGGTGATTCGTTTATGGACCGGAAGTTTCCATTTTGAGAACTCGTGCTGTTTGTATCTTAAGGAGACTGGTGCCAAAGCCTGGATTGTGTTCTTTTGGGGAATCACATAGAACACTCTGGGTTTGTGTGGAATCTGGTTTATTTCCATGACTCTGTTCTGGGAGACATCCAGGAGAACCTGGAAGGAGAGAGGACTGTCTTCTTCTTCTTCTTTTTCGTTTTTTTTAAGTTTAGCCATTTTCCAGCAATTTTCTATTTGCTTTGCTTTGTTTTAGCAAATGTGTTAAATGTCTACCATATGTTAGAAACATCGACATTACATCATCTCAGTAAATGCTTGGGTTCTAGAAAATGTACTGAGTCTATATAATTGTTTTTTGACTTTTTATTCTCATAGCAATGCTGGGAAATTCAGGCCTGCAAACGTAGAAGTGGATGACCAGGGCGGGAGCAGACAAACCGAGCACGAGTGAGTGCCACACCGCTCACTGGGGAGCCCTGTCCACAGCGCTTCAATGCTGACAGCACCTTCTTATGCAAGAAAACTGAAAGCCAAACTGTTGATTAACACTGACATTGCCTGAAACTGCCCTCTCTATCTCTCTCTTTCTAATGGCTGTTGAAGGTCCCCAAGGGTAGGGCATATATCAATCTGATACTGAACTTGGCCTTGGGAATTGTTACTCTTTGTCCACACACGCACACTGAGGAGAGTGCCACGGTCTATTAAATATCTGTAGTCCTTTTGACTCACAGCAACCCTCTATGGGGTTTCTGAGGCTGTGAATCTTCACAGGATCCCAGCGTCGTATCGGATAGGTTTGAGTCCCCACCGTGAAGGCTGGCGATCCAAGAAGGCTTCAAAACATTCAGGGGGAAAGTGGAGTTAAAAAGTAATGGCATTTTGTCCATGAACTCTTTGAAGAACCCTGGTACTCTCAGACTCCGGTACTTTGAATCTAAGTCCAGTCCATCCTCCCATTTCCTTTCCTCCATCCCAGTTCTCACAACCTGCACGCCTCATCTGACTGGGGCGTCTCGGAGCGGCTGGCCGTCCTGTGGCCTGAGAGTAGGAGGAAGATGCTCTGCCTTGGCCTTTGGGATTTGGGCTCCCCGTGTTAACAATGGAAACTCATCCAAGAAGAGCTGGGGCACTGGCAGAGCCCACATTCTTGCGGATTAAATACTATAACACGGGGGAAAGCACCTGTAAGGAACTGTGCTTTATTTTCCTATTCGGGCCCTTAGGTGTTGTGATCACTAAATGAAGATCCAATAACTCCCTTTACTGCAAAACGGTCTTTATCTTATCTCCAAATCCCTATAAACCTAAGAGAGGAAATTGAATGTAAAACTGAAGAAATGACTTCCTGTGGGGATATTAGTCATCCTGCCGACACGTCTTTGAATTCAATCCTTTATTATTTCTTATTCCCTATAAAGGCCACGCGGCATCCATGTGGGTCCACAGCAGTGACAGCAAAAAGGGGACAGGGAAGGACTTGGGGCCACACACCACAGCACAGCACGGAGAGCAGGCTGCCTGGGAAGGTAGTCTCCCTCTGCTACTTCACTAGCAGGGCCCTTGGGTTTACTTTCATGATTCCAGACTCTTCCTTAAGTTTTAAATAATTCTTCATGTAAATTGAGAGGAAATCTCACACCAACCTGCCCCATCCTTCCAGGATGAGAAGCTCCCCTTAGTCCAGCCTATCCATGCTGGATGCGGGCTCCAAAAGGGACTGGGAGATTCCATTACTTTTTAATACCATTTTTTCAAGAACTTATTTGAAGGCTCCTCCTACGTGCTGACAGCATGGAAGTCACGTGGTAGTCAGTGCTGGCCAGGCGTCTACCAGAGGACAGCAGCACTTTCGTTCAAATAATGCTTATTTTATTTAATAATTGCTCTATCTTGTTGTTAGTTATTGCCATTACTCTCTTATTGTCCCTTATTCATGTTAAGCTTTATCATGTGTGTAGAGGACAATTAGAGTGTATTTTGGTTCCGCGGTTTCAGGCAGCCACTAAGGTTACTGAAGACACGGTGGAGACCATGGACTTAAATGTGTTGAACCTGCACTAGCTCATCCGTAAAATGGGAATGATATCAGTATATATTTCATAGAGTTGAGAATATGAAATGAATTAATCAATGCAAGGGCCTACGAAGTGTTAGCTATTATTATTACCAGGAGACCTGGTGGCATAGTGATTATGTGTTGGGCTGCTAACTGCAAGGTTGGCTGTTCAAAACCACTGGACGCTCCACTGGAGAAAGGTGAGAGTGTCTCCTCTTCTAAAGAGTTACAGTCTCAGAATCTCACAGGGGCAGTTCTACCCTGTCCTACGAGGTCACTCCGAGTCATCAACCACTTGATGGCAGTGAATTTGGGTTCTCGGTTTATTATTATTATTATTATTATTATTATTATTATTATTATTGAGCCCCCATGAAAAAATAGCTATGCATTGCCCTGCTAACCAAAATGTCAGCAGTTCAAAGCCACCAGTCACTTCGTGGGAGAAAGATGAGACTCTCTACTTCCTTAAAGAGGTACCATCTCAGAAACCCACAGGGGCAGTTCTGCTCTGTCCTACAGGGTCACTGTGAGTCAAAATCCACTTGATGGCAGTGAGTTTTGACTTGGGCATCATCATCATGACATACACTTGTCATTGAGTCATTGAGTGCCAGAGCTGCCCTGAGAGAAGACACTCTCTCATCCTTCATAGCCAGATTACTCACTCCGCAGTTGAATCTTCCCTTTAAGTGAAAAGCACTCCCCACTGCAGGGACTGACTGCATGAACCAGCCACACAATGATTTATACAGTCGTTCCCGACAGTAAATGCCAACATCTGGGGATAAAGTCTATTCATGATCAGTCCTGCCCTTTACTATGTGCAGCACACTGGGCTAGAGTACAAGTGGAGGTCCTCAGAGCACGGGTCGAAATATTCCACCATTCTAAATCAAGATAGCAAAGCCTTCAATAAAACATTTTGATCCTGCTTTGGGAATTTCCCAGGCAACCTGGGAAACTAGTTTTGCATTTAGAATGCTTAGAACGCTGGGCATTCTGTGTCCAAATGTGGTCATAGAAGATGCCTGGCCCTGGCCCCTGACTGTGGTCGACAGCCTCTTTCCCACCGCAGGTTCAGTTCTGCAACCTGGATCGTTACACACAGGCATGTGGATGCCCGGCTTGCATGTCCAAGTGTCAGGTACTGCTTCCTCCACAACTCGCCAACCCTGTGGTGGGCTGCCCCTAAGGCTAGCAGTGTTCTCCCTGATGGACTGGTCCACCGTAGCACGGACAGACCTAGGAACAAGGCCCACGTGTGCAATAAGATAAGGTTGTGGGCCTCTAGGACATGTAATTCCAAGGTCCTGGGCTCGTAGCAGGAGGAAAGGAAAACATCTGAGCGGATGATTATTGGCCTTGTGAATTTCTCACCCATCTGAAGGTGTCCAGGCAAAGAAGGGACACAGTGGGGTCAGCAAGCATCTCTCTTACTTGGGTCTAAGGGAAGTGCCTCTGATTGAGCCCCTTCCTTGTACCCATATTGCCCTTGATGCTCAAGAGAGCATTGTGAGAGACAGGCACAGAGCTTATAGTTTGAACCGGTTGTAAACATCTATATACACAAATAATGAATGCCAATTGTAATGATCACAGGAAAGCAAATCCCAAGGTCTGTGAACATGTGGACAGAGACACATTGGGTTTGAAGTGACTGCAGGAAAGCCAAATGGAAATACTGAGAAAGATCTTAGAAAAGAGGTCTGGGATGTATTTGCTTATGAGGAGAAGGCTCTCGGAACAATACGGGAGATGTGAGCGCCTAAGGAAGCCATGGTATTTTCAGTCACCTCGTATGCAGGTGAAAGTTGGACACTGAAAAAGGAAGACTGACAAAGGATCCATTGTGGCGCTGGTGAAGAATGCTGAAAGCGCCGTGGACTGCCAAAAGGACCGAAAAATCTGGTTTGGAAGACGTATCGTCTTAGCAGAATGCTCCTTAGAAGCAAGGATGGGGAGACTCGTCCTACATACTTTGGAAAGTGTGCAGGAAAGATCGGTCCCTGCAGAAGGACATTGTGCTTGGTGAAGTACGGGGACAGTGAAGCGGGGGAAGACGTTTGAGAGATGGATGGATTCCGTTGCTGTAACAGCGCTGAAGCACAGGGACCACTGTGAGGATGGCCCTGGACAGGCCCTGTTTAGCTCTGTTGTTAATCAGGTCGCTATGGGTCAGAAATGACCCGACAGCGTCTGACAACCACAGGCAATTCCTAACTAGGGACTTCTCATTGGGGAGAAGAAGGCAGGGTGGGCAGAGCCCTGGGACATTCCAAAGCCTCCTGTTGGCCCCCATGACGTCTCACCTTTCGACCGTCATCACCTGGTCCATACCACCATTCCTCATGCGGAAGTCAGCGTGATCTTCTCTAAGAACGGTCAGACTGTGTCTCTGCTCAAAGCCCTCCAATGGCCCACTGCTCACGCCACGTAAAAGCTCAAGCTCGGATGGAGGCCCAGAGAGTCCTGCATGATTCAGCCCACCAGCCGTGTCCTCATTGTCTGCCGGACCTCAAGATCGACTGTCCGGCCCGCTCCCTTCCTGTGGGACGGCCTTGGTCCTCGGCGGCCCCTCCATCTGGAATGCCTTTTCTGGGATGCTGGGCATTCCGTCAGCGAAGCCGCTCATAACCGACCTCTGCCAGCCTCCTTTCCACTAACCTGGAAGCTTGGTGAGGGCAAAGACTTGGACCTTTCTGTTTTCCATTCTATTTCCCCGCACCTGGAAGCATGCCGGAGCCCTGGGGGTACAGAGGTTAGCTCTGCACTGCGAGCTACAAGGTCAGCAGGTTGAAACCACCAGCTTCTCTGCGGGAGGCAGCAGACAGACAGACAGACAGACAGACGTGGCTTTCAACTCCAGTAAAGAGTTCCTTCTGCAGAAGGGTGAGTGGGGGGCTGGGGGGCAGAAAGGGGGAAGCGATCACAAGGATCTACATATAACCTCCTCCCTGGGGGATGGACAACAGAAAAGTGGGTGAAGGGAGACGTCGGGCAGTGTAAGACATGATAAAATAATAATAATTTATAAATGATCAAGGGTTCATGAGGGAGGGGGAGCAGGAAGGGAGGGGGCTCAAGTAGAAAGCAAATGCTTTGAGAATGATGATGGAAACAAATGTACAAATGTGCGTGACACGATGGATGGAGTGTAATCAGAGGTACGAGCTCCCAATAAAATGATTTAGAAAACCAAAAGGAGTTACAGTCTGGAAACCTCTTGGGGGCAGTTCTACCCGATCCTATAGGGTGTCTATGAGTTGGCACTGACTCGATGGCAGCGAGCGTGGTTTGGGTTGGTCTGGAGTGGAAGAGTGGTTGGCACGTATTTGGTCTTCAGTAAACATCGGCTGGACGAAAACCAATGGGAGAGAGAAGTACCAGTCAGGTGGGATGGCAGTAAGTTGGCAAATGAAACTAAGGTGCATCAGCGTTTAAGAGCACGAGGTGGCGGAGGGGTGAGGAGAGGGGAAACATTAAAACTACATTAAGTAGACAAACAAATAAGCCGGTGCCCAGATGCCTTTGAAGGCGAAGTGAAATGAGTCCGGGCGATGGTGTTTACACTCCCTCCCGTGTACCCCACTCGCTGGGAGGCCTCCTGGGACGGAGACGCTCCTCTCTGTTTATGGACTCCCAGCATCTGAACAGCTCGGCACCAGAGCAGATGCGCAAACATATTCGTCGAACTTGTGAGGAAACTGACATGGAGATCCATTCATTGGTGACCTGGGCGGATGACTGTGCTGGTTATGTAATGGGGGGAGGGGGGAGACACAAGGGAAGGCAGGGGGGTGTCTTAATCTGCTTTTGTCTTAACAAAAAATATGGCGAATATGCTCTGAAGAGTAGAAAGGTCGTGTTTCACAGTGCCAGGTTGGATGTTTAAATTTAGGGCACGGGTTCTAAAGACTGACCTTTGTGTGTCTGTCAACGTCAATTCAGAGCTGTGCATGGTGAAGAGAAGACTTGGAATTCGGGGCCCCAAAACTAATAGGTGGGGCGTATCTAGTGGTTATTAAATAGAGTTAAGTCAGAACATATATAGGACTGTCATTATGCCGTCCGAGTTCTGTAGACCTCAACTTCCTTATCTATCTGTAGAAAATGATTTAAGATCGCTTTCAGCTGTTATAGTTTATGAATCTATCAACATGACGGTGCTGGCTCCTAACAGCATCTTAAATAGGGGAGAAGACAGAGTGTGCTGAGAGCAATCGCTGGGCACAGGGTTTTGTCCGCGCTCAGGCCTCTCCAGGAAGCAGCAGTGTATTGCTAGAAATACCTGACCTGAAAGTCTCTGCCCTCTATATTGAGGATACAGTACGGCCAGTGTCTTGGGGGGGCCGCTCCAGGAACCCTGGGACTGCTCCCTGCCAGGCTCCCAGTGGGAGACAAACTGCTTCAAGGTGTACACTGCGTGGGTGAAAAGTAAACGCCCTTGGGGAACACTCTGACTTTACCCTCAAAACTGGGCCCATGGCGGCCCACAAGGACGCCCCTGGCATGCAGCGCCACCTACTCCGAAATCTCCTCCCAGGCCTGCTCGTTACTCCGTGAACTCGTGATACTACACATACCTTTCTGGTTAATACGCTTTCCCACTGCCTTTCGAAGACACACCTGCTCTGCGGGGTGTGGACACGTGGATGGAAGACCCCTCCCTGGCCGAGGGCTGGTGGGGCTGGCGTCGGATGGAAGGGGGCCCAGCCCCCCACCCCACCCCCCTGCATACTCACGGGTGCTCTGCCCTCCCCGCCAGCCCTGGGCTCTGTGCTCCCCGGGCAAGCTGTCCTTTCACGCCTGGGACATCCTGAAGGCGGGGACACTGTGTGACAAGGCGACAACCGCGGGACTCCTTGCAGACAAACCCGTGGCTTGAGTGACCGGGCCACCCCCAAACTGTCCGGACCCCCTTCCCGGGGCTGCTGTGAGCTGCGGGCTCCGCCTGACATGGATACCCCAATCCCACCCCTAGCCCACCCCCATCGCACAGCAGCAGCGCCCCGCCCTGGCAGTCGCCCCCCTGGAGCTGTCGCTGCTGCCACTGCGCTCACAGCTGGCGTCCTTCCAGGTAGTGCGGTCCTGGTTGGCAACTCGCAGAGCAAGGAGCCGGGGTCGGGTGTCCGTGTGGGTGTGTGCGCCCCACGTAGACGGGGCTTTCAGGATGGCTTTAAGCGCAGTGTCCCGTCTCTGCCACTAGGTGTCATCCAAAGTCCAAACAACCGAACCCAGTGTCTGTCCGGTATACAAACCCGACCCGAACCAACCCCGAGCCCAAGCGATTCCGACTCATAGCAACCCTATAGGACGAGGTAGAACTGCCCCTGTGGCTTCCCAGAAGGTCGGTACTTATGGATGTAGAAAGCCCTGTCGTCCTCTTGCGGAGGGGCTGTGCTTTCAAACTGCTGACTTTGCAGTTAGCTAGTGGGATGGTCATCAAGTTTGGCGGCTCAAACTCAGCAACCCCTGCAGGGGAGAAAGAGACTTCCTGATTGCTTAAATGTTTACATAACTGCCTCGTGGGAGTTACAGAATCATACCTATTGTCGCTTTCTGAGTCAGGATTTATTGGCAGTGGGTTTCTGTTGGGCTGTTAGGTCAGCAGTTCAAAACCACCAGGCTCTTGCAGGGAGAAAGGCGGGGCTTTCACAGGAGTCACTTAAGTCCATATTTCCAATGGTCTTAGGAACCGAGACACGGCTCCTGTGTCTGTCTCCTGGCGGGTCCGCCCACATGCAGATACGCCCACATACGAGTACCCGGCGTGAAGACTGTGACCCATGCTACACCATACTTCAGGACAAAATGTCATTTATTTGTCATTAGAAATAAATATTTCACAATATAATTACATATTGTTTTTGTGATTAGTCACTATGCTTTAATTATGTTCAATTTGGAACAATGAAAATACATCCTGCATATCAAATATTTACATGAAGATTCATAACAGTAGCAAAATCATAGTAGGAAGTAGTGACGAAAATAATTTTATGGTTGGGGGGATACCACAACATGAGGAACTGTATTAAAGGGTCGCGGCATTAGGAAAGTTGAGAACCACTGCCTTACTGGATGTCACAAAGGCCCCACCCCCTCACCGCACACACACACATATAATACTTTATTTCTTCTTCTTTAAATATATATCCCTGGAAATGTCTTTTACTGTGCCCTAGTAGCTAGGAAGCAAGTGTGAGCACAAAGTATGGAGGAATGAGGCAAACAGAAAAGGCGGCAGGGAGAGGGAAGGTACCTAGACGGGGCAGGCAGCCGCAAGGAGCCCTGGTGGCTCCAAGCTTAAACTCTGGGCTGATAACTACTCGGGTGGCCATTTGAACCCACCCAGCAGCTCTTCCGAAGAAAGATGCAGTAACCCACTGCTGCAAAGATCACAGCAAAGAAATCCCAGGAAGGCAGTTCGGTTCTGGCATACGGGGTCATGAGAATCAATCCACTAAAGGCACCCAACAACAAGGCGGCAGGCGATGTTCAGAAGGTGCTGGGCTCTCTCCCTGAGTGCGGGCTGGGCCTGGGGACACATTTCTAAGGTCTAAATCCGTTGCCTCCCAGTCGAACCCAATTCCTGGCCATCCCATGTTTTGCAGAGCAGAACAGAGCTGCATAGGGCTCTCTGGGCTGTGACTTTCCAAAATAGATCACTGACCTTTTCTTCAGGGTTTTTGTATGACCCAGAAACTCCGTAGGAGCTGGAGAATGTGATGAAACATCACTTATGAGATCACATTCCTAAAAATATGTAGCTTCTGGCTTGAACGCCTTTCTAAGTCTCTGTCGTTCTTGCCTTGAAAGAAGTCAGTCACCAAGCAATGAACTCTTTTAGGGAGAACATAGCATCCTCCACCAGTAGCCCGCAGACTTGAGGCCAGCCAGCACCCATGTGAATGCGTCTCCCCCTGGTGGAGTGTTAGGGTACTGCAACCCCCATCTTCCGTCTTAATCACAATCCTCTTAACACACGGAGCCAGAGGCGCCCTGGTGGGGCAGGCGCTACACAGTGGGTTGTGGTCCTGAGCGTGGGCAGTTTCGAACCAGCAGCAGCTCCGTGGGAGAAAGACTGGGCTTTCTACTCCCATGAACAGTTGCAATCGTAGAAACGCACAGGAGGGGGGAGGTGGTCACCATGCGTCAAGCATCATCGCGATGGCAGTGAGTTTGGTTTTGAAGCCACAGGCAATAAATGGTTGTTGTTTTAGGATAGTCTTCTTAGGGGAATATCCTTGTGTAAGGCGCCCTGGTGGTGCTGTGGGCTACGCATTCGGCTGCTAATTGCAAGGTCCGCTGCTTAAGCTCACCAGCCACTCCCAAGGGCGAAAATGAGGCTGTCTGCTCCCATAAAGATGTGACAGCAGTCTCAGAAGCCCTAAATAGGATTGCTAAAAGTCAGAATCAACTCAGTAGCCATGCTATTGCTGTTGCCTTCACAAAGCAACAAATAACGAATACAGATGTGGGTACCAAGACGTAGGCTGCTATTGTAACAAATACCTGAAAATGTATGGCTTCAAGAACAGGCACAAGCTCAGACGTGTAGGGCATCCGGTCTGCTGACTGGGGAGGCCAGACAGCCCGATGGAGAGCCTGACCAGTGCAATGGACCACAGATCATCCACTCTGGTAAGAATAGTGTAGGGCGCTTGGCCAGAGGGTGCCTTGGGTCAGCTGGGATCAAATGATCAGGGGAGATGCTGTCTGCTAAGTGGTAGCCATATAGATCGGCGTGAGGTCCCCGGAGAGGGAGGTGGCCCTATCAGAGGGATGAGGCTTACTGATGAGGGGCAGCACAGGAGAGGGGAGGGAGAATGGTCACGTTTGGGGGAACATAGGTACATGTCTGTTGAGGGGAGGAAGGGCTGACCTCCAGGTGGGGGAAGGAGAGACAGAGGTGCTTTGGGGAACATTAAGTGGGAAGTGTCTTTAGTGGTGTGCAACCATAACCCCGGGCGACATATGGGGCCACTGTTGGGACCTGAGGCCAGGTGCCATAGAACACTGGGACACTGAAGCCTTGATCTTGGGGGCAGACAGCATGCTCTAGGGGCTGCATTAGTGGGACCCCAAGCGAGTGGGGTGAACTGGGTGAACTGAATCCTACCACCGATACACTTGGAACCTGAGGACTAAGCCAGAAGCCACATGGGGTCTGAGGAAGCAGAAGACAGCTGCAGCAAGCGCGGACAGACAAATCCTCGCTACACCAACACCTGTGTGCTGTGTAACATGCGTCTTATTCTAGCAATCCCATTATTAGGTTTCTGGGATGGATTGCCTCGGTTCTCGCTTCTCGGTGCTGAAAGAATTCCCGTGGCTGAAGCACTTTGGTGAAGTCCAAGTACCTTTCATGAGGGAAAGGGACATTTCAGGTAGTACAGTCTCAGAAAGTACACGCTATCTCTGGAAATCATGCAAGGTCGCATGGGGACCTCACAAGAGTTCGAGACTGAGGATGGCCACTTCAGGAGAGCGTGTAGCCACGTGGAAGGAGGACCGGAACAAGGGCGGGGCCCCGAGTGCGGAGCCCAGAGACGCACCAGAGTGGGGGCCCTGAGAGGACATGCAGGCGCGTGGCGCCCCACGCCTGGGAGAGAGCCCACCCTCTGACCTGCAAGTGAGCACTTGAAAGAGACGGTGGCCTACCCACAGTCTGCTATTTATACCCACTGGCTGGAGGGACGTGATTGAACGTATTGGCTGATCTTAATGGCTTGTTCGGGAGCACGTGTGTGATGTCATGTCACCAGTGCTTAATGTGTGTGTGCCCAGGTTGATCTCCACCTGGGCCCAGGTGACCTGAGTCTGAGCATGTTCAGCGTTGGATTGTCCCCATAGGTGTTTAATGCGTGCCGGATTTCTTTGCTACCCCTTTTTTTGTGGCATGGACAGCTAGTTGTCGTTTAGCTAGGCATTTGGTGGAGACAAGCCCCTCTATCCCTAATCTTGCTACCTTTCTCTGTGATGGACATTCTCTCTTCCTTTGCTCACGCATGTTCACACTAGTACACCTCAGAGGGCTATGTCATTGGAGGTCACGCTCAGAGTTGTGTCACGCGCTTTGGTCGATGACACCCAGGACCGATGAACCTACAGGAACAGCTCGTAGAATAAGGGTTTGGGGA
>NW_022105611.1:865668-876093 GCF_000313985.2 Echinops telfairi | reverse complement strand
AAAAAAAACAAGCCATTTCTGTAAGCCCAGCTGACAGTATCCACACACGTCCAAGGTTAAAACTCTATTCAAACTTGCTTTGGGGGCTGCTGACGCGCTCCACCTGGAGTTGTCATTACGACTTATGACAACGATGTTTCGAGTCACAGTCGCTCAGCGTCTGTTTTATATCCCACCTGTGTTTTTATAGTTGCTCACATTGCCAACTGTTCTAAAGTATTAACTGCACTGTTGTGATACGTGGTACTGTAAGCCATGTCACAATTTCAAGAATAAGGCACATTAATGGAAATAATGAAAAAAGACTTCTCGGTTATTACTAATGTTCCAACAAATAATGTCATAATTCATTACAGAAGGATTTTGCAGAACAGCTTTGTATTCATAGGATCTAAAAGCATAGGCTATTTAAGTAATTTACAACTTTATCATGCTACTCTGTGATTACAGTTGATGAGCCCCGTCAGTAAGGAGCCTGGATGGCACAAGGGGTTAGGCCTCGGGCTGCTGATTGACGGGTCAGCAGCTTCAACCGACCTGCTGGTCCCTGGGAGATAAGAGGCTTTCCGCTCTACGATGCTTAGCCTCGGAAACCCAGCCTGCCTTCACTCGGGGCTGGAGTGGCACAGCGTGGCTTGGGAAGGGGGCCCTGGGAGGCAGAGGGAGGCAGAGGGACGTCATGAGCTGGGCTACATGGGTAGCACGAGCCCTATGCGCACCGCTGATGGAACATCAGCATGGCCAGCTCCAAAATGCATGCTACATGGAGCTGTCCTGTTGGGACCAATTTGCTGAAAAAGCTCAGAAACACTTCTGTGGCTCACGGTTGCCTCAAGGGGAGTTCATTAAACACAACATCAGAAGAGAGAGAACAGAGCAGGGAGTCAGCTGACAGGCGTTCACGGCCTGCTCTGCCCCTCACGGAGGGCTAATGCTGGCTCGTCACCGGGGTTTCCTGGGCTTTGGGAGAATCAGTGAAAATGGAGAGCCGCAAGGCAACTATTGACCTCTCCCGAATCTGGAGGAAAGGAGAGGGATGAAAATGGACAGACACGTGGGAACAATTACTCCTAAGGACTAAGAGCACACACACAATAGTCTTCACCACCCTGACGCCTGAAGAGCGAGATGGGGTCTGGCGACCACTCCGACCTGCTCTGACAGGGAGAGACCCGGCGCAGGACTGGCGAGCTCTGGGACACTGGCCCTTAATCACCCTTCAAGTCTGGAACTGAACTCAGCCCGGGGCTCACTTTTCACCTACACAGTAGACTGGTCCATTATGGGAATGGCAGCCATAGAGAGGTCTGCACACCTCAGGATTACCGGCCATTTGGGATGCGAAGGGCAGCATCTACTCAAGGAAGGGGAACACGAGACACAGCGAGGGCGTGGGAGAGGTGTTGGCACCTGGGGGGATGGCAGTGAAGGAGATCCCAGACTACGTAGGGCTCGTTGATCAACCAAGGGATGATCTGCTCAGTAAACCTCCACCAGATTTACAATTTAAGCTATTTTTCAGAAAAACAGAGAGACGGGGACCTAATAAATATGACATAGGACAATGTAGGTGAGAACGTCTTGAATATGAAGTGCAAGGACTCCTGTGCAGGGTGGTGATCCTACAGAGATCTGTCCTTGCTGACAACAGCCTTCTGTAGTCCGAAGCCTTCTCACAAATATTTCTGAGGGAACTGGCCAGCAAAATGTTCTAGAATGAGCAGTCAGAGTACACCATTTACCGAAGCAACACGAAATGACTCTTGTGCACGTCTTTCCTGTGGGACTCAGCCGGACACAGAATCATCACTTCCTTCACCAGAGGACGCTCCTGTTCTCCTCTCGCCGCCCCTCTGCCTTCTCTCCTCCCCGGAAATGAAAACGTGAAGTGCAAGAAGCTGAAGGGAAAAGCACTTTCCTACACTGTGCTTGCGACTTCAAATTGGAATCGCCTTTTAAAAGGGCACTTGGCAGCCTCTAGCAATCACCGTAAATGTCCGTCCGCGCTGACTCCACAGCGGCCTCTTCCAGGAACTGCTTTTCATAAAAAGTCCAATTCCAGGAATTATTTCTAAACACATACAAACACACACACCCCCCCAAAATAAAACAACTAGCAAATGCGCGTATTACATCGAGAGATGACCACCAAACTGTTGGCTGAAATCAGGAAAACCAGAAACCATATAAAGGACATGGCATGGGGAGTGTATGACTAAGCACTGACACCAGGAAATACTGTATAACCATTCAGAAGAATTCAAATGATTGATTTTATATTGACAGAGTCCCTGAGTGATACAGATACTTAAGTTACTTGGGCTACTAACCAAGCCTGGCTATTCCATACCACCACCACCCCTCCACCCAGAGGTTCCTTAAAAGAATGTACTGGTGATCCCCGTGGCGTGCCGTCGCCATTGCCATCCCGGGGGCGCCTGGACAGCAGCTGCTTGTTTTTCCTACATCTCAGCGTGGGCTCTTCCTGAGGGGGACGTGGACGCAATCATTTTATTTATTGAACATATATTGACTGAGTACTTACATGGGTCAGCAGTTCGAAACCACCAGCATCTCCTGGTTAGACTGGGCTTTCTACTCCCATAAACAGTGACAGTCTCAGAAACCCACAGGGGTCGCTGTGCGTCAGCATGGACTCCATGGCAGTGAGTTTGGTTGGGGTTTTTTTGGTATAAGAAAAGTGACTATGCACACACACACCCCACCCCTCCCAAAAAGACACACCTACTGCCTCAGAGTGGTCGTGGCCCTAACGAACAGAGCACAACTGCGCCCTTGGGCAGAATTCTGAAACGCTCCGTCTTCATGGGAGCAGAAAGGTTCATCTTTCTCTCCCAGAGCAGCTGGTGGGCTTGAACTGCTGACCCTGAGGTGACTAGCCCAGTATACCACCGGGGCAGCAGCAGTGAACAATGTGGGCAAAATCCCTGTCTTCCTAAAGTTCATGCCCTTGTTTAATATTAATGTTTAAATTATAGCTCTATTTACATTAAGAGGAACTATATATATAGAGAGAAAATGCTATGAAAGAGAGAGATGAATCTGACTTGGTTCCTGCTTTTGTGGGCTTTCATCGTGCAGAAAGGACCCTCTGATGAGAGGGACCTCGTGAGCACAAAGGGAGGGATCACAATGGATCACAGGGTGCAGGCTAAGGTGTAAGGCAGAAGCAAGGCTTAAGACAGCTGTAGGTTTGCAGAAAGAGTTTGGGGCAATTAATTTCCCTTTTATGTGCATGGCTCTTCCATACAAATATTACACCACCACTGAAAAGATGCTGTGATCCACAAAGAACTCCATACCCTCATGGCCCATCACTGGCTCCACATGCCTCAGAGAATAAGGAAGTTTGGAGGTCCCAATTCAGATGTCTAAGGAAGCCACCGGGTACCACGAAGAACTGAATCAGCATCGGTGTGGCTGAGATGCAGTCCTTCCTGCCACATGGCAGCCCCTGGCAGCTGTGCCGAGAGCCAGGCCGGGGGTTTCTGAGCTTCTGGTTTGTAAAGAGAAGATCCACAGACCTGGACATACGTAAATGCTGACTCTTCCTCTGAACACTATGTGAACCAAAAGAGGGCTCCTGGGAGCTGGGCGTTGCCCCTGGTCACAAGCGTCCAGTTTGTGACACCCCCTGAGCCTTCCCTGCAGGCTCTTAACCCCCTCGCACAGCAAGCCTTCCTAAGGAACTGTGGCATGACTACCCTCAGCCCTGATGACAAGAAACCCCCTACCAGGAGCTTTCTGGCTACCACCCCACCTTCAGTGCCTTCTCCAGTGAAATGCCGAGTCTTACTTCATTCTGAAAATCCAATGCCAGTTATTAAGGTACCGCGACCCCTTTTACGGGTGGATCCCAGCGCTGCCAGCCGGGGGACAAGGCAGAGACGGAACAAACAGGTAGCAGGAGGAGGCAGCACAGCGGGTTTCTTGAGTAGTAAAGTCGGGATACACATGGGGGACAGGCCCCCAATGTGTCTCCACCGTGGGAAGGGCGAAAATAGTGAGGCCCCGCTAAGAGCTGGCAGGTCCTTTTTCAGGGCTAGGGTCTTTCAAAAATCAGTGATTGTCCCAGGCTGGCTAGGACCCAACTACGTCCTAATTTGGCAAGGCCTTTGGTGGTCAGCCTCACAGCTTCCTTGTTTCTGGTAGGTGGCCACTCCTCAGACCAGTCAGGTAATGTCCCCTGTCCTTGTCACAACAAAACAGAAGCACACAGAAGAGACAATCCTGTCCATGGGCCAAGGAAGAGCCGTTCCCTCCACAGAATTCATCCCTATTAGCTGGGAGAGACCCAGTCTTCAGCTCCTTGTTCTCATAAGCACTGGATTCTGGTCCAAAGAAATGGATGGATCTGGGAGCTCGTCTCCGAAGAGGAATGGTGGCATTCATTTTCAAAGCATCCAGGATCAGATGGCCGTGGATCGACTTGAGACCCGTCGTGAGGCTATTAGGAAGCTCATCAACAGGGCAGTGTTGTCTGGGTGCGGTGGGTGGAGCTTGGGCCTCAGCCAACGCCACTTCCTGACATCCAGCAGGGCAGACAAGGACGTCAACCCATCACCCACTTCCTTCTTAGGGGAGAAGCCCTTCTCAGGAAGGAAAGGCTGATAAAGAGACCGTCTGGGGACAGGTCTCCCTCCACAACTTTGGGGTACTAAGTTTTCTTCCCTAGTCTTCTGAACTCAGATCAGACAGGCAAGACTTGCAGTGGGAGGACTGGAGCTGGGTTCCAGTCTGGCTTTTTCGGGTACCAGGCTCCCCTGCTCTGCTCACTCTGTCAGCCACAAGGAAGGGAACAGGGAAGGGGCCGACGGTGGTTCAGAGGATTCCACTCAACGTGGAAAAGGTTCCCATGCGCTCAGGAAGGACCTCTCAGGCTTACGGATGCCTATGGGCAGCGCGGCGGTGGCGACGCACAGGGAGGCCAAGACGCCAGAGCCTGTGCTCCAACTGTCTCCATTCAGCGAGGGTATTAGGAACCAGAAGGGGACCAACTCCTGAATGTCCCAAGGGTAAATGAGACAAAACAAACCCACCGCCCCGAGTTGATTCCTACTCTTCATATAAACAAAGGGGCAGTGGAATGTAAGAGAGAGTTAAACATAAAAAGGCAAAACGACCAATGCTCCTGTGAAGAAATGTGAGAGGTAAATACCTGACTTTGTTAGGCCGCAGATTTAGGCACAAGTGAGGCTCGCTCCCCAGTGCCTGCAAAGGCCCCCCTAAAGGGGTTGGAAAGAAATCAGGCAGCAACTGGACACCTATAGGAAACCCAAACCGCACATGCACAAACTAGGACCCCCCAGGCCCAGATAAAACCAATACCTTGGGCACACCCACCTTAGAAACATCACATAGGTGGCCCTGAACTCACGTGACTGCCCAAATTAATTGAGTTTCTTCGATTATAGATCAATCTATGGGCTGAGTTCGCTGATCCACAGAACGATGAGCTGTTCGTTTCCAATTTACAGTTGGCTTCTGCGAGCCCAGGGACTGGGACCTCTCCGCCTTGGCTTATTCACTGGGCCACAACTACTAAGATCGTTTTGGAGGATTTCCCTGCTTTCACAGCGACTGGTATTTTGAAAGATTTGGGACACTATCCATGAAGAGGATGGAGCCTGGTGGAGCCGTGGCTAAGAAGCGCAGCTGCTAAGTGAAAGGTGGCTGATTTGAATCCCACCAGGGGAGAGGAGCGTGGCAGCCTGCTTCTGTAAGGACGTGCAGTCTTGGAAACCAAGGGGCGGTTCTACTCTGTTGTACAGGGTGACTCTGAGGAGGAATACTCGTGACGGCCGTGGGTTTGGTTTCTTGCTTTAACCCTGCTGCCCCGAAGCATGGACAGAGACGAAGGAGAGGCGACTTCTCCCAGGCCGTAGGAAAGGAGAAAGGAGGCATGCAATGGAGCAGAAATTAAAGAGAGGCCTCCCTTGGGGCCACTTCATTCATTCCACCCCAATGAGAGTGGGACACCCGACTTCCTTACAGCACGAGGCACCTGGGGACTGACGGAAAACAAGGACTCAATGCAACAGGCGCACAAGCTAGAACGCTTGCAGCACCGAGACAGGCAGGGCAGGTGAATGAGTAGGTGCGAACCAGAAGCACATGGCACCCTGGTTCTTGCCCAAGGGGGCCTCAAAACTTTGGAGAAATTTCCATCCTATGTTCATTCCACTTATTCCATGAATTTTTTAAAAACTTTTCTATTGTGAACTAGGTGTCGGTTCTCAGAGCAGATGAGATTTCCATTCAACAATCCGCACACATGGTGTTTCATGGCATTGATTTTGACCCGCGACCTGTCACCTTCCTTACCCTACTTCCTCCCTGCGTTTCCTGTTTTCATTCTTTGCGCGAGCTTTCCGAAGCCCCTCCCACTAACAGGTGGTGGAGAGGTGTACCTTGCATCGTGGCTCGGGACGATTGCGTCTACTTTGGTGTCCAGGATACAGCAGAGGACTGTGGCCGCTAGGGGAGTGCAGGTCCCCTTTAAGGTAGGCAGGAAGGGCAGTGGGAACTAGGCTCTGACTAAAACCAAAGACCCCTGATGGGATGATGGTTAAGCACCAGATTCCTAACTATAAGGTTAGTAATTCAGACTCACCCATCAGATCCACAGGATAAAAGATCTGCCCCTCAGAGATTACCCAAAACAAACCTAACCTCCTGCCTCTGAGACAATCCAGGCCATCAAATGTAGGGTTTCCAAGCCTGGAAGTCTTTATAGCAGCAGAAAATGTTATCTTTCTCCCTCGGAGCAGCTGGCGGGTTTGAACCACTGATCTTGTGGTTCACAGTCCAGTGCTTACCTGACAGTCAGCAGACCACCTAGGAAACCCAACTGGTCATTTCTTTGCTGTCCTGTAGGCTCTGTATCATTTGGAATCAACTAGACAGCCCAGAGCACAAGGCACGGAGGCATTGGTGGTTCATTACTCATTTCATTATCACTATGAAAAGGGCAAGCGGTTGCTGAAAACATTTGCAAGCTGCTTACCAAGAGACCCTTCTTAAAATTATGTGCTTTGTCCATTTTATACTAAGGGAGAAGAGCCCTTGTATATTTAATAAATAAACCTCATCTTGGCCACTCATTAGCCACCGACCTAGACAAGTGGCTTACTTGTTTCCAAGAGTCTATTTCCTGATTTACCAACTGGGCCAATTCCACTTGGACCCCGGGCCTTGGGAAAGGTCTCAAGACCTACCTGAAGGAAAGGCTTTCATGGTGGGAAGAGGGATGCTGAGCTCCTGTGGGCAGGCTTGTTGTTGTTGTAAATAGTTTCATTGGCATATGAAACTTCACATATCATACACTTAATCATTCCATCATATTAAGAAGAGTTGCGCAATCCTCGCCGCAATCAATTTCAGAACATTTTCTTCTCAGACTAGTTGTTGTCTGCTCCATTTACCCCCACTCTGCACTGCCATTCCCCTCGGAAATTATCATTTCAGTAGATCTACCTATGCAGGGTTTCATACTCAGAAAATCAAACAAAAACACAAAGAGGAAGCAACAAAAAATGCCAACAATGACTAAGCAAAACAGAAAAAACTCAATCTAAAAAGAAATCAGAAAATATTAAAACCTGAAATAACTTTAAAATGGGTCAAAGGAAGATCAGATGCTAAGGTGTTGCATTTTTACTTAACTATGTCTGCCATCATAGACTGTTACCTTGCCCTCTGACAGCAAGGCTGTTCACGTCCCTTGACTATGGTCATAGGGGAGTCGCCCAAGGCTTAAGTTTATGTAAGTGGAAGGAAAGGAGCTCCTTCCAGCTCGCTTTCTGTCACCCTTGGGCACTCTGTCAGTATTGAAAACGTTGATACATTTTGTCCAGAAACCAGCTAGGAATCTTGAATCTCGCTCATGTCTCTCTTTCCTGAGTTGGTCTCCACTGTCTTTCCCCGAGTTGGAGATTTCCTCCCACATAATCGCATTTCACTGTTGGCAGCGGCTATTGGTGTCACTTACTGTGAAAAGAATCCTTTATGTTTAAGAGCCTATCAGCCCAGGCACTGAAAGCAATCAGCACTCTTGGACATTGGAAGTCAAAGCAGGAATCACTTCCTGACCGAAACATGTTCTCTGCAAAAGCCCCCAGGACTGGGTACAGATATCTCACAAACTCCTCAGCAATTTCCCTGTTCTTGGCAGCAAGTCCAGGATCATCAAATTGACCTTTCTGGATCAGGCTCCTGCTGAAATCTCCAACCCAGTCTCTAGCCTCTACTTCCTGGGTCTCCCAGTTTACAGCTAAGACCTCAAGGGGACACGAGTCTTGGTATCTATCCAGGTTTATGATTAGGCTGACTCTGGCGTGATCCAATATCTGGCCTCATCCAACAGTCACGCTGTGTGATAGTTGCATTTATTGTGCCACATAGGCCAATGGGAACATGGAGGCTGAGTTCAATCCGGTCGCAGCTTGATTGGATGACAACCGAAATAAATAAAAACAGCCGGCATCCCATCTCCCTCTTGCTCCCTGGTGAGCAGACCAGCTTGCTGCTGCTTTAGCTAGTTCTCTGCCTCAACCTGCGTGCTACACTACCTGTGGGCCAAGCCAACCCACAGATTGTATTGCTAGAGCTTGAGGCTCATTCAAGACCTGCTTTTCTAAGCTGCTGGTGCGCACATTGCTTCAGCTTGAGGCTGGTAGAGTCTGTTGCTGTGCTTGAGTTCAAGATCTCATCAGGGCCTGCTTTCCTAAGCTCCCCTGCTGTCGGCGGGCAGACTCTGCCTGCCCTGCCTGAGGGGAGACTCTGCTGTGTGCTTCCTTGACCTTGGACCTGGCAGCCCACGTGAGTTGGAGGACTTCCAGTATATTAATTGTTACATGAAAGTCGATTGAACTGCTGTATGGACGAATTGGCTGTTATATTCTTTCTCAGTGTATAAACGTATCCTCCTATATAATCACAAGTGTCCTAGTTTTGTTTCTCTGGAGAACCCTGCCTAACACACACTGGGACAGTTTTGAAGTTGCGACAAAGTTAGCATTTATACTTCTCTTTGGGCACCTTCTTATTACTCCATTATTCCTTCTCATTCTCCTTTGCCCACTTCTGAATGCATCTTCCCAATTCATTGAATGTGATACCTTCTCTTTTAAGCACCCGAACGAAGGAGAAGCCAATCCTATTGCTAGGATCCAGCCCCTCCCTGACTCACTAAGGTACCAGAGCTTTTCTCTGCAGATTAGTCAGGAGGCACAATGTTGACCTCGGTTACCTGACACTGGTCAGGAGATTTCTGTGACCAGTGGGGCCACCATCTGAAATTGCATAAATTGAAGCAAGGAGGAGTGTGATGACATCCAGGCCATGGGCCCCCAGGTTGACAGGGTTCTGACCATGGGTCTTGGCCATGACCATGAGTTCCACCACCTCACCCACCCCTCCTTGGCCCCGGTGGGCACTTTCTCTTCACTTTAACCTAGTCTCCAAGATGGGTCTTGCAAAAACAGAAAGAAAAGGGGGGAGCTGCTACCTCCCCCAACTTGAGGTAGTTCTGCGGCCACCTTTGGGGACCACTGGGGGCCGCTGGGGGCATCCGTTCCAGAGTAAATGGGCACAATTTTTCTTATTTTTGTGCAAGACCCCTGACCATAGTTGAGGGATATGAATAGCCTTGGCATCAGACAGAGGGCACTGTAAAGTTAATTATTAACAGATGTAGTTAGGTTAAAGCATAAAATCATTTATTTGATCTCCCTTTTGACACATCTTTGTTTCCATTTTTGTTTTGTTTTTTAAGTGAAGGGGAAATACAAGTAGATTATTCCTCCAGTGAACAGCAGCATGCTGGTGAGATTTTTATCAGAACCTTCATGCCAGGCCATTCTGAACACCCAGTTCCAATGGAAAGTTTGTACATGCAGAAATCGCAGACATCTCACTTGCTCTGTGTTACTTTGAGATTACATGATCTTTTCTGTAGACAGGGATTCATTGCAGATTATAAGAATATTTTGGTTAAATATGCTGTGGCGGCCCTCTCCTTTCAATCCACTCTCATTCCAAATCCCATAGAGCAGAGGGAGGGCCGTCCCAGGACTCTGGCCCACAGATGGTGGCAGCGTGTGACACTTCAGTGCAGGGAGAAGCTGAATGATCTGCTTGTTGATCTGTAATTTTCCAGTTTGTACTTTAGGCAGCAACTCAAGTGTTAGAGCTAATTTAGTCAAAAGGCAGAAACAGATAGGCAACAACATACTTAAAAAAAAAAAACTTTCCTCAAGCGCCAGATCATTCAAAACGGCCACTTCTATTTTTGTGGCCCTGTGACACAAGGGTTTTTAATCTGAAAAAATAAGCAAAAAATGAAGATGTGACTTTCTATCCAAAATGTGGGGGATTTAACATTTTGAGTGCCAAGAGGCCTAA
>NW_022105611.1:859928-864367 GCF_000313985.2 Echinops telfairi | reverse complement strand
CAGGAGCTCCGGTGGTGCTCTGCTTAAGCACTCTGCTAAGCAAAAGGTTCTCGGTTCGAGCCCACCAGCTACTCCCCAGGAGAAAGGGCAACCAGCTTTCACAAAGATTCACAGCCTTGGAAACCCTGTGGGAAAGCCCCACTCTGCTCTGAAGGGTCACTATGAGGAAGAATCAACTCAACAGCAAGGGGCCTCCACTGGACTGCAAACTGTGAGAGCAGAGACTTATTTCTGCGCACAGAGCAAGGCATGTGGTAGAAACTGACTACAAGCCTGTTTGGAGAAAACAATTCAAGTTGGACAAGGTACTAGGAAAACAGTGAGGCAGAAGCAATTAATTTTGCTCCAAGGGGCAGACTAGACCTCAGTTATATGGCTCAACACTGCTCCCTTATCAATATAGTGTTCATGGAATTGATTGACTTGGAACAATCAAAGCTGAAAGTGCACCTCCCTCTTTTCCTTGATTGCTCCCTGGCTTGCCTGCCCTCAATTGCTCCTGGGTGAGCAGCGTTGCTCAGCAGGCTCCTGCTGCACTCCCTGAAACCCTGCCCTACCGACTCCTTCCAGGGGAGATGCCCCATCTTGGGCCTCACCTGTCAGCTGACTATAAAATATAAGGAGCCACCCAGGCAGCCAGGTACACAGAAGAGCATGCTTCCTTAGGTAGCATTGTGTTGGTCTCCACTAGCAAAGAGGAAGACACTGCACCATCAGTTATATCTGGCTCTATGGTCTGCTAACCGAAAGGTTATGAGTTCAAACCCACCTGCTGCTTCTTAGGGGGAATGTGAGACTGTCTGCTCCCAGAAGGAGTAATAGTCTCTGAAACCCCATGTAAGGTCAAAAAAGAGTCAAAAAAGCTGGATGGCAATGGGTTTGTTTTGTTTGGTTTTTTCCTTTCCACATATAGACATCAAATTGCCCTTTAATATAATTGCTATCAATTGTACATCTATAAAAAGTAGACCTGGCAAAAGTTGTATGATAGGGATGTTTCCAACAATGACAACAACAACAAAACATAGCTTATGAGGCTGCTGATAGACAACTAACCCCCTGATGGGGTTTGGGTTGCTGGTTTGGAAATCTCAGGTCATGCTTTTATGGGACATCCCAGTGTTGAATGCTTCTATTCCTGCCCCCCAGTCTACTGTGTAGTGCCAGGGGTCTTAAAAACTTGCAAATGATCATCTAAGGCATAACAATTGGTCTCTATTTACCTGGAGTAAAAAAGGAAGACAGAAAGTCAAGAACAGGAATAAAGAAATGGAACTCCAGGAGCAGCCGCCTCCTTTGCCATGGGAGCCGCACTGGACAGGGTCCAGCTACCATCACTGAACATTTTGATCAAAGATTCCGCAGAAAAGTCCTGCTTAAAAGGTGGAAATGCAGAGCAGAATTTAACACTTAAGTGGAATCTAGATTTACTGGATGACGGAGGCTAGCTGACCCCCTGGAACGAGTGCCCTGAGGTGATCTGACCAAATGTGTCCCCCGAAGTCTTCTGAAAACAGATGAGAGTTTAGCTGAGCCGAGGAAGAATGTCCTCCTGGATCAGAGTGCTTTAAGATCTGCCCCACAGGCTCTAAGTGACAGCCACCGCCTCAAAGGTTAGATAGGAAAATTAGGACGCAGGGCGCTTGTGTTAACGGGGAAGGACAACTCAGAAAAGGATCAGATTGCTTACACAACTTAAAAAATGTAATAAATGTCCCTAAATTGTGGAAACTGGTGAACTGGTCTGTGTTCTTCTGTGTGTATCCACAACAACAACATTTTTTTCAAATGATACTGAAAAAAGGTAACAACGCTCTGGAATTGCCCTAATTCCTGGATCGCCCATATGTATCAGAGCAGAACCACTCCAGCAAGTTCTCAATGGGTTTGTGGTTGTTGTTACTGCTTTTCCATGTGGGAGGGGAGTCGAATCCCAAGCCTTTCTTCCAAGCGTCACTCTTCTGTTAGCAGCCCAGGGCATTAGCCCTTCACACCATTCGGAATCCTCTATAGATTCCGGGACCCTCGTTCCCAGGGGAGACCTGGCGCTATGGAGTTTATGAGCTGGGCTGCTAACTTCAAGGTCAGCTGTTCAAACACCATTCAAAAACCAGGGAGAAAGATGGGGCATTCTCCTCTGGTAACGAGTTACAGTCTCAGAAACCCACAGTGGCAGGTCTACCTTATCCTGTGGGGTCACTAGGAGTCAGAACTGACTCAATAGCAGTGAGTTGAGTTTGTTTTTGTTTTTGTGGGTTTTTTTGTGTTTTTTTTGGTTCATTCCCCAGGCAATAATCAGAGTCTATATTTCTGACAAGGCATGTTTGTACTTCAGCTGGGTTAAAGAGCAGACCGGGAGGTGTGGTTTGTGAATGTGATTTCCTCTGTTGGGAAGGTTTGTAAGGAGGAAGGGAATGGAAGATTTCAGACTGGGATTGTGCAGCAAAACATTGAGGATTTGCTTGCAGAACCCCCAGGCCCGATCCAGGCCCTTCTCCGCCTATTCCAGTGAAGCTAGCCCTTACTACTGGTCCCCAGAGGTACTTAGTCTGCACCATCTCTTATCTGGAAGTGACAATGGCCTTGCAGATTCATGATGGGGATATTCTGCACATCCAGATATCTTTGGTACCCAGTGAGTTTAGGGAAGGGCCCATGTGACCTCTCGTTCTTATCCCTTCCTCTCCTCCCACTTATTGACTTACATAGTGAATGATGGACAAATATGCGGAGCAGCTCTGGGCAAAGGCTCTTGTAAGGCCTGAAGGACAATATTTAACAGTTCTCTGTGCTAGTCCCTGGAAAGTTTACAGGGTCAGGGGAACCCTCCTTTATTCAGACTTCATCCTATCCCTGGTCACTCGTGGGGATGTCATCTGGTCACAGCTATCTTTCAATCTGCTGAACCGTATGCGATTCCGAGTCCAGGCTATCAAATGAAGGCCAAATCGAGTGACCTTGGACACCCTCCCTCACGTTGACAGTCGGCAGAGCTTTCCCATTTCACATTTCGACTACCAATCCTTTATTACCTCTTTACTAAGCAAAAATGAATACATTTTAAATCCCATCATCACATCTTTAGCGGAATAATCAGGAGAGCTCATCATCCCCATTAATTCCTCCCGTGTAGCTCTCGGGAGCCCAAAGGTGTAAAGATTTCCTGTGTGACTGCCTGTATTTTCAGAAAGCCAGATTCTGTATTTAGTGGAGATAGCACAAAACTCAGAAAATACAGAACGCGGACACTGAGTCTTACAGCATAAAACACTTATTGCCCGAGGAGTAAACATTCGGGAGTTGGGAAGCCAAGTCCTGGTTCTCAGAGAGTTTACAGTCTACTGGCAGCATTCTACTTTCTCTGCTATCCTCGCCTTGCAGCTACTTCCTATCTCTCAGCTCGCAGAACCCATGGCAACACTCTCAGATTCTTTCTCTGCAGCTAAACATCATATCCAACCATCGGTAATAAATGCTACGTGCTGGCTGTGGTGAGGTGGCCATGAGTCCGGTTTGAATCGCAAGGACCAGTACAGTGCCAATATATTTAGCTACCTCCTCTTTAAGGAGTCCTAGAGACACAAACGGTTAAGTGCTCAGCTGCTAACTGCAAGATTGGCAGTTCAAACCCACTGAGGAGAAAAGATCTAGTGATTTGTGTCCATCAGGATCACAGCCAAACAAATCCCTCTGAGGGGTTATTATACTTCTCTTATATTGCCCAAGAGTAACTCTTATAAACCAGATTCAAGTCTTTCTCATAAAAACAAAACAAAATGAAAATCGTACATTGTCTCCTCAAATACTTACCAAGGGTCACTCCATTTTGATCTTCTTTGGGAAGAACTGCTGGTTAACGGAGCCATGGACAGTGCAAAAGTTTGCCTTGTCACACTCCATGGAATTAGTCCTTGCTAATCATAGGCAACCAACAACACTGCTAATGGCCTCCTAACTGCCAGATGGAGTGAGTCCGTTTCCTTCTCTGTTGCACAGAGGCAGACCCAAGGGACTAGACATTCCTCACATCCTTGACCTAGACCCTTCATCTTCCCGGTTTCCTCCTGTCTCTCTGCTTACTCATGCTGGCTCTGCCCCCACTCTTGCTGTGGTTCATAAGCTCCCCTGGCCTTCCTTTCTGTACCCAGAAAACGGAAATCGTTCTCTAACCCTTCCTAGATTCTTGTGAGGAACCACTGAGTCATTTCTGCAAGCACACACTGTAACCCATACAATGCCACACCAAGTGCTGTTCTTGTTCTTAAGTGTAACTAAAGTAATAAAATGCAAACAATGACAAAACTATAATAATTTATGATTTATGAAGGGTTCACAAGGGAGGGGGGAGTGGGGAGGGAGGGGGAAAATGAGCAACTGATATTAAGGGCTAAAGTGGAAGGCAAATGTTTTGAGAATGATGAGGGCAACAAATGCACATA
>NW_022105611.1:852567-859624 GCF_000313985.2 Echinops telfairi | reverse complement strand
TTTTGTTAGCTTAGCCATCTTTATTTTCTTTCTCAACAAGAGAAACGTTAAATTTCAGTTCCTGTATGATTCATGTGTGCATGCTAGGGTTTTCATAAGTATTATCGTTTTGGAAGAAAACAATTTCTGCCCTCGAGGAATCTGGCCTCTAATTAGGGGATTCCATTCCTATCGGCACACATTGTTTTAGTGTTGCTAAGGAAACTGAGATTTTAATCATTGTTCATTAAATTACTTCAAATGCCAATCCTCTCTAGATAACTAGTTAGCAGGCATATTTCTTTTGGTCAATGTTCTTTCTTACGTCCCTTACCAGTGGCAGCCAATAGTGACCCAGGAATGGGAGGCAGTGGCGATTTTGCTGAGTCCCACCTGCCTGGCTAGCCTCATCCTTTCCATAGCTGGGCCCCCGATTATTCTGACCACACTGCCTTCTGGCCTCCCTCCCCGCTTCCACCATCGCCACCGTGTCTATGCCTGTCATCTCAGTAGGACTGTCAGCTTCTCAAGGGCTGAGACCATGCTGCTCAACACCGGCCCTTTCCGGCCACTCACCCAGATCTTAATGATTGTCGACACAGCTGAGCATGCAGAAGGCTGGAAAGAAGGTGACCTTGACTCCTGATGTTTAAGCAAGCTGTTCATTTGGCTTCCACTCTTATGACTAGTTGCCATTGATTCTGACTCACGGTGACTCCACTCGTGTCAGAGGGCAACCGTGCTCCCTAGTGTTTTCAGTGGCTGGTTTTTCCAAAAGAGCTGGCCAGGTCTTCCAAAGCCCATGGGGTGGATGTGGCCTTCCAATGTCAACGTTAGCACCGGAGGGAAGTTGTTGACCGTCAGCACCACCTGAGCAGGTGCTGTCATGTTGTTGTATGCCCCTCGAATCAATCTCAACTCACGATGGCCTCCTGTCTGTGTGCAGTGGAGCGGCTGGGTGGGTTTGAGCCTGCAACCTTTCAGTTCGCATGGAGGTGCTTAACTCTTACACCATCATACTCCTTTCAACTATCGTTGCCCTTGTTCATCGTGTTTTTATTTGTTTCATGAACTCTTCTCTGAGCCCATAAGCCTTGTGAGGATAGGGCAGGTGCATCTTGCTCGCCTTCCGCCTGTAAGTCCTGGTGCATGACAGGAATTCACTGATGTGTCTTTACAGCTCAACAGCTAGGGGCGATGCAAATCCAACCCCTCTCGTCATCATCTGGGAGTGGAGTAGGCACCAGTTGTTTAACCTCCCAGAATTGTAACTGAGGCGGCCTCGGTAGCTAAGCACTGGCAAGAGATTTCCCAGAGAGAAGGATGAAAGAGGAAATGGCCTGGTGGTTGATGTATAGATGAAGGGATGCGCTCAGCCTATAAGTGTTGCCAGGGAACCCCACATTAGTGAACAAAACCTTGTTACCAAACCCTCTCCCTGCTAGCTTGCCCTGTCTGGTAGAGGCAGATGGAAATCCATCATGCCAGGACCCACAACATCAATATTCATTAGAGCCAAAGCCCAGGGTGAGCCACAGCACCGAGTGCTTCCTGATTGATCCTCACCTGTCTGGGAAAGACATGGGGAGAGGCCTGGATCTTCCCCTGGAGTACCACACAGATAGGACCCAGCTTCTCACAGATGGGAGACCAAACAAGAATCCTATCCACCTAATTTGGAATCGTGTCAAGAAACCCGGAGACAGTAGGCGTCTGAGCAGAGGAGACTACAGCACGGACTGGTTGATTGCAGCCTCTTAGGAACAGCCGGAGCAATAGAGAAAAGTAATTGAATCACTTTCCACATGGCATTGAATGTGTTCTTTCCACTATTTACAAGCTGTTTGCCAGCCCCCGGGGCATTATTAGGGGATGAGCTGCATTAACACTGCGGAGAGCCGCCTCAGCTTTCCCTGGAAACAGCTGGCGGAACTGGCCCTGGCTCTCAGCCCCGTGCCTTCCTCCGCCTGTGTTTGCAGGTGCCTGAAGCATGTTTGCTGCCCTGCAGGGGCCTACAGCCCTGTGTTGGCAAGAAGACATTTTCTTCCCAGAAACAGCTATGGAGAGTGTGTAAGGTGGATGGAAGCAAGGGTGGAGGGGCGTGAGGAGGCACCCAAAGCAAAGGGTGGACCAGGTCAAGGAAAAGTCAGATCTCCATACCTTGCCCAAACTCTCACAGCGAGAAACAGCCAGACTTTCAATTGCTCTAAGTCTCTCCAAGTCCCAGAGGCTGAGGGTGGTGCATAGGGCTCATGCTCCCAGCTGGTAACCAAACAGTTGAAGGTTTGAGTCCACGTAGAGGTACCTCGGAAGAAAAGCCTGGTGACCTATCTTTCTGGAAGACAATGAAAAACTCTATGGAGACCGGACATCCTCCCCACTGGGTGTCCTCCGTATTGTCCTCTGACACGGTATGCTCCAGAGAGGGGACATCATGTCTCAAGCTGTTGTCAGTCCTACCACAGGTCCTCTCTGTGTCTTAGCAGTTCTGTGCAGGGAGGTCGTCCTTGGGGCTTGGTGTGCCAGGATGGGGTCTAGTCCCTCGCTCTCTCTTTTTCCTTATTGGTTTGCTTCTGTGTGGGCATGGCAGGCCGATCCCTCTAACCAACCTGCAGGTTTAGTGTTGTCCTCTGTAGCACATACTTCTAGGGGAGCATGGGGTCTGGGTTTGCCTCTGTTTGGTGCCGACCCTGTGGACCTCTCTATTCGTGAGTTGATCCATGTGGTTATGTTGCCCTCAAGGTTCAGCACACTGTGGTGGGGTCTGCACTCATTCCTAATTCTGTGGAGACATAAACAATACCAGTAGCCGGAACATGGCTAGAACTTGGAGCCAAATCAAGGCTATAAGGATGCACATTCAGGTCAGCGTACTCTGCAAAGTCATCATGTTGATTCTCAAGGAAATGAAAACATTCCTTGTGTGTGTGTGTGATTCCTGGAGTTTGTTTGGTCCTTGTTCTTTGCTTTATAGATTGTATCTTTACAACACCAGATGACTTGTTTTCTTAGGTAATGTCGTTTTGAGAAAGTCATATTTTAGACTTAAAACCAATTTGAGTAAATGTAACCAGTCACATATTCCTAAACTTGAACATGAAGAAGTAGAGAGGATACAGCTTTTGCTACATACCTGAGCGAGCTGTCACCCTCTACTTTTTCAGATTCATTCCATGTGCTCCTCGCTCCTGTGTCTCCATTCATTTACAACAATACCCTGGCCCTGAATGGATTAGTGCCCTGCTTCCCCAGTGCTATCATTTCTCTTTTTTTCTCCCTGTTCTCTCTACCCCACTCCCACCCCACCTTTCCCCTTCTTTGTGTTGGAATGACATGTACATCCTTGGGTTTGGTCTGTCACCCACCCAACTGCCTACACCTCAGCCTGTACAGTGTGAGAAAAGTGGATTTTCTTCTATACCCACTCTGCTGATTACACTTACTTCAGTGAACTCACGTTGTACTTGTCCTTTTGAGATTGGCTAACTTCACTTAGCATAATTTCCTCCAACTCTTCCCATGAGACGATGTGTTCCATGTAATCCTCAATGCTTTTTAGTGCTGCGTACTACCCCGCCGTGTGTATGTGCAGTTTGTTAATCCAATTGTCCATTGATGGAAATTTAGGATGTTTCCAATTCTTTGCAACTGTGAATTGTTCCACAATAAACATTTTGGTGTAGACAACTGGCCTTGGTTTATTTCTTACTTCTTCTGGGTACATGCCCAATAGAAGGATTGCTGGGTCATAAGGTAACTCAAGTGCCATTTTCTTTAAATATTGCCAGATGGCTTTCTACAGTAGCTGGGTGAAGGGAGTCAGCAGTTGGTGTAAGACATGAAAACAATAATAATTTATAAGTTATCAAGGGGTCATGAGGGTGGGAGGGGGAAAAAAGGAACTGATACCAAGGGCTCAAATAGAAAGTAAATTTTTAGGAAATGATGATGGCAACATATGTCAATATGCTTGAAACAATTAATGTATGAAATGTTATAAGAGCTGTAAGAGCCCCCAAGAAAACTAGTTAAAAAAAAAACAACTCTATGGAGCATGGTCCCGCACTGACACACGTGCAGGCGGCATGAGTCAGAGCCAGCTCAACAGCAAGTTTTGTCTCCGACTCCTCGAACCACCTCCAGGCTTCAAAAGGTGTTTTCAAAAGAATCACAGGTTCACAGTTCTGCATAACCTAGGAACGTTTACGGAGAGGCATGCCAATACGTTCTGAGTAGGGGGACCAGCAGTCCTCCTGCATGGCGACTAGGACTGGCAATGAAATGGGCCGAACAAGAGATCCACCAGAGGTCTTTCTTGCCTTGCAGTACCAACCAGAAGAGAAGCCAGAGATTTCTGTCCTATACATGTTGCTTTGTTACTGTCAGGAGCCATGGAGACCATTTAAACTTACAGCAGGTCCACATGACAGAGTAGACATGCCCTGTGTTGTTTCATATATATTTTTTATTCGCTTATACTTCACATATCATACAATTTAATAATTTAATCCTATTAAGATCAATGCAATCATCACCACAATCCATTTCAGATCATTTCCTTCCCATACTCATTGTTGTTCCCTCCCCATTTATCCCCCATCCTCCCCCACCGTGCCCCTATCCAGTTACTGTCTCTATAGATCTACCTAGCCCGGATTTCAAATATAAAAAATCATGTGAAACACAATCACACCAAACAAAACAAAACAGCAACAATGACTGGACAGAACAGAGAGAAATTTTCATCAGAGAGAAGCAGAAAATATTAAAAACGGAAACAACTTTTAAAAATGGATCAAATGATAGGGTATTACGTTGAACCTAACTACATCTGCCATAATCAACTTGACAATGCCCTCCGTCTGATTGCAGGGCTATTCATATTCCTGGCGTTGGTGAGAGGGAAGCCACCGGAGATTTAATCTAGTGGGGACACTGTGAATGGACTCTGGGCTTCCACTCTCATCCACAGCCTTCTGCAAACCAGGTGTTCACAATTTAAACTCTGATACCAGTCCCTCCTTCAGATTTGGATTTTATTATTTACAGTCCTTGGAACACACGGGCTGCTGTGCTTGTGTGGACTTAGCTAATGCCTCACTTAGATGGCTACTTGTTTCAAGACAAACCTGTAAGACCCCAGACGCTATTCTTCCTGATAGCCAGGCATCTGGTTTCTTCACTCCACTTTACCACAGCACTAGGCCATAATCTTCATAGGAACAGTCACTGGCCTTTCCCCGGCACAAAGGCTGGGTTCATTCAAAGCACCAACCTTCTTGTTAGCAGTCAGTGCTGAAGCGCTGCATTATCCGAGCTCCTATTCTGAGACTAGTAGTAGAAAGGGTTCTAGTAGTTCAATGTGAGGCAGGATTCTCTTATATCATCCAACCTCTACTGGTGTATCTGAGGTGTACCACACAGGCCCTATCATTGTCCCCAAACTCTCCCTTCTACTCAGCAACAGCTTCTGATCCCAACCTAGATCCCGTCCAAAGGTTCCCGGGAAGCTAGCAGCCTTCTGTTCTGTTGGATCTGAGTAGGGTTGATCCTAGACCTCTGACACTGAATGGGACCAACAGACACTTTGATACATTTTCCTGGAGGTCTTCCGGGTTTTCCAGGCCCTGCCATCAAGTCGATCCCAACCAGAGCGAGCCTTCAGGACAGGGTAGAGCTTCCCCTGGGGATTTCTGAGACTGTAACTCTTACAGGAGTGGAAAGCCTCTCCTTCTCCAGAAGAGCAGCTGGTGGTTTCCAACTGCTGACCTTGGGTTAACAGCCCTACACCAACAGGGCTCCTTTTCCAGCCCCAGGTGGGTTTGTCCTTGGAGTAGGGTGAAGATCTGTGCCAAGGGAGGGGAAAGGCTGCAGGTAGCCAGCAGCCACTTCCTACCCTTGTGGGTAAATAACTGCCATGTCCAGACTAGACTTCACTAAGGGTCTGTCCCAAGTGAACTGGCTCTGAGTCTCCCTCTTTCATATCCCCTTGCGTCCTGACCAGAGTCTAGCTCTCTGATTGCTGTGTCTTTGGGGACCATTCCCATCTGCCTGGTTGTTGACACCCCTGAGCCATCACTTAGTACTCTGAAGCAGCTGGAACAGACACACGGTGGCAGTGGAGCATCCTTGTCTGGGCCTGTGTCCTGGGTGTTCCTCCCCTGGACCCACTCCATCCACCCTCTCTCATTCAGCCCCTCTAGAGCTTACATGTCACCACATGGCAGGAGACCAGAAGGCTTGCTGAAGAAAGACTGTCCAGTGTCCCTGAGGGGCCCTGCTGGCCGGCAAATGGGGTAAAGAAAGAATGAGGCAGCCATGCCACACCTGCTCTGGGAAAGTTTAAGGTCCTAGCATGAGCTGCACCGGAGATTCCACTGGAAGTCACTCCAGGCCCGCCTGGAGTGCCCCAGCTCCTCCGGGGAGGAGTAGCAGAATTCTCAGCACTGGGGAGTGGAAATGCTCAATAAGGATTAGTTGATAGGAATAGAAATGGTGGCATATGAAGTAAGAATATAAGGCACTGGGACTTTGGGACAAAAATGGGCAACAGCAATGCCCTTCTAGGCTCAGTACTAGCCTTTGTCCTGGATTGGACCTCTGAGGTGCCTCCTTACCACTGATCTTGGATCTTCAGTAGCAACTCCAGCTCTCACCATGGCTATCAATTCGTGAACTGCTCTCCAGGGTCATGGCTGTTTGTACGCATCTTAGAGCCCACTCCTGGGCTCAATGCTGGCACTGGGAAAGATGTTGTTGGGTTTTTCCTCCTTAAGACTTAAAAGCCTTCCTTCCATGTCTATATGTTATCCCTACTTCTTAAATACTTAATAGTAGTATTTAGCAGCATCAAAATTATAAGCACGAAATCAAATTCTACTTTTGCAAATATGAAATCCAGAATAGGTAAATGTATAGATGCAGTCACCGGGCAGCCAGCTGCCGAGGGTTATGGTAGAGGAGGTTGAGGGCAAAGTGAGCACTAATAACAATAAGCATAAGAAAGAAGTTAATGCTCTAAAATTAACTGATGATTGCACAACTCTTCTCAGTATGATTGAACCATTCAATCATTAGG
>NW_022105611.1:847384-852224 GCF_000313985.2 Echinops telfairi | reverse complement strand
AAGGAAGGAAGGGAGGACTGGAACTTCAATGGGATAAGTCATAGAAGGCAAGTTCTGATGCATGCATATAATTAGAATTAATCTTCATTGATACTTTCTAATAACTTTTACTATATGATTGTGAAATAAATTTACCTGTATGGAGTTTCATTTCTGGGGTATGGGCCCAATAGCTTATTTAGCTGACCTTACTTTAATAATGGTGTAATATGGTAGCACAGAGATTTTTTAATTCTCTAGCTTTGGTTCAATTCCTAAAATTTTAGAAATAAGAGGATTTAAACCTCTATAATTTACTCTGTCAATGTAACTCTTTTGTCAGACATATGTCTATATTTTGGGAGGGATGCTTGCTAATATAACTGGAACGGGGATATGTCATGTGCTGAGGGCTGTGTGAGGGAAAGAAATTATTTTCCTAAGAGACGTATAAATTGACCAGGAAATACCAGATACACCACCTGGTTGTCTAGTCCTTTGAATTCTTGCTCCATCCTTCTAGCAGCCTCACTGGGCAACCTGTTCCCCCAGCCTCCACCTCCACTCCCCAACCCCCATGTTACCAAAAGAACCTTGAGGCTCTCAAAGAGTTAGACCTGGCAAAGTGGAACTTGGACTCAGGGCTTCTTGCATCGACATTAAGTGTAATTTCAGTAGGGTTGCCTTCAGCACTCGGTGACCAGAACAAATTACAGTACAGATGGAGCTGCTGTGACCTGAGCTCCATTGTGACCAAGCATCGGGCCCTTCATGCTTTATTCATATGTCAGTGTTGATTTCAGAATGCAAACTCTCGAGGAACAGTGTGGGTGCTCTTGATGAAGCTCTGTCTCCTCTCGAAGACTCTGGCCCAGAACATGCCTGAAACATATTAACTCATGGCTGTTAGGGTGTCCTAACATTTCTCCATTCAGAGGAGAAAGTTCACAAAATCTGGGGATATACAGACAAAGCAGGGTGGGCCCCCTAGAAGGCTGAGTCTGGGAGTGGAGGCAGCTCCCTACCAATTCCATGAAAATGGACCCTGCTGAAGAGCCTCCGTGGTGTAGTGGTTATACATTGAGCTGCTACCACCGGTGACTCCACAGGAGAAGAACAGGGTTTCTACTCCCATAAAGAGTTAGTCTCAGACACTCACAGGGGCATTTCTACTTGTCCAACAAGGTCACTACAAGTCAATGAGAATTGTTTGGTTTTGGTTCGGAACTGTGGTTTATATAAATATGCTGTCACTACAAAATACACACTGGGTTTCAAAGACTTGGTTTGAAAAATAGAATGTAAAAGAGCTCCTTAATAATTCTTTATGTCTAGTACATAGGCATCTACTCCTGCACCTTCCTCCAGACATGAGTGCCCGGTACACTGTGGCAGTGGTGGCACCACTTCCTCCCCCACATCTCCCTTTGCTATGGTTCCTTCTAATATTTGCACATCTGATATTGTTGCCTGTGATCGGTAGGTTTATTATGCCAACCTGGCCAATAGGAACATGTGGGATTAATAAGGTTGCAGTTTGATTGGAAGGCAAAGAGATAAATGGTTTGGCCAGGCTCGCCCCTCTATCACTAGCTCTCTGGTGATTGGACCAGCATGCAGATGCTTTAGCTAGTTTTCCACCTCAACTTGTGAGCTACAGTACCTGTGGAACAGCCAACCCATACATTGTGTTGCTAGAGCTTGAGGTTCCCTCAAGACCTGCTTCGCCACACTGCTGGTGTATACATCACTTGAGCTTGAGCTTGAGGCGGGCAGGTCCTATTGTCCTGCGTTGTTTGAATTCGATATCCTATCAGGGCCTACTTTGCGAAGCTCCTAAGCTGCTGACTGTTGGTGCCCTGCTGTTTGCTGGCTGTGGCCAGACTGCCTACATTGCCCTAGGGAAAACGCATTTATGTGCTTCCTTGAACTTGGACCCAGCAGCCCTCTTAAGTACTTCTAGTATATTAACTTTTCCCATGGAAGTGAGTTGAACTGAGCCCTCTGTACTGCTGTGTGGACTAATTAGCTGTTATATTCTTTCATGCTATATATAAAAATAATCGTATGTGTCCTGGTTTTGTTGCTCTAGAGAACCCTATCCAACACAGTGCCCGAGGGCCTTGGTAAGGCCAAGTTAGAGAGAAATCTGTGCCGAGGCCCCAGGCTATCTGGGGCTTTTTCGCTCTGTCGGCAACGTCTGTGATCTTGGCCATCTGCAGAACTCTGATGAACTGTATCAGTCTCGCTGTCATCATCACCTGAGAGGAAGCAGCTCCCCGGGTTCCCAGGGGTTCTTTGTCACCAGCTACTTCAGCAGCTGCCTTGGCACCATCATCTGTGGTCTCCTGAACCAGAACATCTGCAAGGACTGCGAAACAATCACTTAAATAGATCTCCATATTCACATGGAGAGCTTCAAATGTTTGTGGAAATATTCCATTGCTTCTTCTTTCCATCTTTCCCAAACATCTTGAAGCTTCATCTTGTAAGAAATTGAAACTCAAAGGATTGACATTATTTCCTGAGTTTATCAATCAGGACTAGGTTTGAAGCCCAATTCTGTCTGACATCACTATTCCACTTCCGTACCCTGTCCCACTTGGAATTAGTGCCTGCGACAAAGTGGACTGGGGTCAGTGTTCCAAGAGAGGACTATATACGGTGGTACCTGGGTAGCTCAAGGGAGAGAGAAATGTGACCTCACTTGGCTTTAGAAGAATGTGCTGTGATGCCCCCTTTGCATTGTGCTAGGATTCTTCTCTTCCCTGTAATGTGAAGGTCCAAGGCTGGAGGCTGTGCTTAGTCACCAAATCACCTTCTGGGCATCATGCTGAGCATTTCAGTTCTGCTGGAAATTTGATTCTGACACTGGACCGAATGCTTCTGGCATTTGGACCAAATGATGAGGAGTATAGATATAGATGGGGATAGTTAGTGGGAGGTTGGGATCCAGTTGCTGAGTGTGGAGAGCACCATCTATAGAGACCTTCAAGTTCAGACCTTGGTCTCAAAGAGACCAATGCAAGTCCTAAGGCATCTTCTTGAGCTAAGACAGTTTCCCTTGGCTCTTCGAGAGCTTGGGACCCAAACAATTAGGCATGCATCTTCTCTGTACTCTTTGTCTCCTCCCCTCAGCACCAACTGCAGGCATTTGCCCTACCCTCCTAATTGGAGGACAAGGAAGTGTGAATTTCTAGGCAACAAGGTGTCCCCTACCTGCTCCTCTTATCTCCACCTTTTAGCTCTGAGATGCATGCCTGGCACAGGATCCCTAAATATACTTCAGGGAACAAAATTCTTCAGTGTTACCTGGTTTTCTATGCCTCAGAACAGAGTCCACTAACTGGGACCTTCTCATGTTTCAGTAGATTTTGGTAATGAGCCAGAAGCCTGGAGAATGAAAGAGAGTGGGGGAATGCAGGGCACTGAATTATGTACACTGCTCACCTGGAATGGCTTCACACTGCTGGCCCTGGTTTCTAATAAAGGTTGTTCTGTCTAAATAGTGGTGGAGTCTACCCAATCTTAGCCTTCCTGGCTCTAGGTAATCGGGGATGCCATCTGGTCATGTTCATCCCTACTCTACTGAAATCTACTTCCTGGGTCTCTCCGTTTGGAGCTCAGACCTCATGGGGACACAAGTCTTGGTGTCTCTCCAGGTTTATGATGAGGCTAACTCTTGGGATGATCCAATATCTGGCCTCATCCAACAGTCATGCTGGAACAGGTTTGAAATTGAGACAAATAAAGCATTTACATGTTCCTTTGGGCACCATCTATTCCTTCTCATTCTCCTTTGCCCACTTCTGAAATGCTGGCATAACTCCTGGGTCCTCTGCTAGGATTATGTTTGGGCTCGACCCATCCTTTTCCCCTGGGAAAGTGCATCAGACCCAGTTGAGGAAGACGTAAAATCCATGCAGCCATAGCCTTTGGGAGATCGGACTGAGAACTCGTTCATGTGTTTTGAAAACCCTCCTTAGGTCCTTATGATCGGCACCCCTGGTTGAGATCATGGACTCCTCTTTGGGCAGACCTCCAAGGCAATTACTTTCATTCCTGCGGCTATAATTCTCATTTCTATCTATGTATTCTCAACTCCCTGAAGTCCTCACTCCCAGCCACTGAATGCTCCGTGCACTGCAGGCACTGTTCTACGGCTTCCGATGAATCAATGACCAGATTTAATCCCTAAAACTATACTGCAGGAGAGATACCATTATTTTCTTAACCATGAGCCATCTTGCCTCCCTCAAACCCACTGTCCATAAATCAACTAATATCCCTAAGATTGACCATCTTTCTGGATTTCCTATTTCAGGACATTACCTCCCAGTGAGAAACTTTAGAGCATCTCCTTTGCCACTAGTCAATGTAGATGATTCCGCAAAAGACTAGCTCTTCTACTTTAAAGTGATAACAACCTAAAATAACTATAAAACCATAAAACAATAACACCAAACTCATAAGACAGTTTAGGACTTAAATAAACTGAAATTAATTGAACTCAGTTCCAGCAAATGAAGGAACTTTTCCCAGAAGAGGCCTACCACTGCTTCATCCATGGCAGCTTGGTGGGAAAAGGAGGGGTGACTGCTACAGAGAAGCCAGTGAGGGGTAGGGATGGTTTGAAGGATTAGAATTCAGAGGAACCTGAGCTACAGAATGAGTCAGGACTTACCTGCCAATCCCTTCCCATTGGCCTCTACCCTTCAATGGAAACAGTGTACCTAAGGGAAAGGATGAGGTCAGAGAGAGGACCTTTGAGGCATGTAGAGACTTCCCCCAATGTAGACGATGACCTGCTGGCGACTTTTGGGTGAGGCAGTAAACTGCTAAAAGAAATCCCTCTAAGACT
>NW_022105611.1:843520-845909 GCF_000313985.2 Echinops telfairi | reverse complement strand
AGAGGCAGGTCCTCAAACTTGGCAGCTGGGCCAGCAAGTAGGTAGAGAGGAAAATGGTGGCTGGGTGGTAAGGCCTAAAGAGACCTCAAGAGGCTCACCAGTGCTTCCATTTTGTGAAGCAAGCAGACCAGTAAACCCTATGCAGTCACAATGTCTTTTATGGAATTTTTAAAAAACACTACACACCAATATCTCTTATGAACAACAATACAAAAATCCATAACAACATATTAGCAAATTGAATCCGGCAATATATTAAAATGATCATACATCATGACCATGGTGGGGAGGAGTTCCCAGGAATGTAAGATTGATTTTGCATGTGAAAATAAATCAGTGTAATGTATGATGTTAGCAAGACAAAAAAGAAAAATTATTTCAATAGATTTAAAATAAATCACTTCATACAATTCAACATACATTCATGATTTAAATAAAGCTTGCAGCACAATAGGAACAGGAAAAAACATCCACAATCCAATAAAATATATATGCCAAAAATCTGCAATTAATATCAATCCTATTCACTGATGAAAAAAATCAGTTATTTCCCCTAAGAGAAGACATGAGAATGCCTGGTGTCCCCACTTACACATCATATCTGGAATCACTAACCATTATAATAAAGCAAGAAAGCAAATAAATAAACAAATAACAGGTATACTGATTACAAGAAGTAAAACTGCATCTATTCTCATATTACATGATTCAATTTGTAGAAAACCCTACATAATTTTATAAAAGATTTGAGCCAACAGAACCAGTAAGTGAATTCAATCAAACCACAGAATACAGATTCAATTTCGAAAATTCAATACTTCATATAAATTAACAATGTATGAATTAAAAATAAAGTTTGAGAACAATGACATTAATAATAACCCAATACAGAAATAATTAAGCAAACTACGTGCAAGACGTCTCCACTGAACACTACCAAACACTGCTGAAGGGAAGTAAGGAAAACCTAAATCAATGGAGAGAAACACCATGCTCGTGAATTAGAAGAACATCGCTGTCTATTTTCTCAAACTTACTAGACACTCTATGACACCCACTCAAATTTCTAGCTAGTTTTTTTTTTTGTTTAAGAGATTGACAATCTGATTCTAAAATTTATAGAGGAATTCAGAGAATCTGGACTAATGAAAACAATCCTGAGAAAGAACAAAATCGGAGAACTACCATTTCACAATGTCAAGACATATTATAAAATTATAGCAATGTGATTCTGTCATACAGATAAACATAGCAGGGCAGCAAAGTGAAGATTTAAGAAATCAATCATGCATGAGTGCATCGTCCGTTGATGTTCAACCAAGCCACTAAGTCCATTCCAATGAACAGGAACCCTTCGTAAGCCATGGTGTTGGACAGAATGGCTTCTCGTGGGTGGAGGGAAGAACGCACAGCCAGAGTCCTTGCCTCATTCCCACTCCTTACTCAGAAAGGGGTGGATTTGGGTGTGGATTTTAAGATGGATCATTGCTTAGAATGTAGAGGACAGAATCATAACGTTTCCAGAATATTGCAAAGGAAAATATTCTCATGGGCTTGGGTAAGTAAACACTTTTTATCTGAAACATGAAATAACCAGACTTTATCATGACATGGACTTCATCAAAATGAAAATTTCTTGACAATACAGAAAATATCAGAAAACAAATAGCAAGCTAAAGATTAGGAAACATGCATAATGCAACCTATTTAATACAGGACATATCCAGAATATATAAAGAACACTCACAACTCAACAATAAAAAGGCAAGCAACTCAAAAAAAGTAGACAAAAGGCGGGGGGGGGGGGGCCTCACAAATTATACAAAAATTCAGAAAAAACACATCATGGATGTAAACATAGAACTATAAAAGTCTTAGGAAAATAATAAAAGAAACTCATCAGAGTTGTGGACTAGGCTAAAGATTGGCAAACTTTTGAGACTGAAGAGACAATCCTGTCCCGCACAGCAATTTAAAAACCATTAGAAAGCCATAAATATACTTTCACAAGCAAATGAAATCACCATTATCTGAATAATATTGTTTCAATTTTTCAACTTTACTTCAGAGTCCCATGTACATATCAGAACAGCCGCCGGAAGCTCTGAAGGTGCAGTTAGCCAAACCCTGGACTAGCCAATGAGCGCATAGGCTGGAGGCACAAAAAGAAAAGTGGATCCAATGGGCCTCATCAAAATTGTAAAGTTTGGTAAAGTATTCTCTAGTTAGGAGAATAACAAGAAAAGCTACAGACTGAGGTAAAAAATATTGCAAACCATTTATTTGACAAAAGATGAGTATGTAAATGATCTGTAAAGAACTCTCCCACATGGAAGAAGCACACCAGCCAGCCTATGCAACCACGAGGTGTCGAAGGGATCAGGTATAA
>NW_022105611.1:840727-841850 GCF_000313985.2 Echinops telfairi | reverse complement strand
AGGACCAATACTGAGAGAAGCCATACCAGGAGGGGAAGGGGGTGGTGGGGGGAGAAAGGGGGAAATGATCACAAGGATCTACATATAACCCCCTCCCTGGGGGATGGACAACAGAAAAGTGGGTGAAGGGAGACATCGGACAGTGTAAGACATGAAATAATAATAATAACTTATAAATTTCCAAGGGTTCATGAGGCAAGGAAGGTGGGAAAGAGAGGAGGAAAAATGAGCTGATATAAAGAGTTCAAGTAGAAAGAAAATGTTTTGAAAATGATGGCAACAGATGTACAGATGTGTTGACCCAATGGATAGAAGGATGTATTGTGAAAAGAACTGTATGAGCCCCCAATAAAGTGATTTTTTAAACCGTTCCTATCAGAATGGCTACAATAAAAGACTTCAACAGGAAGTGTTGGTGAGGATGCTGGTAACCCACATTGCTCACACATTGCTGACAGGAATGTAGAACACTCCAGGCACTCTAGAGAGTCATTGGACAGCTCTTTCTAACATTAACCTCATGATCATCATAAAACCCACTAACTCACCAAGCTCTTATCCCAGAGAACTGAAAACGTGTTAACGCAAAAATCTGCACACGAGAATGTTCCAAGCCAGTTTATTTGCAATTGCTGAAAACTGGAAACAACTCAAATGGTTAAATAGACTACAGTACATTTGGACCATGAATAAGCGGTAAAATGGAACAAACTGGGTGTTTATTTTGGAGAACCGTGTCACAGTTTCTTTGTTGGGAGCCATCCCAGCCATGCTGTCTAGCAAAGCTACAGCCTGGTGGAAGGAGCTTCTGCAGAGCAGAGCTTCCCAGGTAGGGAGTCCAGCATCCCTCAAATATTTGCTGTTGTTAAATCCATTCTTGAGAATTTTGTGCATTGTCATGTTTACCGCACCTGGAGCGGATGCGAGGGCAGTCTTGAGAAGTACGAATGAAACCAGATCTAAAACTTGCTTCTTTATGACGGGGCTTTCCTTAACTGAGGCATTGGAGAGGCTTAGACAGCGAGACATCTTTGGGAGTTTTGAGAAGGATATATGGGAATTGAGTGAGGAAGAAACCCCAAAGTTGAGGTCAGAGGAGAAAATGAAATCCACCAAAAAACCC
>NW_022105611.1:837869-839335 GCF_000313985.2 Echinops telfairi | reverse complement strand
CCTGAAGATGAAGCTGACTTAGAAGCAGCAGCTGCCCGATATCATGACAATGACTGGGGTTTCCCTTTAGTTCAATCAAGAGGTCATTGTAAAACGCTGCATTATGGCTCAGCGAATAATTTGGCAATTAAATCTAAAATTAAGAAATCTAAAGACTGGCCTCCACCCCAGCCTCCTTTGGGTTTTGGCTTTCAAAGAGCCCTACCTTATGTCAGAAATATGTAAGTATAGCCTTGCAGTCAATTAGGAATAAGTATTTAGAAGCTTATGTTATCCATTATATGGATGATATTCTTTTAGCCCATCAAAACCGTGGTATATTGCAAGAAATTTTACGAGATACTATAATGGCTCTAACTCAACAGCAACTAAAAATATCCTCAGAAAAAAATATAAAAAGAGCCCCTTTTTCTTATTTGGGGAGGAAAATATTGGGAGAGAACATAATTACTCAACCTGTGCAATTAAAGCAGGATTTGTTAAAAAACTTAAATTATTTTCAAAAATTATTAGGGGATGTTAATTGGATTCCTTTTTTAAAGCTAACCACTAATGATTTGAAACCTTTATTTGCCATCTTACAAGGGGACCCTAACCCTAAGTCACCTAGGGCATTGACTCAGGAGGGAAAATTGGCCATGGAAAAGGTGCAAAAAGCAATCATGAATAACCCATTGACAAGATTGGACTATTTAAAACCTTGGTCTTTGAACTGTCCATTCCCCTATGGGACGTTTGTGGCAGAATGGACCCCTGGAATGATTATATTTATCTTCCAATTCTCCTAAAATGATCACTCCTTATATTTCCTTGATAGCATTGCTTATCATAAAGGGAAGAAAAAGGAGTAGAGAGTTGTTAGGTATAGAAGTCCCCAATATTATATCACCTTACAATGCTCATCAGCTTGGAAACCTTTTGCAATCTGATCCAGATTGGCAGATTACCCTTGCAGGATATACAGGAATCATAACCTATCATTCACCTAACAATCCTTTGTTACATTTTATAAAAGAATACCCTGTAATCTTCCCTCAAAAAACCTCTAAGGAACCTTTTGACATTCCACCAGCATCCCTTGTTTTTACTGATGGATCCTCTAATGGCACAGCTGCAGTTATAATTGATGATCATAAGACTTAATTTGCTACTAATCAGAAGTCCGTTCAAAGGGCTGAACTTATGGCAGTAATATATGTATTTGAAACATTATCTAATACTTTGTTTAATCTTTATTCAGATTCACAGTATGTGGCTAAATTGTTTCCATTCATAGAGACAGCATCCATTCCTCCTGAGAAAACCACTATATTTTATTTATTGACTAAATTTAAGGTGACCAGACGTCCCGCTTCTGGCAGGACAGTCCTGAATTTTAACAATTTTTCCCACGTCCCGTGGTGTTTTAAAAAAGTCCTGATTTTTGGAAAGAACGCACAACAAGCTAGGGTATACGGTTTTCGGCT
>NW_022105611.1:818264-832881 GCF_000313985.2 Echinops telfairi | reverse complement strand
AAAAAGTACAGACCTTATAATGGCCTTTTATCGGGTTTTAGTGGAAGCAATAAGGGTGACTTTGGAGTTAATCAAAAAGCATTGTTTTTATATAGTGGTCTGCAAAACTTTATGGTTTAAATAAAGCTGTTTGGAAGAACTCAGCAGAGATTGCTTCCACCAGCACATCTCTCGTGTCTGTCTCGTCTGTGTTCGCCGACTCCACACCTCCTTCAGGTGTCCAGTTCAACCCTCCCTCCCGGAGCTGGACTCCGACATTTCTTATACATACAGATCGGCTCTGTTGCTGTTATTGTTCGGTGCCCATCAGTCAGCTTTGACTCGGGGCATCCCGATGTGCCACAGACCAAAGACGCACTGCCTACTCCTGCACCGTCCTCGCCGTTGTTCTTATCTTTGAGCCCACTGTTGCAGCCTCTGGGTCAATCCATCTTGTGAAGAGTCTTCCTCTCTTCTGTTGCCCCTCTTTACCAAGCATGATGTCCTGCTTCAGGGACAAGTTTCTCCTGATAACATACCCAAAGTACATGGGAAGAAGGCTCACTATCCTTGCTTCTAAGGAGCCCAAATACATCAGTTCTTCTTCCATCTTCCTTATGAAATGTCGACCTTTCCCATGCATATGAAAATACCTTGGCCTGGGTCAGGCAAACCTTAGTCCTCACAGTAACATCTTTGCTTTTCAACACATTAAAGGGGTCTTGTGCAACAGATTTATTATGTAGCATATTTACATATGCAAGAAAAATTAAAAGATATATCCAATGCAATGTGTGATTTGATCTTTTGATGGTCTTCCATGAGCTTTGATTGTGGATCCAAGCAAGACCAAACCCTTCACAAACTGAATCTTTTCTCCATTTCTCATGATGCTATTTATTGGTCCAGTTGGGAGGATTTTGGTTTTCTTTACACTGAATTGTAATCAGTACTGAAGGCTGCAATCCTTGATCTTCATCAGCTAGTGCTTCAAGTCCTCTTCACTTTCATTAAGCAAGGTTCTGTCATCTCCATATCAAAAATTGTTAATAGTCTTCCTCAAATCCTGATGTCAAATTCTTCCTCCTATAATCTATGTTTTCTGGCTATTTGCTCAGCATACAGGTTAAATAAGCATGGTGAGAGGTTACAACCCTGATGCACACCTTTCCTGATTTTAAACATACAGTATTCACTTTTTCTGTATGCACACTGTGGCTTGATCCATGTACAAGTTCTGTATTAGCACAATGAAATGTTCTTGAATTCCCATTCTTATCAAGATATTCATAGTTTGTTATGGTTCACACAATTGACACAAGTAAACATCTTGCTAGTATTAGCTGCGTTCAGCCAAGATCCATCTGACATCAGCAATGATATTCCTTGTTCCATGTCCTCTTCTGAATCTGGCCTGAACCTCTGGCAGCTCCTTCCAACCTACTGCTGAAATGATTGTTGGATGATCTTCAGCAAAAATTTACTTGTATGTGATATCAGTGATATTGTTCTAGAATTTGAGAATTCTATTTGGTCACATTTCTTTGGAATGGGCATAAATATAGATTACTTCCAGTCAGTTTGCCAAGGAACTCTCTTCCAAATTTCTTGGCATTGAGGAGGAAGTGTTTCCAGTGCTTCATCAGCTTGTTGAAACATTTCAGTTGATATTCCATTAATTCCTGGAGCTTTGTTTTTGGCCAATCTTTTCATGCAGTTTGTACTTCTTCCTTTAGTACCATTGTTTCTTCATCATACACTGCTTCTTGCTATATTGGCTCTATTACTCAGCTATTCTAGAAAGTATGTCTTAGGCTGGGTTCTCTAGAGAAGAAAAACCAGTAAGGCTTACTTAAGTATATAGAGAGCTCATTCAAAAATTAGTCTCATGGTGGTCGAAGTGGGCAAGTTTCATGTTCAGGCAAGTCCATGGGTCAGATCTTAGGCTAGAAGCTTCTCCTGATTCCCTTGGCTATAGGAAATGATGAGCTCAACATTTACAGGAAGATGATTGGCTTGTGATGGCAGAGGGCATTGAATTCCAGATCTGCTGATCTGATGGTAAGCTTCTGATAACTCCCAGGATTGGTAGGCAATGTGGCAGGCCATTGGGTCAAGCCCGAAGAACTGAAGATCAAGCTTTTCCAGAGTCCACTTTTATTGGAAGCAGGGCACACACCCCAAAGATACTTCCTTTGAATTGATTGGATCAAGTCTGTGACCTGAGTATGGGTATGCATCCCACCAGAATCTTCTTACAACTGAATGGCTGCTCAAAGCAGATCCCACAATACAAGTGATGACATTGTGGTATGTCATATCATGGGTGATTGTTACATTTTAACTTCCAAACCACTAAGAATCCTGGCCCAGCCAAGTTAACATAAAACTTACCACAGTAACATAGGCAAGAGAACTGAAAACATACACCCATGCAAAAATTTGCACATAAATGTTCATAGCAGCTTTATTTATTATATTCATCAAACACTTAACAACCCAGATGTTCGTTAATATAAGTATGAATGAAGAGCTGGAAAGTTTTATACTTTTTTAAAGAGTTCTCTGGGAAGGTATATGCTTATTACAACAATAATATCTCATAGTTCAGAAAAATGTGGAGCTTCTCTTGAAACTAAAGCATGTGTGTTTATGTGTGTGTAAATTCTCAAAGGTATTAAATTTCTGTCTTTGATGATAAAATGAATCATAGAAAAAGCCAAAACCCATTCGATGAGAAATTAGTGCATCTGTTTGCTGCAGAAAGAGAAATAATTCCCTATCCTTCCCTCACATGAGGATCAATTAGAAGCTCAAGAATGCCTGGAAAGTATGACTTAATACGCTTATAGCAGGCAAGTCTTTTTTAAAGCTCCTCAGGTGATTCAAAAGAGCACCCAGGGTTGAGGACTATGACCAGGAGTTGAGTTTGGTTTATCAAGAGGCTATAAAGGCATTTCCAAAAGCTGGTTCTCCCACAATCTCTGGAAACAAAGCTTTAGAGGAATAAATGTACTATCTCCCAGGAGGGCTGTCTTGAAGAGCAACACACACTAGAAATATGAATTAACAGCATGTTCTCAGATAAACATTTGCCTCTTTATAGAGCCAAAGAGACACAATAAATGTAAAAGATCTAATTAGCCTAATTTCTTTCACAAATAAATTCAGATGACTACACTCAGAATTTTTTTTTAAACAATGATCTGTTTTTCCTAAGTTAAACTTAGAAATCTCATAGCTTGTTTTTCAGGGTGTTTGACAATTTAAAAAATGATAACTAGCCATACAGCTCTTCATTCTTCCTCTTGTAAAACCTTACACCTGCAAATGACAATCAAATATAAGATACATTTATAGCACATCATTGCAATTTATTTTAGGGTAATGAAGGATAAACTAAGAACTTGATGAGCTACTGAAGATGCCCAAGCATACAGACCGGCTGAACCCATCCTGACACTTCACGACAAAGGAAAGGAGATGCTGTCACTTCCAACTCGTGGTGACCCACGTGCCTCAGAGTCGAATTGTGCTCGCTGGGGTGTTCTATGGTTGAATCTTCAGAAGTTGAGTGCCTCATTTTTCTTCCAAGGTGCCTCTGGGTAAACTCAAACCTTCACCCTTTTGGTAAGCAACCAAGTGTTTCGCACCACCCAGGGCTCCAGATCCACAAACGGCCAGCAAGCATGAAGCAGGTTGTCAGTAACTGGCCCCGGGTGCACAGTGCACACAGCTACACAGGCTGGATCTGACTAAGGGATTGTCGACAGTTGCCACAAGCGTGTGGAATAGATTTGCCACATGCCCTGTCAACCACACCACTGTGTGATTCTCTGGCTGGTTGCCTCACCTGTGCTGGGTCCTGTGCAAGGTTGGACAGGGCAAAGGACGGTGAAGGTGACACCCAGCTCAGGGAGGAAACCCTACTAGGATTCATTGACCGTTCTTGGTTGGCAGCCACTCTGTGGTGGGAGGCTGAGTAATGATGACACGAGGATGAGGAGGACCACAGGAAGAAGCACAGGTTGCTTCTCCTTGACTGAGGACATGCCATGAGCTATTCCCTGTGTGCGTGCTTCAAACCCATTGTCACTTTCATTGATAACAACTCTGTAGATCAGTTATAATTCTCTCTAATTATGGCTGGAGCTTGAGAGTTCAAATTCCACAGGGGAAGATGTGACAGTGTGCTTCTGTCAAGGTTAACGGCCTTGGAAACCCCATGGGAGCAGTTCTACTCTGACCTCTAGGGTCACTGTAATTTGGAATCCGTTTGATGGCAATGGACACTAGGTTATGAAAGGGCCGGGGTGGGGGGAAGCTCAGTTAGGTGGTTATTCTAAATCTACCTGAAGCCATTCAAACTAAATACATGGGGGAGAATCTGGGGCTCTCTTCAAACTTCAGTTTTCCCATCGATAAGACAAAACCACCATATAAACATTGGGCTGGCAATGTCCAGGTCAGCAGATCAAAACTAACAGTCACTCTGAGGGAGAAAGATAAGGTTTTTTACTCCCATAAAGAGTCATAGTCTCATAAATTCACGGGGGCAGTTCTACCCTATCTTCTAGGGTTGCTATGATTAGGAATCAACACGACGGCAGTGGGTTTGAATTTTTTAACCTCAAGGGGTTAGTAAAGCACTAGTGATGAGCTATACATCTCCATTCAGAGGCCGTGCATGACTGCCAAAAACCATGGCTGTATTATGGAAAAGCCCATTGTGCCAATATTTCATAATGTACCTATTGGTTTGACAGGCACACCAACTGGGGTGTAAATCTTAATTGCCTCTGAGCAAATATTTTTTTCCCATCAAGATGCAGTTCGTTTGCTTCATCATTCGTTTGCTTCATCAGTGTCTCTCAGCGGGGACTCCTTCTCTCTCGGGAGCCTCCTAATCAGGGCACATTTGCTCTTTACCAGCAACAGTAGCACAATGTTTTTATAATTGCACATGGAAATTAATAAAACAAGCCCTGTTAATATTGGACCTAGTGGCAATTACTGAATAAGGTTGCTCATAACCATTGCCACATGTGCTGAGCCCACACATGGCTGTTGAGGGCGGACGCATTTTAAGGAAGACATTCCTTTAGCTGGAACATGAACCTTGAGTTGGGACACGGAGAGTCCCAGCCCTTGAGTTTATTTGGCTATTTACTTTCCTTAGTAAGGATTGCAGCTCACATTATTTTCTTCTTCATCTCATAAAGGGAAGCCACACTCCACTCCTTAGCAACCCACTAGATGTCTGAGGACAGCATACCCAGCACCCTCCATGGGACAAAGTCCCACCTGCATTAGGAGATATATATAGATATATACACACATATATACACACATATACATATATATTGCTACAAAATCATAGAAGCCTTACTAAATGAAAAACTTCAAAATGTGAAGCTATTGTTTCTCAATATATCTTCCCTGTAGGTTTGCACACTTCTGAAGGTGGTGTTTCTGACTGGCTAACCCTTCTGTGAAGAATTCTGCACTCTTCAGCTTACACCCGTCAAAACTGCAGTTTGACATCCTCGAGGGGCACACATCACGTTTCTTTTTTTTTTTTTTTTCACATCACGTTTCTTTTTAATCTTCTTTGAGTTTGGAGGACAAAAGGGAGCCCAAAGGGGAGAGATCACAGCTGGACAGAGGATGGAGGGAGGTTTCCCAGTGACTCCTTGCAGGTCAGCCCTTGGATCATGAGCAGATGCATTGTAGTGATAGAAAACAATTTCTCAGTCTTAGGAAGGCAGTTTCCACATACACCAAACTTCTTTCTACTAAGCCTTGGTCACTGATCTGTGTTCTTCAAGAAAATCTACCAAGATTATCCCTATGGTGCATAAGCAAATGTGGTAAAGAAAGCTGGTGGTGCCTGGCTATTAAAAGATATAGCAGCTAGGGTCTTAAAATCTAGAAATTAAACAAGTGGCCATCAAGCAGGGAAGCAACAAAGCCCACCTGGAGGAAGCACACCAACCTGTGTGATCATGAGGTGTTGATGGGATGAAGTATCAGGTAACAAAAGATCCAAAACAATTATATCGATGAAAACTAGGGGGGATTGGAATGGAGTCCCAAAGCCCATCTGTAGACAATTAGATATCCCCTCACAGAAGGGTCACAAGGAAGGGACTATTCAACCAGGGTGCTGTATAGCACCTATGAAATACACAACATTCCTCTAGTTCCTGAATGCTTCTCTTCCCCTCCCCCCACTATCATGAACCAGTTCTACCTTACAAATCTGGCCAGACAGGAGTACACACGGTGGTCCAGATAAGCGCTCTTGACACATGGAATCCAGTACAGATAACCCCCTTAGGAATAGTAGTGGGAGTAGCGCTACATGGGGCAGGGGGGCAGAGAGGGGAAACAATCACAAGGTTGGATATATAACATCCCCAGGGGGGCAAATAATAGAAATGTGGGTGAAGGAAGACAATGAACAGTGTAAGATATAACATAACAATAATAATATATAATTGATCAAGGATTCACAAAGAGGGGAGGGAGGGAGGAAAGAAAAGAGGAGCTGATACCAAGGGCTCAAGTAGAAAGAAAATGCTTTGGAAATGATGATGGCAACATATACACAAGTGTGTTTAATACAATTGAATTATGGATTCTTATAAGACAAAATATGTACAAGTGTGCTTAATACAATTGAATTGTGGATTGTTATAAGATCTATAAGAGCCCCCCCAATAAAATGATTAATAATTTTTTAAAATTTTCTTAAGCACACTAAATCTTAAGATTCATAAATCGATTCCTACCTGTGTTTCATTTGAGAAGCCTTGGTGGCTTAGTGACTATGCATTGGACTGCCATCATCAAGGTCAGCTGTTCCAAAGCACCAGTGACTACTCGGGAGAAAGGCGGGGCTTCCTATTGCTATCAAGAGTTACAGTCTCAGAAAGTCTCGGGGGCAGCGCTGCTCTGCCTTCTAGGTCACTGTGAGTCAGCACCAGCTTAATGGCAGTGAGCTTGCGCTTCAGTCACGGATTTTGGTAGACTGTGCCTTTGTAAACAACATCCTTCTTCATATAAGGGATACCCACCCACCCCCACACCCAGTATCCTCACAGCCTCCCGCTGCGCTCAGTTCTGTGTTCAATCTCACGGTGGCGTATGAAACAGTGCAGGTGCTCCTGTATGCACAGGGTAATCCTGGGATGAAAATATATGCGGAGGGAGGGGCCAGGTCTAGAAGAATCCTTACTCATTAGAGTTATGATTTGGCAAGATCAATCTGAGAGCAGCAGATAGGATGGGAGTGATCACAAGGGGACCAGGGGGTGGAGGGCTTCAAAAAGTTCATGGGATCAAAAGATAGTAGAGTTTCCCCACAAGCCTTCTGAAGCCCCCCCCTGTCTTGAGAAAACTAAATTCCAGGGGCTGTATGAAGAAAACGCTCCCTGGGTTGGTAGCAAAGTGAAGAGGAAGCAGCTGACCATGCTGTAGAAGCCATAATGAAAATAGCTACTGCTTTCAAGATGGATTAGAATGAATTGCATATTGCAGGGTACAGCCCCACAGTCTAATGGGGTCCTGGGAAGAAAGAGAAGCTAGAAAGCAGAGCGCGGGCACCCCTCTCCATTATCCATAGACGAGCCTTGTGTTAATTCAGTAGGGTTAATTCAGTAGCCTCTTGTCAATACATACACAATAAAATGAGCAATGTGTTCATCTTGAATATCCTGACCTCGCTAGGGGAACACTTTATAGGAAGTATCAGGTATGTAAGAGACAAATGGTGTGAATCGCTCCTTAAGAGACAAAGAGAGCTTGCTAATCTTAGAGATAAGCATCCTTTCACAGCGTATGTGGGAAACCATGCATCTGTGGGAGACAGCTTTATATTATCATGTCATGGAGGTTGGCTGTGGATAAGCTTCCTCCCTGGAAAATAGGTGCATTTGGCGTTTTCCATTATCTAGGGACCGTGGAGGCAGGCCTCTCACTAGGGCTGGCATGCCTCGTCCTGAGGTCAGGAACGCTGGGAGCTAGCCACATATACTTTCTTCCAGGTCCTCAGTTTCCCACAGTATATTAATTCTTCTGGCTGGCATTTAGGGCCATCAGGACTTGCGACAACCCAAGTTTCAGAATCCACCTACCCACTCACTTTTTTCCCCACAGCCTTCCCTAGAGAGCTGTCTGAGGGTTGAGCCCATCTGCATCCACATAGCTTAACTGCAGTATTGGGACAGAGAACCCAGACCAGAAGTGTTGCCCAGGAAGACATTGAACACCACTAACGAATTTCACAGCTTGCTTCAGGAAATTCTTTTAAGCCAATTTGTCCAGGCAAAGCATTTAGTCACTTAGACAGTGATGCTACTACAAGCAACTTCTTATTAAACAAGTTTACTTATCAGAAATTGGTTCACAATTGGAAATTATTGGGTCATACATCTTGCTCAATACCAATTAATTTCCACCTTGAAATACTTGCTTTAAACCACTTAAACCCAGATACCTTCCAAACCTTAGAAATGCCCAACTGCCCTCCCCTGTGAGGTCCTCCTAGACTGCAGGCGAGCTGTTCTCCATTCCGAGGAGATCTAAGACCTGGTTTTTATCAGAAGACATTCTGGTGATCTCTTGGCAATTGCCAAACCAAACTTGTCAACAGTTAGGAGTCCTACCTTCTGTCCCTTACAGAGGCAGCCCGCTGGGCTCACCTGCACCCTGCTCTTGATCACGGCCCCTCTCCTCCCCTTTCCCATGCCCTTCATCCTGGGAGATCTCCCTGCCTTCTCTCACGCTCTTCAACACATGCTTTCCTTTGCCACATGTGTGTTCGTTGTGTTGCCATTTCTATACAGTGAGCCCCGGCCGTTTATGTCTCATGTGAAGATCCCAACACAAAGTCATTCTAAGATGCTTTGAAAGATTCCCAAAGCAGCTGAGGAGAACAGGCAAAGAGAATGCGAACTCTTTATATCGCCCCCCCCCAATCCCACACCCCGCAAGGCACAACCCCCAAAATAAGCCAAATCTACTACAATTTAGAATTGTACTTGGCTTGACAAAATAGGCTTATAGTTCTTTTCAACGTGATTGATGATTCCTGTTAAGCCTCTCTTGTACTCTCCTGGGTTAAGCATAGGGCTGCTCACCACCGGGTCGGTGGTTCAAACCCACCAGTGTCTCCCTGGGAGAACAATGAAGCTCTCCTGTAAAGACTGTCCGTCTCAGGAACCCTTTGGAGCAGTTGGACTCTGTCCTATGGGGGCTGAGGCAGCATCAACGTGACCGCTGTGGGTGTTCACTTTACACCAGTGGTTCCCAACCTTCCTAAGGACGCGGCCCTTTCATACGGTTCCTCATGTTGTGCTGAGCCCCCAACCATAAAATTATATTCGTTGCTACTTCATAACTGTCATTTTGCTACTGTTATGAATCGGGCCACCCCTGTGAAAGGGTCATTAGACTCCCACAGAGGGGTCGCAACCCACAGGTTGAGAACTGCTGCTTTACACACACCAGTGTGAAGCAACACATCAGATATACCATTTAACACGAACTCACTTGACCCTTTCTTCTTTAGTCATTTTTTTCTTCTGTGCCTCTGGTGTTTGAGATCGTTGTCTACTGTTTCCCCTTATTGTGACCCCTATGAGCTCTGAGGCAGCTCAGCAGTGTCATGGCAAATTTGAAATTGGCCAAGGCTATCAGAAGAGGCTAATGGGTGTCCTGGAGGAGTTTAGGTTCCCTGTAACTGAGGTCATAAGGGTTCATTTCATATCACCTTTCTCTTGATGAGGCAGAAGTTGCATGGTCTATACTTCTTTTCTTTCCTAAGAAGGTGCAGAATGGAGTCTAAACTTTACTTTATTACATCCCACTGACCAGTCACAATACACAACTTACAGTGAGTAGCCTTTTGTCTGATAAACGTTGTCCTCTTCTTTGGGGGTTTCCATACCCATTGTATTGTAGTGTTAGAGTGCGTGACTGTAAAAGCCCCCCTCTTCTGTGTTGCCTCATCCACCCTGCTTTGGCTGGGGGTGGCACAGTTGGATGCTTCATATGACTTTTGCAGCCACGGTCTTTGTAACTGCCACCAAAGGACTCGGTGGAGCATGCAAACAGGGTCGATGGGACCAGAGTGAGCCGGTGGGTGAAGTTTGTCACTTCACTGACTATAAAGTGAGCCCTATCTGAAGCAGGAAATAGAGGCTCTCGTGGCCACCGAGACAGACGATCACAGTGGAGCACAATCAGAACCCCAGTGTGGGAAAGAGGCAGCGGACAAGGCCATGAAACACAGCTGTGGGCATCCAGGGCCACCGACTGAGCACAGCTGAGTGCCTTCAGGTGGGAGGCTGACTCGTGAGGGAGGTGCCCTTTGAGCATGTCTCCGAGCTGAAGGAGCTTTGTAACACCTGCTGGGCATGGAGAAACCCAGGGGGCATGTGACTGACACCAACCAATGGACTGTATCCTACTTTACAATACACTTCCGGCTTCCCTAAAGGAGCCCCACCCCCATGCTCAGATCGCTTTATTTCCTACCATTTTCTGATCGTGTGCCATGTTTCTTCCTGCCTCTGGGCATGTGTTTATTTAGTCCTTTGATGTGAAATGTCCTTCCCTGTCCTTATGATCCAGCATAGGTATCAGCATTTCTGTGACGTGTTCTCTAGGCATTTGCTTGCTCTTTAATCTTGGTCACACCTATCTTCAGGGATGGATCACCCAAGAAGGCAGGTCAGAGTGGGCTTACCTACCAACCTGCAGTGAGCAACTTCACAGAGATTGAACAACGTGAGAAACTTCACTAGTAAGGAAGCAGAAGTAAGCCTGTACCTTGGCTGACTGGGTGGGTACTCACTCCAACCTTGTCAGGGGTTGTAAATTTGTTGTGAGAAGGTGCTGTGGGACTAGGGGAGAGAGGGATGCTAGTCTTAATTAGAAGCAGAATTTTTGAGGAAAAAATGTGAACTTGTTCACTACAGATTAATAAGTAAGCACAACTAAGCACATGTTCTCCTCACTTACTGGGTAAACCGACATTGTCCCATCATCTTCCCTCTCCTATGGTTCCACCATCAGACTTTTGGATCTGTCTGCCTGCCTCTCTCCCTGACAAAACCATCCCTTCCAGGACAGAAACCATCTTTTGCCAATTTCTGTCATCCCAGGGCTGACTAGGTATGGTGACTAGACAATGCTCATGACAGATTGCTGAATAGGCAGGTAAAAGAATCAGAGACAGCTGGTATTAGCAGGAGTGCTGGGAACTAATGATAAAGTCAAGAGTGTGCTGCTCTCATTTCCCCCTGTGACAGACTCCATTGACCCTTCAGAATAGGTAGCCAAGTCCTGGCCTCTTGATGTGGGGGTCATGCTGTTTAGAAATAGTGGGCTTTCTTTTGCTGTGCTAATGGAACGTGGGTCCTACATCTAATCGCTTCTCTGTTGTAAGAGGAACCAAATCAACACAGAAACATGCACGCAGCAATACCATGGGTGCTACGTACAGATCCCTTCCGTAAGCTATGGAATGCTAAGTATGTCTATCCAAGAAAAGCTCACAAAAATAATAGGCCTGGCTAGGATTCTGACTTGGATTTTTAGCCTCCAGAACTGTGAAAAAGTAAGCTTGGGTTCTTCACAGCCACCCACTCGTGGTATTGGTGTGATGAGAGCTTCAGATCATGAAGGCATCCACTGTCCCTTTAAACTTCCCAGAGGTCGCCTTTTGAAGGGAGATACCTTTCAAAAACAACCCACAATCAGCCTGGCCATGGGATCTTCATCGGAGCCTATCATCAAAGAGAAGTGAAATTGCCCCCAGATACAGTGTCTACTCCTCTCTGCCAAAGCTCTCTCTAGCTTGTGTCTGCTTTGGGAGTTCTTTGGGGAGCACTGGTGCACCTTCTAAGGGCAGAGGTCACATGGTAAATTCTCTGATGACTCCCCTGGAAGTCTCTTACTAGGTGGTGCCACTCAGTGACTTACATTCTTTGGAGAAATGGGCAATTATACTCAAAGGTGGCACCCTCTCCAAAACACTCGCTAGGCAAAGTCCTGTCACAGGGCTCTTCAGACGCTTTGCCGTATTCTCCTAGTTGAGGGACTTGCAGGGATATGCAATAGGTTGTGAAACATTTCTTACGAAAATCTGCATCTGCATTTTAATCATTTCTCATGCTTTACAATGTTATCTGCTTGATGGGTATCTTAGTGCTCAAATCAAACATCCAAATTAATATCTCGTTACTAAAGAAATGCTACAGAAGCAGCAAGCCCACATGGAAGAAGCACACCAGCCTATATGATCATGAGTTCTTAACAGGACCAGGTAACAGGCACCAGAAGACCGCCCCGCCAAAAAAAACACTCACACACACACACACCCACACACACACACACAAAACATATTGTTAAGAACAAGGGGGATCAGAGCAGAGACCCCAAACCTATCTGTAGACAATAGGACATTCCCCCACAGAAGGGTCACAAGGAAGAGATGAGTGAACCAGCGCGCAATATAGCACTGATGAAACACACAATATTCCGCTGGTTCTTTGAGGCTTCCCCACCCCCCATTATCATGACCCCAGTCCTGCCTGTCAGTTCTGGCTAGACCAAAGTATGTCCACTGGTACAGAGAAGAGCTCAGGACACAGAGTATCCAGGTCAGATAAAACCCTCTAGAACAGAATGGGAGTAGCAATACCAGAAGGGTAGGGGTAACATAGAGGGAGGAGGGAAAGAAGGGAAACTCATCACAATGATCAAGTGTAAGATATGAAAACAATAATAATTTATAATGCATCAAGAGGTCACAAGGGTGCGAGGTTGGGGAGGGAGGGAAAACAGAGGAGCTGATACCAAGACCTCAAGTAGAAAGTAAATGTTTAGAAAATGATGATGGCAACATATATACAAATATGCTTGATACAATTGATGTATGGATTGTTATAAGAGCTATAAGGGCTGCCAAAAAAATGATTTTAAAAAAACCAAATGCTACATTTTAGAGATAACTTGTACCATGCAAATGCCTTTGGAAAGGGAATATATGAGTTTTAGCAGGAAGAAAGAAACTAAGGGGGTTGCTAACTACAGGGCCATTGTAGGCTCTGTGCTGGTGCTTTAGACATGTGGGGAGTGTCCTGTCCCGGTGGAACAGAAGTCTGGGCATGCCCAGAGAAATCAAGTGACTACCAGTATCAAGACACATTCCTTATGTGGACACGGATACCCTGCTCCTAATGAGCTGAGCTATTTGAAGACATGAGGAGACATGGTGGCGTCATGGTTACATGTTAAGCTGCTAATCTCAAGACCAGCAGTTCAAAACCATCAACAGCCCTGCTGGAGAAAGAGGAGGCTTTCTATTCCCACAAAGAGTAAAATCCTCAGAAATCCACAGGGGGAGTTCTCACCTGTCTGTAAGGTCGCCATGAGTCAGAATTGACCTCATGGCAAGAAGTTTGGTTATATAGAGCCAAGGACTCGTGGTTTCCAGAGAGGGGGCATCAGAAGGTGATAGGAGCCTGAAGAGAAGAATCGTCGAGAGTGAGCAAAGTGAGCCTGGCACAGCGGGACAGACCCAGCAATGATGCCTGCGTGCTGGGGACAGGGAGGACCTAAGCCCAGCTTCTTGGCCTCAGCAGGACTGTCATATAAGATATGGATGTCTTATGACTTCAACAAAGTTCCACTAAGTATAAACAAATATTGTCACATCCCTCTGAATCAACAAAATTCACTCTGTTTACTCTTTCTCTTCCTCCTCTCCTCCCATCTCCCTCTGTGTCTCTGCCCTGTCTCAATCACCAAGGTGCAGGGCCATGGTTAGTAAATATGGACGAAGAAGTCTCCTGTTCAGTTTATGCTCCGATCTCATGACTTGTCTTCTGGTGAGTGTTCAGGAACGTAGGAGAGATGAGCCCTGCCCACGCAGTGCTGGAACAGTTCCAGCTGAATCTGGGCTACCTTCTGAAGGTTCAGGCCAGATGAGGGGTGTTTCTTTGGTCCTCTCCAAATATTATCTGATCAACTGGATAGGAAATGAATATAAAATATGACCTTGGAGAAAAGTAAAGGTAAGACTGTCTAAGACAAAAGGAAACACAGGTGTCCCTGTTCAGTCCAGAAGAAGTGCAGAGGGATGGATGGTGGGTTAGCCACTGCAGGCCAGGGGAAGAACCATCTTCCAAGCCTGTTGACCTCCAGACTCCTGCTGCTTCAATAGGGAACCCCCTCCCACCCTTTAGATTTGATTGACGCCCTTTTCCAGAGTGCAGCCCTCTAGTCATCAGAGCTCATCAATTAAACCTCATACTCTATCAGAGTCACCCTTCTGAATTGGTTATCCTAAAGATCATCTCTTTAAACCTGAAAAAGATGAACTTCCCCATTATCAAGATTCAGTGAGTTGAACTTGAATATGTAGCATGAAACTAACTTCATTTCAATGATTCACAGAATCTTTCGAGCAATTATTTGTGAGCAGCTTTTTCTGCTCAACTGTATGCTTATAGACAGACTCTGATACCGAGTTTAACCCATTACCCATGGAAATCTCTTAATAGCTTATAACTATATGTGTGAATTAACATTTTTGCCTCTTTAAGTGACAACTCATTACTAATTG
>NW_022105611.1:814283-817990 GCF_000313985.2 Echinops telfairi | reverse complement strand
GGAATCGGAACCCCAAACCCACACTTGGGAACCAAGAAATCCCAAGGGACCAAGAGAGTGTACTGGGCTTTGTGCCTGGCTTTATTCCCTCCCAACCCATGGGCCTGGGGAGGCGTGGTTGAGGGCATCAGCCAATCTTATTTGCTGAGTTTGGCACACCTGTGTGATGTCAGGTACCAAGGTTGTGGCTTTAGGTTCAGGTTCACCTGCGCTAAGGGGGCTTAGTTTGCACATGCCCAGTTCTGGATTTTCCCATAGGTGTCCACTGGATGACTGATTTCCATGAAGCTCTTCTGTTGTGGTCCTATGCTGGCACTGGGGAGACAACCCCCTTTTCAAGCTCTATTCTGGCTGTCTAATAAACCTATTATCTACTATGTATAAATATCTCTACCTACCTAACTACCTATCACAATGACCTAGATGTTGCAACAACCATTTAAGTGTCTGGCATGTAGGAAATATGTACTAAATATATACAGAATGAATGATTTGCATGAACAGACAAGTTGATATGTTTTTTGGCGGGCTATAGGGAATGAAATCTGGAGGATGAATCTTTTAAATTGCTCTCAAACTTCAGATTCACAGAATCTCTTTCTCTATGGTTCTGCTAAAGCTGGTGTAAATCTAAAAGGATTGTTGTTAAAGAAAGCCATTGCAAATGGGGTTTTTTTCTGCTTTTAATTTCACAGACCCTGAAACTTGCATGATATAAATATAAATGAATTCTAACCATTCTTTCTTAATAGAGCATGGACCATTTTATCTTGGGGCCATGTGGAGCAGACTGCAAGATCAGTGGAACAGAAATAAGTCCAAAGACATGCCCATCTATATAGTAATTTAAGCACACAAAATGTTATTATGAATCAGTGCGAAAAGGACAGAATATTCAATAAACTGTGATTAGAAAAGTGTCTCTTCATTCTGGGAAAAGCAAAGTGAGCTATCTTTCTCAGACACAAACATCAATTACAGAACCAAGCAAAATGTTGAGACATGAAAGTACTAGAAGAAAATATATGAAGACATTTTTGGAACACATTTTTAAATAGTTTTATTGCATATACTTCACATATAATATCATTTAATTGTTCAATCATATTAAGAAGGTTGTGCAATCTTCACTACAATCCATTTGAGATCATTCCCTTCTTGTACTCATTGTTATTACTCCCCACTTCCCCCCACCCTCCCCTGCCATGCTTCCAGGTCATTACTAATCCAGTTACTGTGTCTATAGATTTATTCTGGATTTCTTATATTGAAAATCAGACAAAACACAAACAAGAAGCAAGCAAACAAACAAACAAAATCACAGCAACAATGACTAGACAAAACATAAATACCTCAATTGAAAAGAAAGCAGAAAATATTTAAAAAATGAAATAACTTTAAGATGAGTCAAAAGAGAGATCAATTGATAAGGTATTATATTTTAACCTACATACATCTTCCATAATTGACTTTACAATGCTCTCTCTCTGACAGGAAGTGTATTCATACCTGAGGACTATTAGTAAGCCTCATGGGGGGCTTAAACCATGTGGGGATCCTCCAAATGGATTTTAGGCTTCCACTGTCATCCATAGCCTTCTGCACACCAGGTGTTCACGATTGAAGCTATGATATCATTCCCGCCTGCATTTTTGGATTTTATTATTTACAATCCTAGGACCACACAGGTTGTGTGCCACTTCCCTGTGAATTTAGTCGATGCTTTCCTTAGACTTCTGCTTTTTGAAGACAAGTCTTTAAGACCCCGGATAATATTCTTTTCTGATAGTCAGGTACCATCTGGTTTCTTTGCCACACGTTGCTATAGCACCCATATATATCTTCAGCGCTCTCTTCATGAGGGCAAATATCAAGTCAGGCTATGTCAACTGTTCTTAAAATGGAGCTAGAATTATGTGTGAGTCCAGCATTCATTCATATGCCTATAGTTTATATATGTCTCTGGTTCATTTTAGAGACATCATTATCATTTGATGATAGAGAACATTATAAATCACCCTCCTGGGGCATAAGGTAATGCTATTGATAATGTCATTAATTTAGCCAATGGTATAGAATTTAAAACACTGAGGGGAACAATTGCATCATCTTTCTAAGAATGATATGTAACCTAGAAGCCTTAAATGAAACATTGACAGAATTGGCTACATAAAAATGTAAAACAATTAATTGGAAAAATACACTATGCATCAAGTTTAAAAAGCAAATAACAGACTGAGAGAAAATATTGGTAGCACTCACTCACTGTCATCAAATTGATTCTGACATATGGCGACCCTGTAGGACAGGTTAGAACTGCCCCCATGAGTTTCCAAGAGAGGAACTCTTTTTTTTTTTTTATCATCTTATTGGGGGCTCATACAATTCTTATCACGATCCATACATACATCAATTGCGTAAAGCACACTTGTACATCCATTGCCCTCATCATTCTCAAAATATTTGCTTTCCGCTTGGGCTCTTGGAATCAGCTCCTTATTTTTCATTTTTTCCACTCCCTCCCTGATCCCCGTCCCTCATGAACCCTTGAAGATTTAGAAATTATTATTATTTTATCATATCTTACACAGCCCGATGTCTCCCTTCACCCCACTTTTCTGTTGTCTGTTCCTCAGGGAGGAGGTTATATGTAGATCCTTGTAATTGGTTTCCCCCCTCCACTCTCCCAGTGTCACCACTCTCACCAGTGGTCCTGAGAGGTTCATCTGTCCTGGATTCCCTGTGTTTCCAGTTCCTATTTGCACTACTGTACATCCTCTGGTCTAACCAGGTTTATAAGGTAGAATTGGGATCATGATAGTGGGGGAGCATTTAAGCGAGAGGAAAGTTGTGTGTTTCATCGAGGCTACACTGCACCCTGAGTGACTGGTCTCCCCCCAACTATCCCTATGCAAGGGATGTCCAGTTGTCTATAGATGGGTATTGGGTCCCCATCTCGCACTCCCCCTCATTCACGCTGATATGATTTTTTGTTCTTTGGTGCTTGATACCTGGTCCCTTCAACCCAAGACAGGAACTCTTTATGGGAGTAGAAAACCTCATTTTTCCCATGAGGAGCAGCTGACTTTGCTGTTAACTGGCCAATGTGTAATGACTATGCCACAAGGGCTCATAAAATTAAAAAGAAATACTATATAAATGATAAATTATAAAAAGCTTTTATGTTTCAATTTAAAAAAAAGATAAACTTTGCAAAATAAAAATATTTTAAGAAGTCAAATGAACAAAACATACAAGTAATAGAAGTGACTTTAAGCTCGACCAATAGTCACAGAAATTCCAATTAATGCAATCCCTGTCATTTCCATTATTAGATACTTTGTGCTGTCAAGCGTATGAGCAGCAGCATTTACTGAGATTGTTATGCAATTTTTATAAATATCTTCAGTGTTTATCAAAATTTCAAATGTACTTGTCTAGAAGTTTAACTTGTAGAAATGTATAACCAGTTGGTGTAATATATGTACATGTATTATATGTATATATATACAACCAGTAACCGCGTGCCATCATGTTCATTCCCACTGATTCCTTATAATAATGCACATCCCCTCGTTCTTTGTGGTCATGAAAAATTGAATTGAATCTAAATACACATCTAAGTACACATTGAATCTAAGTACACATCAAATCTAGGTACACATCGAATCTACGTACACATCGAATCTAGGTACACATCGAATCTA
>NW_022105611.1:806467-814067 GCF_000313985.2 Echinops telfairi | reverse complement strand
GTACACATCGAATCTACGTACACATCGAATCTAAGTACACATTGAATCTAAGTACACATCTCCTCAGGAGAAAGACGGTGCTTTCTACTCCTGTCAAGAGTTAGACTGTTGGCAGAAGGGTCACATGGAAAGGACGATTCAGCCAGGGTGCAATTTAGCACCGACAAAACATGCAACATTCCTCTAGCTCTTGCTCCCCCCTACCCCAAACCCATCATGACCCCAGTTCTACCTCACAAATCCTGTTAGACCAGAGCATGTACATTGGTACAGATAACAGCTTTCTACACTCAGAAACCAGGACATGAACAGTCATGGGAATAGCAACACTATGGGGGTAGGTGTGGGGAAGGGAGGAGGGGGAAAATGGGGAACTGATAGCATTGATGGATGTATACCACCCCCCAGGGGGATGAACAGAAACATGGGTGAAGGGATACAGTGGACAGTGTACAATATGACAAAATATATATACAGATATATAATTTATCAAGGGTTCATGAAGGTTGGAGAGTGGGAGAGGGGAGGGAAAAAAAGGAGCTGATAATAAGGGCTCAGGTAGAAAGATAATGTTTTGAAAATGACAATGGCAACATATATACAAGTTTGCTTGATATAATTGATTTATGGATTATTATAATATCTGTTAGAGTCCTCAATAAAATGATTTAAATTTTTTTTTAAAAAAGAGTGTTGGAAATTCACAGGGGTAATTCTATCCTGTCGTCGATATGAGTTGGTTTCACGTTAATGGCAGTGAGTTTGGTTTTATGGTTTTATTACCAACACCAAATGCACTGCTGCCAAGTTAATTTCAACTCAGAACAAGAATGGAAGCCAGATAGCATTTTCCTGACATTGCAAATCTTTAAAGGAGAAGAGTGGCTGGTGGTTTAAACCACCGCCTTGGGGTCAGCAGCCTGTGCCTCCAAGATTCCATCCAAAGCCTAATTGGAAAGTCTGGAAGTATACATTGAGGGAAAGAGGTTATAGTGAAGGAAGCGTCCTTCTTTATTTCACACACTTTACTGTTCATACGTTTTATGAAAAACAATGAGCTTGACTCATTTTTATGAATATAAGTTAATGATTAAAAATTTTAATATATATGTGTGCACAAAAAAGAGGACCCTTGTCATCTATCATGGCATCACTGGGCAAAGGTGGCTGAATTACAGCAAACTGGGAAAGACAGCGCAGGATCTGGGTGAGCTCTCTGTTTTCTGGCACAACAGGAGGCGCGGGGTGAGTGAGACAGAGCTGCACAAAGGAGAATGGGAAGAACGAGGTACATTCAGCAACTACTACCTGCTCCTCGGAGACAATGGTGAGAGGTCCCAAGTCCCACAATTTCACAGGCAATCCCCATGGGGGACTAATTAGAAGAACGGGTCACATTTACAGGTCTAGCTGGAATGGTATTGGCATCAAGAATCAGAGCTCCTGTTAAAAGGCAGGGCCTCATACCTTAAGATGGAGTGGGAGGAAATAGCAGATTTCAGGATAACTTTCTGAGGATCCATAAACTCAAGTCAGAGAGAATGCCAGGACCATCGTTAAGGAACTGTAAAGAATTAAGCAGACGCTGTCTTTTATAACAAAGGTAATAAAAGGGATAACTTGAGCACTAACCAGTGTATGGGACAAGGTAAAGTGTTCAGCTGAGGCCAGGTGTTCTCAGTTATGGCTAAGGAGCCCACAGGGAAGGAGACCCAGTAGGAGTTGGTATCACTCAGCATAACCAAGGAAGTGCTCTGGACTTTGGCTTTTATTTGACCTTTCAGAGCTGTGCAGAATATGGCTGGTCTAAATTATGAATCAATGAGAGGAATTCTTAATGCACTCTACAAACTTATTAGAAATAGTATCAACTTCTTACTTTGAGGGTCATCAGAAAATGAGAGAGTGGTCATTGTTAACCACAAATCTGGATCTTCTCTGTCTAAGCTCTCCTGCAGCCGGTCTCTACTTGCAGTTGATGGAGTATCAGACAAAATGAACAGACGCAAATGCTGCCGTAGATTTATGACCCCCTTTATCACTCAAGGTAAAGACTCCAGAACCCAGAAGACTACATTTTTATCTGATGCATGGGAATGGATTAAATGTTGGACTACATGATAGATGAGGCTGGAATTAATTAGTGTCAGTCCCCATATAAATTGCTTATGATGAGAGACAATGAAATTAAGGTAAGTAGATGTGATACATCATCATTCCTCTTCATTTAAGCCAGTTGAGAGGTGGGCCAGGCAGAAGATGCATTGCACATATGAGAAAAATGGGCAGCGTTGGTGATAATTCATATTCATTTCCTCCTCAGAGTAGTCAGGAGTTGCTCCTGTGAACCCCAAATTCCTATTTGGTACACAGACTCGCTCCATGCCTTCATTTGAAAGGAAAGTCTGGCTTGTTCTGCCTGGCTGGAACCTAACTATTTCAGCAATGCAAATTTGCCAAGAACACTGAGGGAATGTTTCAGTGAGTGAAGCATTTAAAGCCACCTGCCTTGAATAGTTAAGTCTTGGGTGGGACAAGGTCCCACAGAACCTGACGCCTGTGATGGGAAAGAAGTGTCCGCACCTTGTGAACTTTGCTCGCATGCACTCGTCATAGCAAGAACATGCCTAGAAAGTACGGAGTCAGGTCTGACCATGGATGGGCTCGGCAGTCCTTGCCCAGCCGCAACACACCTGTTCTCCACAAGGAATGGCGAATGGGGGAAAATGAGAGAGGGGTCCCAGCCTAGAGAGGCTCCAATTGTATGGAGTGCCCCCCAAGTACATACATCACTGAAGACTAAGGGCTAGAAAGGGATCAGAGAGAGAGAACTCAGTCCACATGCAAGAATCTGGTTTGTCAGCGACTGACATGCAGCCAGGGGGCTTTGCGAATGTGCTAACCCATGGTCATCCAGTAGATCCTGCCTCATGGTCACTCTGTGTGTCAGCGCACTGCGCCATTAGGTTTCTGTTGGCTGATGTTTTGCAAGGACAGCACCGGCTTTTCCTTTGAGTTTTGTCCCAGGGGGATTCAAACTTGCAACCATTAGGTTCTCAGCCAAGCCTCTAACCATTTGCTCTACTCAGGGACTCCTCAAATTCATTAAATACGCAAATAATGCCAGGTCATGTGGTGGGTGCTGAGGACCCTAAGGTGAACACTATGTCAAGGTGCCTGCCTTGGAGAAGTCACTAGTCAGGGAGGTGAAATAGGGGAAGTGGGAGGAGGTAGGCTACAGGTGTGAACAAGCGACTGCTCACTGTCATACTCTTGAACGCCTTGCAAATTCTGAAACACGAGTCGGGGGCAGGGGCCAAACCACCTGACCTACCAAATCTAATTACGTAATATCTTTTTAAAGTGTATACTTTGGAGGATCATCTAACCTCTCTGGAATCAGTACAAGTAGGTGGGATGGCGGAACGGCGGACATGGTTGAAGTGTTCAGGTGATGTGGAAACATGGGAAGTTGGGGTGCACCCAGAAGGGCCTCCCGAGAAAGACGTGGTGACCGACTTCTGAACGTGCAGCTACTGCAACCCGCGTGGAGCACCGTTCTCCTCGGACCCCGGCAGGCTTGCTATCGGTTGGGGTTGACTGAGTGGTGACTGGTTTATGAGGGGGGCGGGGAGTTATGGGAGAAGAGCCCCCCAAGAGGGTGGAAGTGAATGGCTTTGTCTCCGCACTTAAGAAAGCTGCATGGTGGTGTAGTGGCGTGGGGCTCACCGCACTGGCTATGGAGATGAAGAGATTTTGGAATCCTCCCTCTGCCACGTGGGCGCCCTGCCCTTGAGCAAGGCCGTAAGATCCCTCTGCTCACTTCAACCCCCCACATGGGGTAGCTTCTCCGAGAGTCCCCGGCTCAGTGGGCTCTCAGTAGACCCCTCTCCTCCGCTCCTTCCTTTTCCTGCTTCTTCCTGCTGGCCCAGGCTGACTGCGCTCTTGCGTTGGTAGAGAGGACACAGAAAAGGAGGATGCTGATGCTGGCCCTTCTCGCTGACCCCGCTGAGCTTGCCCTCGGGCTGGCTGCTGTGAGAGCAATGCCACGACAGGACGGCTTTCACAAACAGAAAGGGAGTCTCTCGCGGCTCAGGAGACTAGTTCAGAGCCTTGGCTCTAGGGGAAGGCTTTCTGTCTGTCCGCTCTGGGGAGCTCTTCTTTCCTTCATTGCTGGAGGAGCTCCAGGGTGGTGGCCTCTGTCTCCCCCTGGGTCGAGAAGGTTCTCAGTGCAGGGATGCAAGGTCCCAAGGACACACTCCACTTTTCACTGTTGAGGCTAGTGGGTTCCCTTCTCCTGCCCCCCCCTAACTTTTTTTTTCCTTGTAAGGTAAGAGGTGTTGTGAGTCACACCCTAGGAAATTCCCCTTACATTGATAAGACTAAGGGTGGAGCATCCCACCCTTAACCCTTTTTATAACTGATTGATTTATTGCTGGGGGGCAGGGGGGGTGATTACAGAACTGCCACATCACTATATAACCTGCCACATCACTATATAACCACAGAACACAATCCAGCCAAATTGGCACATATGGTGCCGAGGGAGGGAAGGAGGGAGTGAGGGGGGGGGCGGGCAATTCAGTCCATGACAGCTGGGGAAAGGGAGTTCACTGAGGCAGGAATGAAGAGTGACACCCAGTGCTTTTCAGCGTCCTTTATCTTTTTTTTTTCTTTTTCCTGTAGTCAAAAAGGCAGTTTTGTTTTAATTATTTTGTTCACCAGGGGACACATTACCACAGCTTTATGAAACTCAGAAGTAGGTCTCATGAATCAATAAAGCTCTGAGAAGTGAATGGGAAATGGAATTGAATGTGAGGGGATAATTCTGAACACAGAAGTGTACTCAGCTCAGCTCTGGCAGCTCCACTTCACGTGACCTACCCATTAGGAAACCACCATTACTCTGCACTTGACTTTCTATCTGCAGTGACTAAGTAGTAGAGCAAGACTCATGATGTCATGCAAGTAATTTATAATCAGGGGAGGAAGAGGGGAAACCTGGTTTAGATGCGGACAGGGTGCTTTCTAAGGAACCCCTGGGCCTGGAGGTTGGGATTCTGTCAGAAGCCAGACCACTTCTGGTGGCACAGCTAGAGGGCCGGGGACATACAGACTCTAAAACTACCCCTGAGAGGGGAATGAAGTGGATGGGACACCCAGGGCCTGTTGAATTTATTTTATCGAAAGATTTTCATCTCTACGTGTTTATGAATTGAAACATGCATCTTTGATTCTCTCTTTTGGTGTATTTATTCAACATATATTTATTGAGTGCCTGTTATTGATTCTGATGGCACCATCGGATAGGCATTGAGCTGCCAATTGCAAGGTTGAGAGTTCAAACCCACTAGCTGCTCAATGGGAAAAAGATGAGGCCACTCCCCCAAAAGATTTACAGTCTCAGAAAGGGCTGCTGTAAGTCGGAATCAACTCCATAGCAGTGGTTTATTATGATGATGATGATTATTAGCCCAATATTCTATACAGCAATCAGAATACCAAGAAAAACAAGACAGCGTGTACTGACTGTCTTCTCATCCCTATTGCAGGTGCATTCTTTAGTTCACACTGCCCAGCAATGACCACAGGAGACACACACACTCTCACACCCAATGGCTAGTAATATAAGAACAGTGAAATCATCAGACAAATCCAGAACGTGTGATATAATACAGGAGAACTGATGTAGCCTACCACCAAATAAGAGTGTTCTGTATTGTGGCCACCTTCCAGGAGCCCCCCAGTAATGCTAGTCTCCTGGCATGCCCACATTGATTAGGCCTGATCGGGTTTTATGATGTTTTTAAAAATAGGATACTGCAGAAAAGACTGAGTATGACTTTCCTTTTTTCTTTTTCTTTTTTTGTAATTTATTTTTTAATCGTTTTATTAGGGGCTCATACAACTCTTATCACAATCCATACACATCTCATTTGTGGAAAGCACATTTGAAGTATGACTTTCAAGGCTGGGTTGTAAAAGCCATTGTGGCTTCTGTCTCCATCGCCCTTGGATAAGTTGCTCAGGAGGAATCTAATCAGGGTGTGTTGTGAGGACTCACTGAGTTATGTGAGGAGAGCAATGTCTATGTGGGGAGAAAATGAGGCCCCTGCCTACACCCAGAACCCCCTTGCCACTCATGGGAGTGAGTGAGTGAGGGATTCACAGGGGAAGTGACACCCTTCCGCCCCCTCAACCTCAAACAAGTCTTTAGAAGGCGGCATCCTCAGGAAACCTATATACTGCAACTACATAAGAAGCCTTGAACCAGACAACACAACTAAGTCATCCCCAAATGTCTGACTCACAGACTCTGGGTTAATGTTTATTGCTGGTTTGAGGCACCAAGTTTTGAAGAAATTCATTATGCAGAGATAGGCATCTAATATATCATGAAAGACAGCTAATGGATGAAGGACATATTCTAGATTATAGTTGCTGTGGTGTGCTTTCTAGTAGGTTCTGACGCATAGAGACGCCATGTGGTGAGCATGACTGTAGCTATTTTGATTTGGAGTCGGCCATGGTTAAGTCCAATCTATTTGGTTTAGTGCCTCATACATCTGAGCGTTGTTTTTCAAAGGTGCACTATAACTGTTTCCTAAAGGTTTAATTAAGAAGTTGGAAGGCTAATTACCATTTGGATCCTGCTGGAGGTTGGTCAGCCCCTCCAGTTTTCTGGATTAGTGTAAATGATTTTTCTATTGCTGGTGTTTGTTTCTTTGTTTGCTTTTGCACTTTCAGCTTCGCTTGTCTTTTTGTAACATTGAACAAAGCACAGGTTCTCAGAGCAGATCGCCAGGATGACATCCAACCAGTCTCAGACCTCCCCATCTCTTGCTTTGTCTCTGCCGTTTGTGGCCCACCTCATTCTTGTGGGATCCTACCTTCCCCCTCACCCAAGTTCTTGCATACGATTTGATAAGACATAGTTGTCTGGAAAGTGGACCACACGGTAATGACTTATGAAGATTTGTGTGTGTGTATTTATTAATTGTGTGGGTTTCTTGTTTTAATGACCTGCCACATACCTTAAGAATCAGCGCCCACTTGAATGTGTCCATGGAGCCCCATGGCACAGTGCTCTTGCGTTTGCATTGGGCTGGGATCTGCTCGGTCAGCAGTCACAGAAAACCCAGCAGCTCCCAGGGAGAAAGATCAGGCTTTCTACTCCCATAAACAGTCTTGGAAAGCCAGAGGGGATCTCTGTGAGTCAGCATTGACCGGATGGCAGGGAGCATTAAGTTCAGGGCAGAAAACCACTGAATTTGGGAGGAAACTGACCCAGGATGACTGGTGTGAGGGTTGGGCACCAGAGTGTAAAGGAATGGCTGCCACATGGATTGCGCTTAAATGTTGAACCCTCGTGTAGGTCCACCCTCTTTCCCAACTGATAGGATAGGAGTGGCGAAGAAAGCTGATGGTGCCCAGCTATCAAAAGATATAGCGTCTGGGTTCTTAAAAGCTTGAAGATAAACAAGCGGCCATCTAGCTCAGAAGCAAGCATTCTGTGATGCTCACCTTCCCGACATAATCGCTGAAGACAAAATGGGTGCATAAGCAAATGTGAAGAAAGCTAATGTTGCCCAGCTATCAA
>NW_022105611.1:801734-805831 GCF_000313985.2 Echinops telfairi | reverse complement strand
AGTTGTATGAGCCCCTAATAAAACAATTAAAAATAAATAATTAATTAAATTATAAAGCAATGCGAAATAAATAAATTAATTAATTGAAGGCTGCTGTCCACTTTCCCTACCTTTAGCAAAGCAAATATCATCATAATGTGATATAAGAATTTAGACTACAATTTTAGAGGCAAATTTTCCCACTAATTTATACTGAGGCCAAAAGAATATCACTTCGGGGGGAGGGGGTTGTTTGTTAGGATCTGAGGCTCAAACTATCTGAGGATAGTTTTCAAGAATGCATCCCAAAGGAGCATCTGAAGGCACAGTGTTTGGTGTCCCACCTGAAAAAGAGCAGAGGAGACCTCACGCTTCTTTGCCAAGTTGAAAAAAAGCAACACTCAGTTTGGCACAGTCCCTGTTCTTCCCAACCTGGGCGTCCAGCATTAGCTGGTTCTTACTGAGTAGCCCCACTACCTCATGCCTATCTGCTGAGGCCTCCTAAACCAAACGCACTTCCATAGAGTCCCTTCTGACTCTCAGCGACCCAACGGGACAGGGGAGAGCCGCCCCTGGCAGTTTCTGAGGCTGGAACTCTTTACAGGAGCTGAAAGCCTGGCCTTTCTCCCGTGAGCAGCTGGTAGTTTTAAACTATGGACCTTGCGATTAGCAGCCCAGTTCACCGCCACTATGAAACCTGGGTGAGCCTGCTCATCTCTAACTCTGGACATGTTTCCATACCCCTTTACAGGAGCTGAAAGATTTCTCTCTGATCAACTGCTAAATTCCCTGTGGGTACAGGAATCCGTGAAGTCAGAAACAAGATCAAAAGACCTCTTCCCTGACTTTGGGGATTTATATGAAGTGCCAACCTGGTACACATGATCGTTTGAAGGCTGGAAATTTCCCCATGAGACCCACAAAGTAGCACTGCATCTGACTCCATTTCTCCCAAAACTTGTGGTGGGGAAAGGCTTGAGTTATAATCCTCTATCTCTTTAAAAACAGTTTCTGCCTACTGCCCACTAAGTCAATTCTGGCTCAGGGCAACACTATAGGCTAAGACAGGCCTGAAAGTACATATGAGCATTTACTTGAGCCTCATCCTTCTACCAAGGAGCGCCTGGTGGTCCCAAACTGTTGACCTCACAGTTCACAACCCAAAGTTTAACTCACGAAGCCATCAGGGCTCGTCGTTAAACAGACATGCACTCCCTCAGTAGATAGATCTTTGCAGTATTCTAAAGAAGATATCTTAAATGAATAAGTCCCCCAGTGTCCCTTTCCCTACCACCTAACAAAACACAACACATACTACCTGCCCCGTACAGGGTGGGTAACTTGCAGAGACAGCTGCTGAAGACCAGGAGAAAGAGAGAGGGGCTCTCGGGTGGCCAGCTTCATGGTTCAAAGTGACTCTTACTTTTTCTTCGGTATGTTTCAGAGACAGAAGCTAGTGACATAGTGTGATGGGTCTGTGTGCTTTTGGTGGGGAAGACTGTCAGAAAATATCACTTCTCTGGTTGTCATTTACCCTCTTACCCTCTTTTGTGTCTGGATATATCCTGAGCAGCTAATACTCCCAGCACACGGCCCTGCCTCAGAATTCTCCCCGCCGCACCACTTACATGTTTGAACGGGAGACAGCTGTAGGGAAAAGAGAAAAGCAACGAGAGAAAGAGCAGTCCAGCAGTCGCTGCGGGTCCACTGATGGGCAGCGGTGGCATAGCTGCTTCCCAGAGCCAAAGAACCAGGCACCAAATGAGTTACCATGTCTTGCTTCTTGTCCTGCTTGCCAAAAAGATTTCAAGCACAGGACCAAATTCAGACCCAGGTCAGAGAAAAAGGCTTGAGCAGATAAAGAGTAAGTTTATTGAATGGGAGACTTTGGAAAAGACGTCTAAAAGGCCCTTGGCTAGTCTGAAATGCCTGACAAAATGTACAGCCAGACCTTATCATCGGCTACCGGCCAACCTCCCACCACTGGTTGGCTTTCTGGTAGGTCTTCTGCTATGGGCTGGTTGTCTGTAGTGTACCTCCTCTTTCCAGCACCCCAGACTTCATGCTGAACTCTTGACTCACACCCCAAACTCCAGAGTCCATTCAGCCATCCTGGAGGCAAGGTGAACATCCAGTCTTTCTCCCCACAGACTTGTACTATCTCCTTACAATCTCTGGTCTCGTCCATAGATAAGGATGTGTTAGTCTGGGTAGACTAGAGAAACAAATCCCTAGACACACTCATATGTGTATAAGAGAGAGTTTTATAGAAAGGGTAATTGTATATTAAGAAAGCATCCCAACCCAGTCCAGTCCAAGCCCATAAGTCTGATATTAGCCCATATGTCTGATACCAATCTATAAAGTCCTCTTCACATTCATGAATCACATGCAATAATGCTGAGTGCAGGATGATCACAGGCCAGTGGGTAGAAAGTCTTTGGATCCAGTGGCATTCTAAGCATCTCATTGCTGGCAGGGATCTCCATGTGGCTTCTCCAGCCTCAGAGGTCTGGTGGCATCAGGGTAGGTCCATGTGGCTTCTCAAGCTCAGGGCACTAGTGTAGTTCCATGTGTCTTGTCAGCTGCAATGTCGCCCAGGGAGTGTGCAGAGAGAGATAAGTGTCTCCTGTCCCCAAGGAGGAAAATATAGGAGTTCCCAGAACTCCCAGGAGAAGGCCATGCTCACACAGAAGCCTCATTGGCTATGATCTGATTGACAGACTAGACTCTACCTCTTCACTCTAATCCTCTCAAACTGACAGACGATGACCTAACGACCACAAAGGACACGTGTCTTATTCTTCCCTTTGCCTCCCTTATGAGAGGACCCGTGTCTCCACCACTCTTTTTGTGTTACAATTTCTGCCGGCTCTTGTCTCTCATCACCCCTGACTGGCTGCACTTCTATGATCACACGGAACAAGGTTCCTCCTGGTCCCTCTCTACTGTTGCTGTCCCCTCCCAAACATTACAGAGACCTCTTCTCTTGGGCTGGGTTCTCCAGAGCAGCAAAACCAGGGCATTTATAAATGAAGGTAAGTAGAGAAAGGAATATACACCAAGAAAGCAGGCCACACAGCTGCAGAGAGAATGTAAGCCAAGTGCAACTCACTTTCATGGGCCAATAGTTGGGCTGATGACCCTTCCTAACTCAAGCAGATACCAGGTCCACAAGCCAGTGAAGCAGAAGGTAGAGGGACAAGGTGTGGGGAGTGCAGCAGGACCTCGAAATGCAGTAGGCCAGTTCAAGGTACACTATGTCCTGGTGGGGTGATACGGCTATGGAAGGCATTGAGACCTGGTGGCATTGTGTGGCCCAGGCAAGAAAAGAAGAAGAGGGAAGGACTACTTGTCCACAGAATCTTATAATATGTAGGCCACCCCCATGGAGGTTGTGACCCGACTGATGGGCTGGGACCCACTCATATCTTCTTACAGGTGCCAAGTTGGCACAAAAACCTAACCACCACACCTCTCTGCTCTTTTTCTGCCTTTCTCAGCAAAGAGATAAAGCCCACACTGCCCACCAGGCTCATACTTTTCCCTGTTATTTCCCGGCTTCTTGGTCTAGGAGATGAACGAAGAAGGATTCTGAGTCATAGCCCTCCATCCAGGTGGAGGGAGGGCAACCATGTTGACCTTCTGATAGCGTTCCTCCCTCTCCTTGATTCACAGCCTGCTGCTTGGGGCAGGGGTGGAAGTGGGGTGGGATGGGTGGGTGAGGTTTGCTTTTCAATCCTAAGTGGTAGCCCAAGGTTCCCAACACTTAGTGCCACATGCCAAGGCCCTGATGCTGGCAGCTATGCATCCTGTGTGTTGTTCAGGCCTGAAGGCTCTAGAGTTTCCACAAGGCCTGTAGGCACATCATCACCTCTGTCTGCCACAAGCACCAGTAAGGTCAGCATCTGTGATACGGAGACTCGGAAACAGGGGTACTGACAGAGTCACCCTGAAAATCAGGGATGGAGATGGGCATCCACTCTACAGCAGGCAAGAACTGTAGAAGGTGGACAGGCTTTCCGGATAGGTCTGATCGCAAATGCAGCCCTTACCATCTCTTAATGACGCAGCCACAGCCAGGTAACTTCCCTTTTCTGAGTCTCTCAGTTACCTTA
>NW_022105611.1:799950-801083 GCF_000313985.2 Echinops telfairi | reverse complement strand
GCCTTCAGGTCCTGGGAATACCGTTAGCACTAGCATTGGATCACTTCATGTTTGCCTAGATTATCCCCACACACATACAAGCACACACAGAAAATTCAGAGAGACTCTCTGCTGTGTGCTCTGGAGGTCATGAAATGGCCTTGGAGCTGTGCGGGCTTTGGATTGGACAGGCAGATCGAGGAGGGTCCTTAAAGTTAGCAGATCCACTAAGAGTTGCCTATTATTTTGTCCTAGATGAGGAGCGCTTATGGTAGAGCCTGCCAATTGGACCTGCAAAGACCCACGCCTGGGTTCCACCTGCCTCTGGTATAGATTGTGCGGTTGAGATATAGAGACAGCTTGCTGTGGGGCTTGAGTCAAAGTCAAGGTGTGAGTCTGTGCTGAAGAAAAAAAATCAAATGAGAACAAATGAGGAATTAAAATCAGACAAGCCGGGGATTTCATGTGTTGATATCAAAGTGGATAGAGGAGAGATGGGCTTGGCGGGGTCCCCAGAACCAGAATTCAGGAATGATCAAGTGACTTCTAAGGGACATCTTTGGCCACTAGCATGGATGTGCCATGACCACTTGGCATTTCCAAATCTGAAGGAAGAGAAAAAGACATTCAAGTTTGAGGTAATGTTGAAGACTTCTATGAGCAAAATATTGAACAAAACAAGAAGCATTGAAAGAATATTGACTGAATACATGGTCACTGTGAAGAATGGGAATTCCAGAACATTTTATTGTGTTCATCGAGAATCCAAGAGGCAGTCACTTGAAAATACGGTTTAAAATTAGGACAAGTATGTGTCAACCCCAGCAGTTGGATTATATGAAGAAGAATGTGGCATCTGGTTTAGAGGAAGATTCCCTAACAGCCTTTGAATACATGTGACACCTTCTTGCTTGATTAAAGCTGTGTTAGACAGGGTTCTCTAGAGAGATAAAACCAGATTGCTGATAATTTTATATATATATATATATATTTATAAAGATAGATATAAGAATTGAACTGTTAAATTATAAACAGATAGATAGATATATAATACAAGAAATGAACAGTTAAATTATAAAGCAGTACAAATGGCTCAGTGCAACTCAGTCCCATGAGAGAGTTGTGAGACACTAGCAGTCCTTCAAGTCTTGAGG
>NW_022105611.1:788250-798356 GCF_000313985.2 Echinops telfairi | reverse complement strand
TAACTCAGAGCGAGTTGCTCAATGCTTAATGCAAACTACAAAAGCCCTGCTCTGTCCAGTGCAATTTCAGACAAATCAGTAAAAAAACAGAACAAACAAAAAAAGGAACTCAATACTAAAAATGGGCAATGATTTACACAATGTCTTCCAAAAGACAGTGTCCACGTGGCAATAAACATATGAAAGGGTATTCAGCATTACTGCTTTTCAAAAAATATGCAAACTAAACCACAATGAGATACTACTACACTAGCAATATCAAAAATTACTAAGATTGAGAACCTCAGTTGAGGATGTACCACAGTTGATATTCTCATATTATAACAGGCAGATATACAAATGATTAAATCACCTTTGGGAAAAGTAGTGATAGTATTTATTAACACATAATTTTCAAGAAAAAGGAGTGTATATATGTTCAAAAGAAATGCCCAAGGTCATAGTAGTAACACAATTGATCATTTTCCCAAACTGGAACCATCTGAATTCATCGTTAGGAAAATTGTATCTATTCATGTGGTAGAGAGGTATACGAAAAAGAAAGAGCATAAAATTTAGATGAATTACACAAACATCATGCTGGTGGAAACACACCAAATTCATATGAATACATATGGTGTGATTCCACTTACATGAAGTTTAAGAACAGGCAAAATTAATGAATGGTTATTAAATCCAGAAAAGTGGCTACCTCTTGTTACACAGATTGACTGGAAAAACATTATAGGGTGTTGTCGAGTTTACCTATTGATCTAGGAGGTGGCTGTATGAGTGTTGACGTGAAATATTCAAATGATAGACTTAAGGTAAGTGCATTTGACTACACATTTTTATACCTCAATTTTACAAACTATTTTTTAAACAATAAACATCTCTTTTTAATGGTGCCTGTTAAGGGATATATACGTAAATGCAGAAACATTTTAAAAGATTGCCCTCGTTTTGCTCACATTGTCCAGAAATGTAATTCCTCCATGGAAACACCAACTTGTGTGTTTTATAAACAAAATTAAACATCATGAATATCTAGTTGGGGTATTTAGGTGAGTGTTCCTGAAGATCAGGTCTTTCTTGTACTCTACACGCTCCAGCAAGCACGGTTGGCTGCCTTTCCTGCCCCCACCCCACCTCCCCCTGGGCTTCTTTATTTCTTGCCAGAACAATCTCATTTGTTTAGTGTCCTGCCATTTTCCACACAGCTTCTGGGAAAATGGTCCCATAGCAAGAGCCAAAGGAACGCCATAAAGAGTACAGCTTTGGAAATGCTATGGGCAGGGTAGTGTCCCATTGGGCTGCCAACTGCAAGGTCAGTCCCTCCAGCCCACCGGTCCCTCCATGGGAGAAAGCAGACTGTCTGCTCTCATAACGTTTTGTAACCTTGCAAACCCACAGGGGCAATTCCAGGGGTGGGATTCAAATCATTCAACAACCAGTTCACCGCTCTAAGGACCATGTCAAGTGTGAAAAAACGATATGCCAATAGGTAGTTTGTTATTTCATAAGTTAATACTTAAATAAGAACAATAAAAGAGGTACACAAAACTAGATTGTGTTATAAAAGGGGGTTAAATATTAATGAAAAATATTAAATGATACCTGACAAAAACAATAAAACTGTTATTTAAGGTACTTCCATATTCCTTCTTGATTCATGTCCTCATTTGCAATATTCTTCCCTTTCCTCCAAACATCATCATCTGTGTGATTTACCCTTAAACATCTTTTCACTTTAAGAGTAGGATCTCCACATGGAAGAAGCCTATGCAACCACGAGGTGTCGAAGGGATCAGGTATAAGGCATCATCAGAACAAAAAATCTTACCATAGTGAATGATGGGGGGAGTGCGGAGTGGAGATCCAAAGCCCATTAGTAGGCCACTGGAGATCCCCTTGCAGAGGGGTCTCGGGGAGGAGACGAGCCAGTCAGGGTGCGATGTAACAACGATGAGAAAGACAACTTTCCTCTAGTTCCAAAATGTTTCCTCCCTGCTCCCACTACCATGACTCAAATTCTGTCTTGCAAGTCTGGCTAGACCAGAGGAGGTACACTGGTACAGATAGGAACTGAAAATACAGGGAATCCAGGGCGGATGAGCCCTACAGGACCAGTGGCGTGAGTGGTAAAACAGGGAGAATGGGTAGGAAAGAGGGAACCAATTACAAGGAACTGTGTGTGACCTCCTCCCTGGGGGACAGACAACCGAAAAGTGGGTGAAGGGAGACGTCGGACAGGGCAAGATATGACAAAATACCAATTTATAAACTATCAAGGGCTCATGAGGAAGGGGGGAGTGGGGAGGGAGGGGAAAAATGAGGACCTAATGTCGGGGGTTTAAGTGGAGAGAAAATGTTTTGAGAATGATGTACAAATGCGCTTTACACAATTGATGTGTGTATGGATTACGATAACAGTTATATGAGCCCCTAATAAAATGTTAAAAAAAAAAAAGAGTAGGATCCCATTCCTTCAGAGGTAGACCAATTAGACAACAGTCGTTGTACTTGATATATTCGAAACACTTAGGGGGCCTCTCTTCTCTGAGACTATTATGTTCATCTTTGAAAACCCCTTTCCCACTTCTGCTGAGTTTACAGTAATTGTTCTGACAATATATTTAGCTCTTTGAACACTTTTGGGACTTTCATCATTCATTCATAATATCTCTGGAGAATTTGGGGCCATCATCTTTATGGAATAGAACAGTCTAGTTCTAACCATCAACCCCCGGTTCAAATTGCCAACCTTCTGGTTAGCGCTTAAGTGCTTATCCACTGTGTCACCAGGGCTCTTTCTGACGAGGCCCACCAAAACCCACGGCCATCTAACTGATTGCAACCCATCGCTACCCTACAGGATGACCTAAGGCTCCATTAGGTTCCGAGACTATAATTGTTGTGAAGCTGATTGGCATGGCTTTCTCCTCTCTCCTAGCACCTTCATTGCCTTATTTTGAGACAGAAAATTCTACTTTAAACCATGGAAGCCTTATCCAGCATCTAGTGTATATAGAAAGGACTATGCCCTTTGGATGAATCTTGAAGTCCAGCAAGACTATAATCTTTTCACATTTGACTTGTCTCCTGACCCCAAATTTTTCGGATTATTACTCAAGAGCTGCAAGAAGTTTTTCCAGAGTCCTCAACACAGACAACCACCTCTAGGCCCTTGACACTGTTTCAAGAATCACCATGTCATGGCATGTGTTTTAATGGCATGCAAACATGACTTCTTTACAGTGTTCATCCACTTTATCTAGATCCCATTAGACTGATGAATCATATTTTTTGCCCAGAGATTTTCCCAGAGTGCTACTAAAAGGAGAGCTACTCCTGAGGCCTCATTTGGTGGGAGCAGCATTCTGAGAGTTGTTGGCTAGTTCAAGATCACGAGTCAACAGCATCCAGGTGGGGCCTTCACTTGGTCCCATGGAGTGACTCCTTTCCACAGCTGGAAGGGTAACTCCACGAGCCAGTCTAAGACTGAAAAGGCAGCAATTTTCCACCTTTCCAACATGCTGCATGACTTCCTCCATTCAATAATCTTTACCTCCTTTTTATTTCACCTACCTTCTCCCTGGTCACACCTCCATTTTCCTGAAAATGTTCTCTCTTTAATCTGACATGATATTATCTTCTTAAATGAATGCAGCAGTTCTGTTTTATTTATTGCTATTTGCTAGTGAGGAGGCGCCAACTTGTGGTGACCCGGTGTGTCAGAGTAGAGCTGGACCACCTAATGATGTCCACGGCTGATTTTGTTCCGGAGTAGACCCACAGATTTACCTGTAATCCTTTAACAGCCCACTTTCTCCGTGTGAGAGTTGTGTCCACTTGCCTGGGCCAGGATTTTCAGTGGGTTAGCCATTAAGACAGTAATCTCCTGTGATAAGATTTCCTTGGAAGTGTAAGTGTGCCCTGCTTCTAATATGAGTAGACACTTTGGAAAGAGTGTTTGCTTTTTCTGAGTCTGGATCTTGCATCTAGCTGATCATCTGACCTCCAGCTCTTTGGGTATTAGCCAGCAGCCTGCTGTATTGCTTGCCAGTCCTGGGAGCCATCAGCAGTGTGTCATCCTATCTGTGGACCTTGGATTAATTTGCCTCTGCAGCCAGAAGCCTGACATGTAACCTACCAATCTTGGCTTCACTAGCCCCTACAGCTTTGTGAGTCAGGAGAAGCCTCCCGCCTGACATCTGACACATGGATTTTGAACTTACCTGCCTCTATAACTGTGTGAGTCATGGCCTCGGGATCTCTCTCGAGACAGAGATTGAGATAGAGATATATAAACTTCACTGGTTGTACTTCCCTAGAGAAGCCAATTAAAGACACTACATACACAACAACTCCTTTGAAAGTATTTCCTACTCCTTCCCCCCCTCTGTGCCCCTGTAAAGGATGTGAATTGAGAAAACTATCTGCAGACTGAACTTGTTGAATGAGCAATTGACTTGCTGATTTAAGAACAAGACTAAACAACAAAACTTGAAATACTGTCAGATCTTTGTTAAAATTGTCAAATCCATTTTATAAGCAGAAAATTTCAAATACTGTGTTCCAAGCAGTTAGGAATTATTTCCTGTGAATGTATAAACAATCTAGAAAATGGAACACCAAGATCTGAAGGGTTTAGTGATACAGAGGGGAAAAGGAACTTGAAAGTTTATCAACTGCATAGGAATTATATTCTGTACAAAGTCAAAGATAAAGAAGCAACTTATACTGGAGAACTATATTACAGGCCCCTCTGCTTTCAGTCTTTGCAGTATCTGGAGAGAATAAAGGCTGTGGGAAGGACAGAATATGCATCCTAGGTCCATCCTTGGAGAAAAGGACTGGGTGAACAAATTATACTAATTTCCTTGTTGATACCCAACAGTTTCATTTCAGGCATTTGAAAAAGAAAGAAGCTTTGGTTGTGTTTACAAATGCAGGAGGGGTTCTTGCCTCTGAAACCTCGGAGTCTCTTATGAAAATGATAAATTCCCAGCCCAGTAAACTGAAATGACATTCTGGGTCAATATGAGAAGTGTCTTTACTGAATAATGTATAACACACAGTTGTTTACGGCTGCCTCTGGTACCAAGTCTATGTTTCTCTTTCTTGGCTTTAGTGCTATTGTTCTCTGGAGGAGGTCTTTCTGTGTACTCCAAAGGATACGTTCCACTGGCTACTTTCTTGGGTCTGTGGAACCTTAAGGAAGCAGTTAATGCATCAAGAACTCTTCAAGACCCTACATAATCAAAGGCAAGAAATCTGGGTTCTATTCCTGGTCCTGCCCAAAATTTGGCCTTAAATTGGTGTGTGGCCCCCTCTGAGCTGAACTGTGTTGTTGTCATTATTTTTAGTTGTCATCAGGTTAATTCCAATTTGTGTAACAGAGCTGACCTGCCCAATAGGATATTCTTGGCTGCAATCTGTATAGAAGTTCATCGGCAGGTCTTTGTCCTAACCACCAGACTTTTAGTTGGCACTCAAGAGCTTAACACTGAATCTGTAGAAGAGCAGTAACAATGCTTACATGATTACTCTGTGGAACTATCAAGCTGTTGACGGGGAAAGGGCTTTATTACTTATGAAAGGCAGGGCATCAGATTATTACTATAGCAACAAGCACCTTGCTGTGGGGTGACGGCTATGCCTGAAGGATGCTTGGTATGGAACAGCTATCCTGGTGTTCTCAGCAAGCTGCCTGCTTTCTATGAAGAGCTCCAGCCCCTTCAGTTACCACTGGGCCCAGTTAAAACCCTGCAGCACTCGGTAAGCTAGCCCACAGTTCTTTGAATGATACCAGATGATACTTGGTCTCATTCTTCAGGGAGCATATAGTGGAGCTGGGGAAAGTGGACATGGGAGTCAGCAAAGCTTCCAGGAGGCAAAGGACAGCTGGCTTCTTTGCCTGGTTTCTGAAGGTGAAATATCTCAGGGCTCTGTCTTCTGCCTTTTCCTGCAACTTTATGCTTTCTCTGTATGATTGCCTCTCCTCCCAGAGATTTAAATATCATCTTTATGTTGGTAAGACAATAGCTATATCATCAGCCTGGATGCCCACGCTGGGATTTAGAATCTATACCAAAACTGTTTGATCGCATCTTTTCCTCCTGAAATATTTCATAGTTTTTGGAAATTGAATATATCCCAAACCAAGAACCTAGCCCTTTGCCTCCACTCCCCATGTAGGCTCATCCCTTCGTCCCCCTCCTCTCAGGGCATGGTACTACTCTGCAGAGGTAACCCATAACCAAGGCTCACCATCTCCTCCCTATTCTACTGATATCTATGAGAGAACTCACTTTTATCGTATCCAATGGTAGAGCTACTTTATAATGCTGTGTTACTGAACATCTCATCGCAATTCCACATTCAGTGACATCACATGGTCGACGGGAATTGGCCATCAGGGAAGCATTTACACTATAGAAATTAACAGATGATATGAATTAATCTGCCCCATCTCAACCTCAGAGTTGGTTGCCCAAAAATTAGCAGCACACTACCGATTCCAGGTAAACGGTGTTTGCAAAGGATGACAGGGATTCAATAGACACAGCAGGCTGGGAAGAGGGCTCAGTAACCATATCCACAGGATAGAATAAGCAATTCATATTAAAGACTACAGTTTACTCTGTGCGTGTGCATGTGTGTCCTTGGGAGCTGGGTAAACGAAGGATGAAATCAGTTATTGTATAACTATGGTAGCAACAGTAAACAATTTCCAGCACTCATGTGACATGAAGCATGTGGTAAAAGCTCATGAAACATAGGTAAATACCTGAGGAACAGAATGGAATTTTAGTAGAGCAAATGCAATTCTTGGTTTCTTGCTTGCCTAGCTAAGTCTCTAAGAAACCAACACCATGTTTCTGAATGTGTAAGCGAAAGGTGCCCATAAGAGATAAACGTTTTTCTTTCAATGAGGACTTACCTCTCAAGTCTTCTCATAAGCTGAATGAAGTTAAGCGAGGATATATTTTGGATTAATACTGGGTGTTCCTTATGCCTGAATAGAGAAAACACGCAGAAAAACTAGAGTTGAAATGTGGATTGAGGATGAGTAGTAGCAGAAAACCTCAACCAGATTAACGGTATCCCCAAGGAAAGGGGCGCCATGCCTTCCACTGCTAATAAACATCCTACCATCCCCTTTCCACTGACTTAGTGAGCGGAGCGCATGTCCTTCACAGCCTGATAACTTAAGGGTGCCTTTCGTTACACAGCTGAAATGCATTAGTGGCAGCTAAAAGTCATTAGAGGCCTTATGAAAACATTAATGAGATAGCTAGGCAGTGAGGTCAAGATCTCCTTGGTCCCCCTCCAGTGGTCCCCATCCACTTCACCTGTGACTGGGAAAAAGCAGGAGAAAGGGGTCTTGACATTTCGTGTAGTAACAGCATGACAATTATGAGCGCTGGGAAAAGAAGAGACACCACTGCCTCTCCCACAACAAAAAGTGGGTGACAGATCCAGCAGTGGACAGTCTCTTGGAGCTAATGATTAATCCAACTTTCCTGATAGGAAGACAAACATCTTCGATCACCTCATTTGCATGGGAAAGTTGGACACTGAATGAGAAAGGCAGAAGAAAATGTATACATTTCAACTATGGTGAAGAATATTGACAGCACTGTGGCCGGCCAAGGGAACAAACAGATCTGTCGGGGAAGCAGGACAGCCAGAATGGCCCTTAGAGCCAAGTGTGGCAAGACTTGGTCTCAGGGACTTTGGACATGTGGTCCGGACAGACCAGTCCCTGGAGAAGGACATCACGCTTGGTAAAGTGGAAGGGCCGAGAAAACTCCATCAGACCAGGTGGATGGGCATGGTGGCTGCATCAATGGGCTCAAACAGAAGAACAATTATGAGGAGGGCACAGGACCGGGCGGTGTTTCATTCTATTGTCACTATGAGTCAGGACCACCTCGACGGCACCTAACAACAACAACAGGGAGAACAATAAAAGGAACGTCAGTGGGGAAGGGAAGAATGGTATTCCTGAGTTTGCTCAAGGATGAGGAAAACGAGAGCGCGTGACAAGGCAGCATTGAATGCCCTTGTCCAGAAGTTCATGTTCACCCTTAAAACAATGAGATACTCATAAACTTGTCTTCATTGTGTTTCCTGGAGCCCATTCATTAGTACAACATGGTCTCATAAGAAATTAGTATATTACAAGTGCTATTTTTCTTAAAATGAGGCATTCAAGATTGGTTCAAAACAAGTGTGTACATAGTTTTGTCTATAAAAGCCCACTTGGACAGTCTGGTGATGATAACATATCTTAATGTTAAGTAGTTCTATGACCTAACATGGAAACTGGACTATTGTAAGAATCATTCAAAACCAGCCAACATATTATAAACAGGGGGTCCTAATAATGGAAGTACCAACTCACCTCTCACTTGGGTTTAGCAGAATGTACCCAGTCATTAATCTATTGCCAAGCACCTAGAGTCTTGAAGATTTTAAGAACTTATTAACTTGAAAAACAGAGAGCTCCCTGGTGAGTGGTCAATGTAGACTATCTAGCCCAATTAAGACGTTCTAATGACCTAGTTGGGCTGTGAACCTCAAGGTCAGCAGTTCTAAAGCACCAGCTGCTCCTCAGGAGAAAGATGGGGCTTTCTACTCCTGTAAAGAGTTATAGTCTCGGAAACCCACAGGGGAAATTCTACCCTGTCCTACAGGGTCACTTGAGTCCGCATTGACTCAATGGCAGTGAGTGTTCGTTTGTTTGTTTAATGGACAAGAGTGATCTTAATCTGCTCTCTACCTTCTTGCCTCTTGTTCAACCCAATCATCATCCTCCTTGCTACCAAGAAAAGTTTAGTCAATCTCAGTTTTGTCATGTCAACGATAGAGGGAGTGAAAGTTAGCCTGCTGTTCATCAAAAACTGGAAATGGAACATAGTGTAGGACTTAGTCTGTTGAGATTTAGTTTATTAAAAGGGACCTAGGATGTAACAGCCCCTCCCCTATAGTTAAAAAAAAAGATCCTTTTTAACCCGTTAAATCGAAGGCCTGGAATGTTGCAAAGCATGTTAACTATTCAAGGATGTTCTGATTGAGGAAAGGGGAAGCGGCACTATATAGATCAACACTGAAACCGAAACCTTAGGGGGTACCAGTCTGCAGGCCCAAGAGTCATGGAGATATTATATTAACCGATGGTCTGATCATCCTTCGTAGATGGTTGAACCAATCCTTCAATTGGTTTCCTGTGAACCTTGCTCTCTTGAGTCCCATTGTCTGCAAGTCCTCTGATCTTTGTAAAACCTGTTCATTACTTCCTGAGCCTATTGCAAAACCTGTTTCTTTTCATATACTTAAGGTATATAAATTGCTTGGTTTTGACTGAATTGTTAAGCAGTTCAGAAGTAGCAAACCCGACCACTTCCTTCTGTCAGCACTGGCAGAAATAAACTTAGGATTTCTCCAATCACCATAGTCTCTGTCTTTGGCTGAAACAGTGACAGCCTCTCCCATAGTCCGTAGCAGCCAGTAGCAACTCTGCAGGTGTTTCTCAGTCCCTGAAGATGTGAGCCAGCAGGCACAAGGCTGGCTGGTTTCACCCAGGACCATCTCTTGAGAAAGACCCCCTGCAGCCCAGGCCCAGCCATCACCAAACACCTTGTGGTATCAGAAGAGGACTGTCCTCTCAGGCTCCCCAGGCCTTTGCTTACCTATACACTTCAGAAAGCATTCTCCCTCGATCTATCTGAAGAAGCTTGGTGGAGTCATGGTTACATGTTGGCTGCTCACTGCAAGAACAGCAATTTGAAACCACCAGCCGTCCGAGGGAGAAAGGTAGAGCTTTCTACCCTAAAGAGTTATAATCTCAGCAACCCACAGGGCCAGTTCGTTGTACCCTGCCCTGCAGCGTCGCCATGAGCTGGAATGGAATCAGGGCAGCGCATCTGGCTCTTTGGTCTTTTGATCCCTCCCAAACTTTTACTCACATAAGACTAGGCTCAAGTGACACCTTTTTTTTAAATCGTTTTATTGGGGGCTCATACGACTCTTATCACAATCCATACATACATCAATTGTGTAAAGCACATTTGTACATTCATTGCCCTCATCATTCTCAAAACATTTGCTCTCCACTT
>NW_022105611.1:784535-786365 GCF_000313985.2 Echinops telfairi | reverse complement strand
ACGCATTGTGGAACATGTAGCCACTGTCCGTGGGCATCCACTGGACAATTTGTGTTGAAATTGCTCATTGAGAACCTAATGTGCTGTGTAAACTCTCACTAGAAAACACAATTTTAAAAATTGCAATAAAATCAAATCCCTGCTGTGCTGTTTGCCTCTCTTCTGGGCACTTACAGAAACTTGCTTCCACGCTCAGTGCTAAACACCTGCAAATGCAAAAGACAGAAGCGCACATCTTGCATTATATTGTGTATTAATCACATATAACGCATAACATTACACTTGCTTGTTCTGTATTACATTATTATGTATTACTCAGGCAATTCTTATTTAGATTCAGAGCTTTGACTATGCCTCAGGGGGATTCTGATATTTATCAGGAAGGCCATTATATCTATCTACTCTTTTGTTTATGACATTTAAGTTGGGGGGAAATGATAATTTCATGAAGGGAGATAAAATAGAGGCTCTGGTGCAAAACATGAAGGAGATGATTGAGCATTGATTTTAATCCTGCTTCCATGTAGGGCCTTCTAGGCATGGAAGCAAAAGGCGAGCACAATGCACCAAAGAGCAATTGAATCTACAGGAAATGAACCATGAGAAATGTACATTTAATGCAACAATAAACTATTGGAAAGAAATTAAAGTGAAAGGAGGGAATGGGAATTCCTTAGGGAACTTTGGTGTCAGCATGCTAGGGAGTTTCTCCAAGAAAAGAAATCAATAAGGATCAAGTGTGCGGGCTGATAAATCTTACTGGTCCATTTGAACAAATGTTTCTGTTTACTTTCTCTAAATCACGGGATGTAAACAGTAATGAGTTTTAATCCCGGGCAGAAGAACACTCCACTGCCCACTGTGGCAGTTTGGGTCGGTTTTCTGGTGCTGTTCTTTGACAAGGAGCCCTGGTCACAGCGTGGTTACGAGTCGGGCTGTATGACCCACATGGTCAGGAGTTTGAAACCAGGCCCTCAGGAGAAACACTGGCCTTTCTACTGGGCGAACAGTTACAGCCTTGGAAAGCCACAGGCGATCACAGTGAGGCAGCATTGACTCGATGGCAGTGAGTTCTGATGACTACATTCTGCCTCCAAAATGTCTCGGGCAGTGGTTCTCCGCCTTCCTAATGCCGCGACCCTTTCATACAGTTCCTCGTCACCCCCCAACCATCACATTATTTTCGTTGCTACTTCACCACTGTCCTTTTGCTATTGTTATGAATCGGCAACCCCGGTAAGGGTCCTTCGACCCCCAAAGGTGTCACGACCCACAGGTTGAGAACCGCTGGTCTGAAATCTCCAATCCTACAATTCTCTTTGTAATAATCCCCGACATGATTAAAGTCTGATTACTAAGCCCATGCTTTGCTACCTGTTCCTAAAGATTTCCATAAACTCCCTGGAGGACTGGGAACGCTGATGTGCAAGAACACTGGGTCTTCCCCAAAACAACCAGCTTCCGGTGGGGGAATCCAGCTACTGTGAAGAGAACCACACGATTTCTTCTGAGACAGCATCAGGGGCCCTTCCCTGCCTACTCCAAACTCATTGCCTACAGGGACCGGATCTCTGAACCATGGACATGTCAGAGTGGATGAGCCAAGGTTTCTCCCAGATTTTTCTCAAAACTCCTCTAATATTTACTCTTCTCCTTTTAAGCGTGGCATTGATAGATGGAAACATTTACAAGTTCACAATGGCCCTGGCTATGTCCGGGGCTCTAGACCAAGGACTTTCTTTATTCTACTCTAATCTGAATTTTCAAACGCCTGTTGTTTTCTTTCTCATTTTCTTTTTTCCTGTCTCTACCCCTAGGCCTTGAGATAAT
>NW_022105611.1:782332-784075 GCF_000313985.2 Echinops telfairi | reverse complement strand
GCTCCTCCGGAGAAAGAGGAGGCTCTTCTCCCAGAAACCTTTGCCGTTTCCGAAACCCACTGGAGCCGTTCCATGCTGTCCTGCGGGGTTTCTGTGAGCCTGAATCGACTCAGTGGCAGTGAGACTGGGTTTTGGTTTGATCTGAGCAAACTGGGTGGGGTTGGCGGGAGTCAGAGCCACAGGAACTGGACTTTACCTTCCTGGGTGGCAGATGGATGGGAAGATCCAGCAGAGAGCGAGCACCAGGCAGGCTTCAGCACCTCTGTTTCATTCTTCAGTGCTAACAGCCTCGGAAGGTGGAGTCTGAGCCTTTCTTTCCCACACAGTGGTTCTACTTTGCCTAGGCTTCCAGGAAATTTAGAGAAATTTTGGATGCTAAGTCACCATGCTTTTTCTGGGAAAATGCTAATGGCCTTTCCGCTGTATCATTATTTTCTTCCTGTTTTAATGTTACTATTCTCTTTGCAAGACCTTGATTATGGGCAACTTTAAAATCCTTTTAAGAAATAGCCGTACAATGAAATAGACATACGTGTTTTCATACCTCTCTAGTGTGGTGAAGCCTACACAACAATTCGAGATGGCGGCAGTGCATTTTGAAGGGCTGCTTCAGAAATAACAGCATTGTTCATGTTTTCGCATGGGACGTTGTCCCTGCGCGGTGCCAGGTTTGCCACTCGGGAGACAGCATGGCAATCGGCTCGGGAAGTGACGGCGTGAGACGACTGCCTACCCTACCTACCGGCCGAGTGCTAAGGTTCAATATGACACTTCTCCAAAATAGATGCATACCAAAATTAATAAACGGCATTTTATTTTCCCAACTCAGGAATGAATCAAATACATTGCCGTTTCTGATGGCCAAGCTGTCAGAGACAGTTTTAAATATCGTTGGGTTCTCATCTGTGAGTTTTAAAAGAGTATCCAACATATTGGGGTGTTTTTTAATGAGACGAAGAAAATTAGATTTTGAAGATCTAAGGGCTTTGATAAAGTGATCTGACTTAATAAAAAAATGAAGACTTCAAGCTCCTGCTTTGAAAGGGAGAGAGATGGAAGGAAAAGTTTCCCCCAAGAAACCTTAAGTCACAGGGCTGCCAATATTCCATCACTTCTACGCGGAAGAGGATGCTTTCACTCCGGTAAAGGAGGGACGGACTCCAACGCGCACAGGGGCAATTCTAGCCTGCCCTCTAGGGGCGCTGTGAGAAAGCATCGGCCAGATGCAGTGAGGGGATTTTCTGCTGGACAATGAACCCCACATCATTAAGGTCTCTAATAATGGCTTAAAATAATCATGCTAATAAATAAGTGCTTCTAATAAGTATAATAATGATAAGATCCTTTGTTGTGTCATTGCAAGTCTCTGTGCAAAGAAATTTATATTTGGTCTCATTAAATCCTTACAGCAAATCCATGAAAGATAAGAGAATAAAAGATTCTCTATGAGTCAGAATCAATTCAAGGGCAGTGCTTGTCCATTGTTTTGCTATTCAGAAGGAAACCGTAAAATAAAATGAGTGTTTCTGTAAAGAGGGACTTAGCTACAATTAAAGGAGAAAGTAGAAAGAGGAATACACCTCTTTATTAAATATTTAGGAAATACTTAATTAAATATTTAGCTTATCCAGATCCTAGGCTATAAAGGTCTTGCTCAGCTGATAAGAAGTTGTCTCAAAGGTCAGAGAGCCAAGCCCAGACCCATTTGCAAATTCCAAACAGGGTTAAATTAATTATGCCATC
>NW_022105611.1:765173-781476 GCF_000313985.2 Echinops telfairi | reverse complement strand
TTGTATAAAATATTTATATAATTAAAAGAAATGCTAACAAATTGGACATAAGAGGAGACTTTGAAAAGTTTGTGGGAAAATTGAATGCAAAGATAATGGAAAATTTCCACAGACTTTTTGAATCTCCCTCCTAGTATCAGTCACCCAGCTTAGTAGTTGTTCAATGGGCTTCCAACTGCAAGGTCAGCAATTCAAAACCACCAGCCACTCCACAAGAGAAAGACAGGACTTTCTACTCCCATAAAGAGTCACAGACTCAGAAACTCACAGGGGCAGATCTACCGGGTCCTATAGGGTCTCCATGGGGTGGCATCCTCTCACTGGCAGTGAGTGTGGATTAGGGATTTTAGGTGTACAGTAACTGAAATTAAAATGAGTTTTTAGCTTTCTCGTCTCACTCCTTTATTTCCCTCTATATCTTTTTCTATTTTGATATCTCTCTCTCTTCCTTGCTCTCATTTCCTATTTAGTGTTCTTTCTTCTGTAATGCCAATATCATAAGAAAGCCAGGTGATTCTGATACCCATTCTGTTATCTTTTTGTTTTCTTGTGATGCCATTTCATTTTATCTTGCTCTCTATGCTGACTCAAAAGAAATATGCCCTGGCAATTGTGTAAAAATATAAATCAGCGCTGGTACCCTGAGTGGTCCATCTGGCTAATGCTACATGCAAACTTTTTCAATACAACTAATCAATAAATGATTTAAATAAACAAATATTTGGCCCAAGGTCATAGACAAAGAGATGAAGGAAGCGCAGGCGGTGTGGATCTAGAACACAAATTTTAACCATAGCGTTACAGAATTTACAACTAGTAGTGCTCATTTCTGCCATTAATAACTTAATGGCACAGCAATTTTACAGCAGCAGCAAAAATTATGATTTTTCTACTTAATTTATCAAGGAATTTCAACTATGTATGGGGAATATTATGTGAAGATACTTCACTATTTTCTTAAAATCAAATGAACTTTATCCATGTTTCTGACAACTACTTCAAAATGGTGGTTCGGACATCCTTGGGGGACTCAAATCGTGTAACTTTTGAATGTTCCTAAGAAGAGTGTCGAAAAAGAAGTTTGAGGGGACTAGATTCGGGTTATAAGATATACTGGGCAACGCTTCCCTGTAAAATTCTCATAGGTCAGCCCTTGCGACCCTCAGCGAATGAGGCTTCCAACACCAGCAGCTCCTTGAAAATCAAGGAGCGAGACTGCCTCCTAAATTAAGTGCAGCAGCAGCAAAACCTTGGATCAGTCCCTGAGTGCTCGGCCCATGGAGTCCCTGTGGGAAGCTCTGAAATTCTTCCTGAGTCCTTTCGCTTGCGTTTCTCACTGTACCAGGGACTTCCAAGAGCGGATGGGGAAATTACATTATCTCTTCATTCCATCTTTCCTTGGCCTTTTTGAAGCCCTTTGTATTATGCTGTTAATGCATAGAAGTGCCAAAAGCAAAATTCTCCTTTCTATCCATGCCAATGCATGGGCAATAGGTGCACATCCTACATCTCTTCCATTGTTGCCAGTTTTTGGGGGGTTTTTTCCTCGAAATGCAATAGTTTCAAGTACTACCATGTATTTATCTCTTGGGAGAGGCTTCTCAGGGAAAGAATTCCTGTTTCTACAACCTGTTTTTTAAAGAGCAGTGGAATCCTTAAGCAACCTCGAGATAAGGATAGAAGAGTTTAGTTGTCTTATTTTCCACACCAAAGAACACAATCATCAAGTACATCTCGCTCTCCCTTTCTCCTTTGGGTTTTGAAAGTATCTAGCCAAGAGGACTCCCAAGTGACAAGCTCACTGACAGGCAGTCACTTGAGAAGGACAGCTTCATATAAAAGCATGGTTTAGGTCACTTGGCTTCGGAAGGAAGTGACAGTTTTATCCTCCCAATCTTTCCTTCTTTTTGCCAGTCACCGTTCTTCAACTAAAGAAGCCCTGGTAAGGCTAGACCTTGGGTGGTAACTGCAGGGTTGGTGGTTCAAAGCCGCCAACCACTCCTTGGGGAAAAGATGAAGTTCGCTGCTCCCGTCATGATTTAGCGTCTCAGAAACCCTGCACGGGATTGCGGTGAATTGGGATGGACTTGAGGCCAGTAGATTTGGCTTCTGCTTCATCTGTTTGAGTTTTCTTCGCCCAGAGAAAAAAAAAGCTATTTGATGCCAGGAAGCCCGGGTTGGAAGACATTTATTTACTCTCCTTTGATATTGAAACATTTCTATAGCTATATGATATAAAACCATATTTTATAGTTTTTGTATCATTTAATTGAGAAATAAAAAGTATAATGGGACACGGTTTACGAGATGCATTAACCATGATCTACAGGATCTAATTAGTCTTCTGATAGAAATTTTTCTCCTGAAGTCTCTTTTTAATGAACTCCAACCCCAGAAAGTATTTCCAGCATTATTTTATTTTGTCCTTATATAAACACCTATTGAAAGAATATTTCATCAAATGAGTAGCCTTTTCTCTTTTCACAGGATATAAGCATACTTTGTACTTCAAAACTAACAGCTTCAATATGATACAAATGCTGGGCAGGCATTGAGATTTTGTGTATTTTGGCCTGAGAACTAGGTATGGACTCCTGCTTCAGTTCATAGTGATTTGATCTTAGGACACGCCTTTAGATCCTGTCACAGTTCTTTTGTGAATAAGGTGAGGAGTGTAGTACCAACCTTACAGGATTGTTGTAAACATTAAGTTATCCACAAAAAATGAACTCAAAATCATAGACCTGATTGTAACAGGTAAGACCCATAGAAGCAAACAAAAATACATCTTTGTGATGGATTTTGTGTGATGTTGGAATTGGGCAATGCAGAAGAAAACATCAATGACTTAGATGAAATGGCAAAGTTTTGTGCTGCTAAGGATGCCATTAATAAAAGGGGAAAAAATCACAGACTAGGAAAATAAAAATTCCAAATCATGTATCTGATAAACAATGAATATCTAGACTATCTACAAAAACTCTGAAAAGTCTACAATAAAGACAAGTCACCGGACTAAAAATGAGTCCAAGTATCTAAGTCGACATTTATCTGTGCATATGAAAAGAAGTTCAGAATTGCTACCTACCATGAGCTACCAATAGCAGTACAAGCAGAATGTTTAACATGTAGACAATAAGCAGTTAGTGAGAATGCAGAGAAATTTGAACCTCATACATTGCTGGTGGAAAGACAAATGGTACAGTCACTCTGGAAAATAGTTTGTCAGTTCTTCAATAGTTGTTGGATTCTAGCTTACATGTATTGTGATGAAAAACACACGGGATGGGAGTTCTGTTCTTTGAAGCTTGCTGCAAATTACCTTAAGACCCTTTAAATGGTCTCTTGGCAGTTGTCATATATAATGTTTGAGACAAGTCCAATAAGGCAAGTTTATCGTGTTGTTCAAATCTTCTTTTATCATAATGATTACTCTCGTCTTGTTCTCTGTTGCATCTTAAACCTCCCAGTATACTTGTTAATGTGCCCATTTTTTCTTGTAATTGTGCTGGCTTTATATATTTCGAAGCTATGCAATTTCATGCATACAAACTCAAAATTACTAAACAGGCAGTCACCAAATCTACAAACACTGATTTAGTGACAACTCCAACTTGCCCTTGAAGGCAAGCTTTTGAAATGATTCTGTCACGGCCAACAGAGTGAAACAGGAATGTTTACAACTGGGGTGATCCTTCATGGCACTTAAAAAACACACACCCCTCACTGTCACTATTCAAGATTGACTCATGTTGAGGCCATGTGACACTGTGGGGCAGAGTAGAACTGCCCCGGTGTGTTTCTGAGACTGTGACTGTCTACAGGAGGAGAAAGCCTGTATTTCTCTAGAGGTGCTGCTGGTGGGGTCAAACTGCTGACCTTGTGGTTAGAGCCCAACTGGTAAACGCTACACCAACAGGTCTCAGGTGTAAACCCTGAGTTGGGAGACTCAGAAGATATTTAGTGAACCTTTTGAGATCTTAACGTGAGGGGATTAGATGACACAATCCATTCCCCTAGCCTGCTCCCAGTGGTTAAAAGTTCATTTTATGCAGAAGTCTTATTTGTTCCACTAATTGAAATTAGTCCAAAGAGGATTTTACCTTTTTTGAAAAAAAAAAAAAAAAAAAGACTAAGCAAAACCAGCATTTAGGCTTGTTTCTCAGCAAGCCATTAAAGAGTGAGGGTGGCGCTGCTGCCAAGCGTGTTCCCAGGGGACCACACTCAGCAGCTCAGCATCGTGCTCGGTGCGTGCGAACACTCTGATGGTGTGATGTTAGACTGTACGTGGATGATTTGGTGTGATTTGGTAGGTTATTTTAGGAGGCTGGCAACGCTAAAAAAACAATTCCCTGTACATTAATAGTAATTTCCTCTTTGCTTTATACCATTTTGGCTGACAAAGGGTTCCGTTCGAGCATTCTACGTTGGGATCGCAGTGGCAGCCTGTATGGGCAGAGGATAGAGAGCCGCCTGTGCTCAAAGCGGTGTCTTTGAGCAGAGTACCACAGTCCTTGAAGCTTTGCTTTTATGGTAGGTGCACTTGCCCTCACTTTGAAATGACTGAGCCAGACCTATTCACCACACATTTTCGACACAATCACCTTCACTTGCTGCACAGGCACCGTTTTAATCACTGATAACACTGAGAGCCCTTCCTTCATGTTCCACATCCTACTTTGTTACGTAGCTACTGGGTTCTTCAAAGTTTCGGAGCAACTATTGACCTCTTCCACCTGGAGGAAAGAAGCGTGATGAAAAGCCAAGGACGCAGGAAAACAATTAAGTCAAAGAACGAATGAGCCACACGAACGTCCACCTCCACCACCCTGAGACCAGAAGAATTAGAGGGTGCCCACTGACCTACTAATTACTCTGGAAGGAATCACAGAAGAAGGTCTTGCCTAGAGGGAGAAAGTATGTGCAGCAAAACTCGATATCATAAAAGACAACGCTCACTGGTCAGAGGGCGGCTGGGTGAGACCCCAGACAGAACTCATGACCGTGGGACAACTTTCAGTCAGGAAATGGACAGGTTTATTCAGATCAAAAGAGCAGCATTTACTCATGGATAAAATTCAGGAGTGTTAGGAAAGAAACCCTTGAGGAAGGATGTACCCCTCCTGGGGCTGATAAAGTGGTATTTTATCACTCTACTCCACTGAGGAACTGCGCCTTGGGAGCTCCACGGCTTTCAACTAAATAAGAGCCTCGTATATTGGCAGGGCCCCAACCTCTAAGCTTGTTTCACAAGATTGCTGAAAAATATTCTCTGCTTTTTAGAAGTTTTTCCCACTTAAGAGTGTGAGTGTCTTCCCTTTGCACTCCTAGTGGGGAGGCAGTGTCCCGAGGGAAGGCCACCTGGAGGCCTCTGAAATCTTGGCCGCAGGTCCTGTGTTTTCGTTTGTGACCAGCCGCCCAGTCCCCCCAGTCTTTGCATCTGCCTTTTTACCGCCTTCTCTGACTCCTCGCCACCCTCGGAACAGGCCCAGGACTCTGAAACAAACAGCCACAGAGTCAGCTGGCTCACCTCCCAAGGCGATGCCCTCCCTGGAGTCTCAGTTCCAGCCGTTCTCATTACTTCAGAAATTCTCTATTTCCTTAAAAGATACCTTCTGAGCTGGATTTCTTCTGCTAGTTGTTCTAGGAGGACACTGGTCAAATAGTGGATCACAAATTGGACTGTTAGTTAGAAGGTGGGCAGTTCAAACCCCACAGCTGCTCCATGAGAGAAAGATGAGGCTTTCCACTCCATTAGGATGTATAGCCAGGAAACCCAAAGGGAAGTGCTGCTCAGTTCCATCTGCCAGTGAGTTTGGGTTTTGAGTTGCTCCAGGCAGGAGCCTTGGTGTGCTGCCAGTTCTACCATGCCTCCCTCACAAAATTTTTTTTTAAATCCTTTCAAAATATTTGTAATATCTTTCATTTTTTCTGATTCTGGGATGAAATTTTCAAACTCGCCTTTGAATAAATGTATTTAAGATAGCAATTTAAAAATTAATACTAAAAAATTATAGTATCTAGAACCCCTGCCTATTAGTCTCTGTTACCTGCTGTTTCTGATGTTTGTACTTATTGTTCCATGTCCACAGCTTTCTGGCTCCCCATCAGTTATGTCTAAGATATTGCAGTTGAAAAAAAAAATTCTTTTGTGTGATATTTTAAAGGTTAGAATAATTTTCTTTTCCTTCTGAGAGGATTTTTGTTTGCTTCTGCCAGGTGCTGAGTGGCATGAGTAATCAGGATAATAATACCAAAACCAAACACGCAAATGCACTGCCAGTGATTCTGACTCATAGCAACTCTATAGGGCAGGGTAGAACTGTCCCTGAGTTTCTGAGACAGTAACCTTTACAGGAGTAGAAAGCCTGGTCTTTCTCCCACAGGGCAGCTGGTGTTTAAGAACTCCTGAACTTTCAGTTAGCCACCTAAGTGAAGACACCTGTTTCCCTGAAAATAAGACATCCCCTGAAAATAAGACCTACTTACAGTTTTGTCTCTCGCTGAAATATAAGGCATCCCTCTGAAAATAAGACCTCCGTGAAAATAAGGCCCCCTGAAGCTACCGTAACTCTGGACTCTGGACTGTAGCGGCAGGTGCCGCTGCACAGCTCACTGTTGGCTGAAGCACAGCCAGAGCAGACAGGAAGTGCAAGGTTTCTTTTAATAAAACAATAAACAATAAATGTGTACTGTATTCTTCTTCATGGAAAAATAAGACACCCCCTGAAAATAAGACCTAGCACATCTTTGGGAGCAAAAATTAATATAACACACTGTCTTGTTTTGGGGGAAACAGGGTACAGGTTGAATGGGAGGTGGGCACGAAAGGCTCAGGTGGGGCAGGGGTGGTGTTGGGAACTAAGGACCTGGAAGAAAGAGAGTGTGGCCAGCTGCTCCCACTCCTGACCACAGGGCTTGACATTCCAGTCCTCACATGGGTAGCCCTCTGCAGTCTGAAGTATGGGAAACGCACTGCAATGCACATATTCTGAGAAGGATTTCTCCCCACATCACATTGATGGCTGCCCTCTGTAAATGCTAATGTGAAGCTGTCTTCTACAGACACCTGCAAAAGCAGATACTTAGGCTTTATCCTGGATTATGGGCTATAATATGAAATTCTTCATTGCCAGGAGACACTGGTGGGGGGTTGGGGCTAGGGGAAGAGGATAAGGTATTTAGGTTTGGGAACCTGTGCATTAAGGTATCCTTGGCCACCAAGTGAATTTGAACCTGGCATTCAGGTCCTGCAAGAGTTGGCTTACTTTTAATTTACTGGCCTGTGGAAATTTTGCCACTGCATTTAGAAATTTAGACAACCCTTTTTCAGTGAAGGAAATGATAAATCATACAAGTCAAAAGATAGCCAGAGCTGCATTTCCCTCTATGTTTAAAAGCAATTCTCGTCTGAAAGTGAGGTGCGCATGAAGTCAGAAACAGATATAACCACACTACGAGTAGCTAAGTCTTACAAAGTGGTTACGATGGTTCGAGCACTACATCCACTCTTCTTTCCACCAGCACCCTGGGAGTAAAAAGGCAAGTCCTGGTGTTTTGGGAGTTCCTGGCTCCAGGTGTTCTACTACCCAGTAAACCTCTGTCAGATAGCTTAACAGAAAGAACACACCAAAGAAATTATTAAAAATAAAATATGAAACCTTCATAAAATAACCACATAAAGATATTTTATAGTTTGTGTTCATTTTGCAAAAGATTGACATAATCGGGAAAGAGTCAAGATGGTGTCCAGGGAGAATCACCCTCCTGGTGCTCCTGTTATTAGATCAAAAAATTAAGAGGCCAATATTGGGAGGCTGGGTGCTTAAAATAGATTCAGTGTACTAGGGTTTGGTTCAGAGCTTCTCCTGCAATTTTTGCCCATGGAGGGATTTGGGAACTTGCTGAAATGCTCTAAGTTTACTTAAAGTTTGCTTCTGGGCTCCACTAATCCCTTACCAGGTCCAGTGGGACAGCATCCACCACTACTTCCTGTGCCCAAGATCCGAGACCCACATCATCCAATAATTTCCCCCGGCTGCTGTCTAAAGGTGGTCATAATCCCAGGCTGTGTGAGCCTCTGAGAACTAGCCACAGGACTTCACACTGGAGTTCCCCTCTCTGTTATCCTCCACACTCCTGGATTCTCAGGCTTTGCATCTCCACTCCCCAGTCAGAATGAAAAGACTACATTGGCCATCCCTTTCCCCCTCTCCACAGCTCCATGTCTGCCAGTGTGGGTAACGATAAATAATTAGACACTACTTTGCAGCAATTGAAGAGCCCCTGGAATATTTACCCGTGACAGAACACAAATCTCCAGAGAACAGGCTGCAGAGCTGTTCAGGAGTGAGATGGGAGTGACACAGGAGTTCAGCTGAGGAAGAATTCAGATCCATAGAGCCCCAAACCCACTCGACTAATCTGGCCCTCTTCCGGGGGACAGTTGGGAACAGCCCGATACCAGGGCATTCCACAAGACATTATATAATTTCATTATATTATATAATGGGGGGAAAATTTTAAAAATGCTTTCAATTCCATGCTTGTTCCTTTGTGTAACTTTCAATGTCAGCCACCAGAAATCTGGTCCATTAGAATAACATTAACATAAAAAGACAGGAAAAATTCTAATACCCCGAGCACAGCCTAGGATTTTAACATAACACAACAGGAAAAGCTGACAGGTGCTGAAAGCCCCAGCCCAATCCAAAAACTAGTTGTACCAGTTTTGGACTCCCAGAGAGTTTTTAAAAGTCTGAAAATTATGGCCAGCCAGTCCAGCCCAGGCCCATGCCTACCCTGCAGGCCTACCCCAACCCAGTCCAGTGGCATACCTACAGTCACCAGCCTCAGCACACCCTGTGAGGCCACCCCCCACCGCTGGACACTGAGTCACCGCGGCAACTTGCCTACACAACAGTCTGACTCGTCATTATAGTAAGCCACAGGTAGTCCCTGAAACCACTTTCATAAGTCACACAGAGAAAGAGCTCAGCCACCCCACCCCCAGTCTCCCTAGAACATGACACCCACTTCTTCCAAACAACACATAGACAACAACATACCTCAACATCCTTAAACAAGAAAAAAAAAAAAATGCAACTGTGGAGGAAATCCTAAACCTAACGACACTCACAGAAGAAACAGACATTGATCTGCAACAAAAAGAAATCTTCACAATGCCACTTGGAGTAATGCAGGACAGGAGGAAAGCATTGCAGAATAGGGACACAATGATACAGGAGATGAAGTCCAAGATAGAAAGGATGAAGTCCAAGCACCAAAGGGAAATACAAGAACTAATGGATGAGGTAACAAATGCAGAACACAAGATAATGAACCTTACCAACAGACAAGAAGAGGTGGAGAATCATTATCAATGATCTCAAGGCCAATCAGGCAGACATTAACAAATGGGAAATACATTCAAACAAGATCATCAAAGAAGTGGAAGAACACCTGAGAACAATGACAGCTACTATGAAGAGGAACAATATTCAAATAATTAGTCTTCCAGAACAAGACACAATGAAGAAGTAAACAGCTAAATTAGCAAGGGAATTCCTGGAAGGAAAGTTCCCCACCTTAATGAATGAGAATCATACATTCACATAGGAAGCAGAGAGGACACCAATTAGACCAAACCCCAGCAAGAACTCACCAAGGCACATAACAGTTAAATTACCTAACTTTGAGGTAAAAGAGAAAATTTTAAGAGCAGTAAGAGAAAAAAAGGCAGTCACAAGCAATGGTGCTCAGGTAAGAATATGCTCAAACCTATCAGCAGATTCCATGATGAGGAGGAGAGTATAAAGTAACATCTTCTGAAAGCTGAAAGAAAAAAAGCCAACCAGAGAATCCTCTACGTTATCTATTTAGATGGTCAGGTAAGAGTCTTCTCAGACAAGGAGGACTCAAAGAATATGCTATAGACACCCAAAGCTGTGGAAAATCCTCGCTGACTCGCTGTGGTCAGAAGACCAAAATGCACCAAGCACAAGCGGAAGACCGCCATAGTGCGCAACTCCATCCAGAAGTCAACATGCTGAAAACAACTAAGATAACATTGTCTCAGGGAAAAGAAGGCAAGAATGAAGTCCCCCACATAGACACAGCACGCTGATATGAAGGGGGATAGGAAAACACCCAACACAATAGGTACAGATGACAGCCATGAATCCACAGATGGTGGTAATAACTCTGAATGTTGTCGGCCTGAACTCATCCATTAAATGACAAAATTAGCAGACTGGCTCAGAAAACATAACCCATCAATCTGTTACCTGCAAGAGACACATCTTAAGCTCACAGACAAAAATAGAATAAGAATGAAAGGCTGGCAGAAAATATACCATTCAAACAGCAACTTCAAAAAAGTAGGGGTTGCAATCCTAATCTACAACAAAATTGACCTCAAGGTGCAAATCATAACAAGAAACAAGGATGGGCACTATATACTGCTCAAAGGATCAGTAGACCAGGAACCAGCAATCATAATAAATATATACACAGCCCCTCAAAATTTGTCAAACAAACTATTCAAAAGATTAAAAACCACAGACTCAACAATCATAGTGACTTTAGTACACCGCTATCAGAGAAAAACAGATCATTAGGAAAGAAGCTCCGCAAGGAGGCTAAAGAACTAACCACTATAATTGAGCAACTGGACCTGATACACATTTATAAAACTCCCCATCCAAATGTAAATGTGCACTTTTCAAGTGCACATCACTCATTTTCAAAAATAGTCCACATGCTGGGACACAAGTCGAGCCTGAGTAAATTCAAATACATAGAGAAGACTTAGACATCCCTCTTGGACAACAATGCCATGAAACTGGAGATAAACAAAAGGAAGACCAGAAAAATAAGGGCAAACAATTGGAGGATGAATAATGATCTTCTGAGACACAAATAGGTACTGACCCGAATTAAAGAGGAAATTAGAAAATTTCTAGAAACGAATGAAAATAAGAATACAACATACCAAAATATATGGGATACAGCAAAAACAGTTATCAGAGTTTGGGGTTTTCCCATCTTTGATAGTGCTTAATACATATATGACAAAGGAAGAGAGACATATGACTGATACACTATCACAAAACCTCCAGCAACTGGAACAGAGTCAACAGAACAATCCCTCCAATAGCACAAGAAAAGAAATAATAAAAATCAGGTCAGGGTACAATGCATGGGAAGAAAAGAGAACAATGCAAAAAAGCAATGCAGCAAAAAACTGATTCTTTGAAAGGATCAACAGAATCAACAGACCGCTGGCAAATATTAATAGCCAGGATGAGAGATAAAACAGGAGAAATCACAATGGACCCCAATGAGATTAAACAGATAATCATAAAATACTATGAAAGTCTGTATTGTAATGATAATGTAGAAGACATGGACAAATACTTGGAAAAGCAATCCCTCCTTAGATCATCCCAGACAGAAGGCAAGAACATCAACAGACCCATAGCAAAGGAAGAAATAGATAAGGTTATCAGGAAACTACCAATGATAAAAACTCCCAGACCAGAGAGCTTCACAGGAGAATTCTACCAAGCATTCAAGGAAGAGCTGACACTGATCCTCCACAAATTATTCCAAAGCATAGAAAAAGATGGCAAAATTCCAAACTCAATTCTACAGAGCCATTATAACTTTGATGCCCAAACAGGACAAGGATCCCACAGGAATAGAAAACTACAGACCGATATCTCTAATGAGCATAGATGCAAAAATCCTTAAGAAAAGATTGGCCTATATGATACAAAAGTATATAAAACATATCATCCATCATGATCAGGTGGGATTCATTCCAACATCTGATAAGAAAAGGGATAAGAATCACATGATAATATCGGTAGATGGAGAAAAAGCATTTGACAACATCCAACACCCTTTCCTAATTGACATTCAAGAAGATAGGATTGGAAGGAAAATTCCTTAAGTTAATATAAGCTATTTACAAAAAGCTAACATCATAGTCAATGGAGAAAAAATGAAAACAACCCCACTGAAAAAGAAGACCAGACAAAGATGCCCCTTGACCCCACTTCTATTCAACATCATCCTGAAGGTCTTAGCTAACAAAACAAGGCAGTAGAAGGACATTAAAGGTATCCATCTGGGAGAAGAGGAGGTGAAAATATCGCTATTTACAGAGGACATGATTCTGTACATTGAAAACCCCTAAAACTCCACAACAGGAGTACTGGCAGCAATAGAGGAATGCAGAAGAGTGGCAGGATACAAGATCAACACACAGAAGTCTATGGGTTTGCATATACATCGGACAAGACCACAGAAGAAGAGTTCAAGAAGGCAGTACCCTTCACACTAGCCAAGAACAAAATGAAATATCTAGGGATATATCTAACAACAACAAAAAAAAAACCAATACACTTATACAAGGAAAACTAAAGAACCCTATTACAGGAAACCAAAAGCAACCTCCACAAATGGAAGAACATCCCATGCTCACGGATCAGAAGATCCAATATAGTAAAGATATCAATCTTGCCCAAGGCACTATATAAGTTTAACACTATCCCAAATCAAATACCAACAATCTTCTTCAAAGAATTGGAAAAACTGACCACCAATTTCATATGGAGAAGGAAGAAGCCAGAATTAGCAGAGAACTCCTCAAGCAGAAGGACGAAGTCAGAGGGCTCGCTTTATGTGACTTTCACACCTGCTACACAGCCACAGTGGTCAGAACAGTGTGGCCCTGGTATAACGACAGATACTCACACCAACGGAAAAGAACAGAAAACCCAGAAATAAAACCATCAGCAAATAGACAACTGATCTTTGACAAGGGCCCCAAAAGCATCAAGTGGGAGGTGGATGCCCTATTTAACAAGCACAACATGAGTCCACTGAGATAAGTATGCAGGTGGGGACAGGCCTAACCCAAGGATGTACATGTCATTCCAACACAAGAAGGAGAAAGTTGGGGGCGTAGGGGAGAGAACAGGGGAGGAAAAAAAAGAGGGAGACAATAGCACAGGGGGATCAGGGCACTAATCCACCCAGGAGGAGGGTATTGTTTCTGTCTCCACAGAAACGGAGTGTGAGTGCAGACCCCACCATGGCACACCAAACCTTGGGGGCAATGTAACCACAAAAAAGCAACTCATGAACAGAGAGGTCTACAAGGCCGACCTCAATCAGAGCCAAACTGACCCCTTCTCTAGAAGTATGAGCTACAGAGGACACTAAAGTGACAGGTTAGGTAGAGGGGCTGGCCTGCCATGCCCATACAGAAGCAAACCAAGAAGGAAAGAGAGCGAGGGACTAGACCCCATCCTGGCACACCAAGCCCCCAAGGACGACCTCCCTGCACGGAGCTGCTAGGGTACAGAGAGGACTGTAGGGCAACAACAGCTCGAGACATGATGTCCCCTCACTGGAATATACTGCAACAGGGAACAATACTGGGGACACACAGTGGGGAGCGAGTTCCGTCTGACCCCCACCACAGTGAGGCAACTAAGATGGGAACATAACACATTGGCAACGGGAGCATAGAAAATCCACAATGCCCCTGGGAAGCCTCAAAAATAGACTTCAGGCTAGGAGGGGCAGTTCCTGGAACCCCCCAGGACCGGTGGGGATAAGGTCAGAGGACAGACCTGGAATTATGTATGCTTTTTCTTTTTTTTTCTCTTTTTATTCAGTCTTTTGCTTTCTTTTAGTTTTGTCTCTGTTATTGTTGTTTTGCCTACTCAGGCATGGGAAGCAAGCTCAAGGAGAAAGCAACGGGACAGAAGGTTCCAGAGGGACTTGGGGGGAAGAGGAGGCAGGGAAGAGAGCGGTGAGCAAACAACGCCATAGATGGGGAAAACTAAGGAATAAAAATCAACAACGAGGAGGACATGGAGATCCTGGTGGTGTTGAAGTAACCGTCAAGTCTGATGGAAGGGCAGGAACAGGTAAAAGGAAACAGAGGAAAGATCAAGGAAGCAAAGCTATGGACAGAAGTATAAATGTAGGCGTGTGCATATGTAAATATATTAACTCATAAAAATAGAGGTATTGGCCTATGTACATATATTTTTATGGCAATACACTGAGATAGCAGGCAGACTCTAGGCCTCTGCTCAATCCCTCCCGCAAGAACACTTTGTTCCAACAAGCTGGTGGAGCACCATTCTGCTCTGATACACAGGGGGCGCTATGGGCAGTGTCAACTCTATGGAATTGGTAGGCAGCGGGAAGAGTAAGTGCAAAAATCTCTGAATCAGGAGCATGTATGATTGGTTTAAGGAAAATCAACCCTGAAGTAAGTACTGTGTTTGGCCAAAAGGTGCACTAATGAATAAAACACCCAAATAGCCCTTTAAGAAACCACAATTTAGGAGACAAACGTAATTAGTAAAGATAGTGGGAAGTGTGATAATGGACACTTGGTAATACAAAGAAAGGTATATATATAATGCCATCTGGGTAGATAAGGATGTATGGGAAGGCTTCCTGTTTTAAAAAGCCACCTAAATTAAACTATGCCTTAATTACAGCTAGGCATTTGCCGGGAGAAAAATGGGCAGAGTGGAAGGAAGTCCTCCCAGCAAATAGTGAAGAAACGGAGACGGGAAACAGATCATATGATGCATTCATGGAGCAATGAGCTACAGTTTGTAGGCTTGAGGCAGGGAGTGGCAAGAGATGAGGCTGGAGAGGGCCAGTCTGCTGGTGTATCTCCTTCAGAAGCTTGGTCTTCACAAGTAGACTGGAAAGGAAAGATTTTGACAAGACAGAGACCTGGAAGAATTTTCAAATGCCCACACTGTGCCCTTGTGAACTTGTGGGCTCCAGAGATATGTAAGACGCAGTAGGTCTGTATTAAGAAGTTGCTCATTCTGATACTTTCTTTTCTTTTACCTACCTCCTGTTCTATCACCTGACCTGACCAACCTTGACGCACACCCAGATCACCTTGTTGCCCTCTCAATGTTTAGTATCCAGTCCTCATCCTTTAGCCAAGATCAAGGTCCAGGGTGGACATAAGATATGAAAATAGTGGTTGTTTGTAGTTTATCGAGGGGTCATGGGGGTGGGGGTGGGGGTGGGGGAGCAAGAGGAGCTGATATGATACCAAGGGTTCAATAGAAAGTGAATATCTAAAAAGTAATGATGGAAACATATTTACAAATACGCTCGATAAAACTGATGTAGAGATTGCTATAAGAGCTGTAGGCACCCCCAATAAAATGGTCTTTTCATTTAAAAAATTACTCTGATTCCAATGCACACTTAATGAATTAGCTTTAGCTTACAAAGGCATTCTACTACCTGACCAGAAAGCCCCAGGCTTCAAGGCACTGTAAAATTATGAGAACCAAGAGACGTGATTCCTCCCTATCCTATCATTTCAAGCTTCTGAGCATTTCCACCTTTGCAGAGAAACTTGGGACACATCTCTTTTTCAAGAACTGATGGGCAATGTTTCCCAAGAAACCTTTTCACTGGTGTCTAAGGCCCCTTGAAGTGTCAGCTCCATTAATCTACGTGTAAAATTTTGTGAGCATGAACCCATCTGAATATGGTCCATAGCTTTTACTGGTTCCCAAACAAGTTTTCTACAACAAGGATATTAAGAAAAACTCCTATAAACCTTTTATATTAAAAGAAAAAGCCAAGATAAATATTTCAATGGTGGCCATATTTTTTATCTCAAGTAATTATCACATAAAGTTTCTGACTTGGGCCTGTGGGGTACAAGACTGTGCCATCATAGGGTGATGTCATCTATTCCCTTCCCCTGCCAGTCAGAATGCCAGCAACAAAGAGAAGGGTCTCAACAGCAGTGAGACTCTGGGGAGTGAGGTTGGCAGGGGCAAAGCCTGGCCACCTACAGCTGGGCCACACACTGGGGCTTGGGGCCCCCCCCATTCAGGGCAGGTTTTTGCCACCTGGACCACCCAGGGAGGTGGTGGCATCATGAGTGAGACCAGCCCTAGTGGCCTCACTCCTCTGAGGAAGGGCCTGGAGATTCACTTTTTCAAAATCAATCATTAAAACCTGCATGGAATACACCTTGAGACCCACAATAACGGGTTGGTTGTGCTTTTGCTTTTTTTGTTGTTTTAGGGTAGGAAAAAACATGAGGTGTATAAAGTCTTGTTAATGGTATGCATTCCTAGTAAGCAAACTGAAACACACAAACAGATAAATAAAGGCACAGAGGCTGAACAAATGCCGAAGGGAGAGTGGGAGTGTGCTGAAGAACATAGAGATGACAAGGCTTCGAAGGGATCAGGTTTCAGGCATCAAAGACAAAAAAAAAAAA
>NW_022105611.1:732067-763165 GCF_000313985.2 Echinops telfairi | reverse complement strand
TGGTATCACTACTCCCATTCCTGCTCTGGAGGGGTTTATCTGATCTGGATGCTGTGTGTCCTGAGCTCTTATCTGTGCCTGGTATCATTCTTTTTGATATGCCTGAACTACTGAATTGCATGATATGTGGATGAAGTACCAATCAAACTGTGTTTTTTTAAGCGTTAAAGTACGTCGCTATGAAGCATCTGCAGATTCCATTCATTCAGAAGGCAGTTTAGGAGGTCAGGGTTTTGAGTGTGGCATTTTCACTACATAGCAACTTCTACTTTTGAATTTATTTGGAGGTACATAATATTATCAACATCAAAGGCTGAAGATAGCTGGACAGAGGTTTAATATAAAGGCTGACTTAAATATTAGTAATTATGGGAATATTAAACTAGTGCCATTTCAGCCGGTAATGTTTGTCAGTGTCATTAACCCTAATCAGAACAAATTTATTTTAAAAGGCATTAGCAAGTAAATAATTATTTATTGAAAATTCAGAAGAGTTACAGTACTTTAAGACAAGTTTTTACTATAAAGAGAAGTATGCTAAAAATAAAAAGAACTCAAGTGCAATAGTTCCCATTCAAACTAATGAAATCACATTGAAAAACATAAAAATCCACAGCTTAAGTTATTCAAGTTATAAACATGTATTTTCCTATTTGTTTTTAAGAAAATCTATTGGAACAATTTCCAATGTAACTTTTTTTCAGCATATCATTTTCTTGAACCCAATTTAAATAGGAAATATGTAGTTCACATAACAGTGTATGTTGGGAAGGGCCAACTGGATCATTTTAAAATGAAAATTTAACAATCAGAAGGCTTGTCATTTTATTTGTCACATCGGGCAATAAAGTATTTTTAACTATTTCCCAAGCATGTTTGCTTATCTTCTAAGTCAAAACTAACCATGTTCAGAAAGTTTTTAGCCGAATTATTTCTATTAGCCTAAACATGTTCAGCGGTAATATGCTGAAGTGTTAACAATCGCAACCAGCATTTAATGTCAGGAGGCATCTTGCCTTACCTTTAAGATCAAGGTTTGGTTTTTAAATTAATAAGTTAGTCAAGACAAAAAGATCAAAATAGATTTTTTAAAACATTCGCAAGTTTTTATTTTAATCCTTAACAGATATGTACCCAGTCTCTATTAACTTTAGTAATATTATTTAGAATTTCCATCAACTCAATCCCATGTTTCCTCCCCTTGAAATGAACCAAGAGGCCTAAGGCCAGGACCTACTCCAGGTTCGTCCGTGAACTTGGACTCTGTACTGGGATCCGCAGCGAACTGCCACTCGCTGGTGAGCTTAGTCAGGCCTGGCTTTGCCACGGCTAGAAACAGCTCTAATGTGTAAAACTACCATTAAGCTGGGGCAACTTGTCTTGATATGACTGAACGACTGAGTTGTATATGTGGATTAGGTACCAATAAAACTGTTTTCAAAATATGCCAATTATGATTTCATAGTGTTTCGTTCGTCACTTTTATGCAACTATTATGGAAATCCTGAATGAAATTAGGGCCTGTTGGGAAATTCACAATATGCGCAGTGTCGTAAAATACTTGTGCAAATTTAAGTGCACTGTCTAGTTGGGAGGCATGAACAGCTTCAGTAAAACTCTAGTGAGGATGGAACTGAAACATAGTTTTCGTTTTTATTTGGTAAGATAATCCAAACGGGTCTTTAGTGAGAAAAAAAGAACCCAAAACACCCCAGTTCTCATGTCTTTAGTTGTGAAGGAATCTGGCAGGTAGGGACAAAGATGCCCTGAGGAGACATGTTTGAGAACTGTGTGCAACAAATCACCTCTGTACTGGTGAACCCTTCCTGAAAGCTAGCAGACCCAATCAGAGGTAAGCAAACTTTCCTCTGGGCCCCTTCCCGCCCCAGGAGCACCCAAGCTCTCAGACCCCGGATGCACTTCGTGTGGCAGGGGAAGTGCTGAAGGCATCTTGCCAGAGTGTAGCAGCCCAAAGAGCCGAGGGGAATTTGGCAGGGGCCATCACTTTCATTGTTCCAGGACTCGGATGAAAAGCAACAGCTAGTTGGATGAAAAGACCCTCTTCGAAAGTTGTTTAAAAACGATGACTCAAAAAAGCAAAACAAAAAAACTTTATGACTTTGTTAAAATGAAATTTTCGGAGGACAGAAATGACTGATTTTTGCAAATAAAACAGATCTATCTTACAAGTGTCTTTAAATAAGAGAGCATTTATACTTTACATTTCAGTAGTGTTTCTTAAAGCTATTTTCTTACTTTTACTCACCTTTCCTTTCTGCATTTCACACTTCCTCCTGTACTTCAAGTACTGGCCGATTCCGTGGATTTAGGGATGGATGTCGACCCAGTGGACGTGCATCGTATAAGGATGCCAGCTTATATTGTGCTCAACATGCACTCATGTTGATTTAAAAATAATTTATTGCTATAATCAACTAGTCAAGACTTCACTGAATTTTATGAATTCATAATGAAAATAAACCTCAGATTAAAATATAAAAATATCACATATGATCTTCAAGTGTTCTCTGTAGATAGATGACAAACATCTACTTTCAATTACACAGTGGTTAAAGATTAAAACACTTAATTGATTCTTAAATTCAGGATTGTATAGCATGAATTTAAATAAAGGTCATTTTTTCCCCGCTTTAATTTCTACATCCTCTTAGTATGACTAGAAGCTCAATGTAACATATTTAACATAAAATTATCCCAACTATTATTTGTGATACCCAGTGCAAAAATACCTAAAAATGTAAAAAATAAAGCTGATAATATCTTTAGGATTGTACTCTATGATAAGTTAACGATGTAAGCAAAAAATACTCGCACTAAAGTCACCATTTACAAAACATACACAAGTACAGACTGGGCAGTACTGCCAAGGTCTTGGAGACAGCTCCACGTCCAGGATCATGGAGTACTACCATCCTGATGGAAAGTTAGCAATGTTTTAAATTGAAAAAGAAAATTTAATCAGGAGAAAATTCTATCCTTAATATCTTAAATTAAATGATTTCCCTCTCCCGAGTTCACAGAAATTCTCTAGTTCTTATAAATAGATGCGCATGAACACAGAGTAACAGGAAGTGCTTTCTGGGGGAAGACAGGAGTGTGGCGGCATTTAGTCGATAGTTGTCCCGATTATTCCTAAGTGTGAATCCCTTCATGGCTCGGCTATTCTGCGCATCAGTTCAGCAAGAGGCTGTGATAGGGACAGTCACGGCACTGGAATAGCCCAGATTTAAGAACCATGAAACCTGCATTTTGTCAGTTTCTTATTTTCTAGCCATTAAAAAAGACGGCATGTACAAAATCCAGGAAAGGGACAAAACATGAAGGAGAGCCCAAGCCACAAGTGATGTAGCTGTGCACACCCTGCTGCCCAGCAGTTTCACCAGCAGATGGTGTACAAGCGCAGAGGCACACTGCTTCTTTCCCCGGCTGAGGTTTCTATGGTCAAAGTGCTGGCTTCTAAGAGTTCCTACCTTCAAAGTATGAACACATCGGTAAACAGACTCAATATTAAAATTAACCTGAACATAATTTATTCTTTTTCTGAGATGTGATGTGAAAAACAAAAAGCCCTGGAGTCAAGAGTTAAAATCAAGGTTCTCTTGATCTCAGAGCTGTGCAGCCTTAACAATAAGAAAGTTGTACTGGGCAACCTACTGAGCCCTTTCCAAAGTTGATTGAACCTCTGTGTCAGAACCTTGCTTTGGTGCCTCCGGATTAGCCTCACAAGGCTGAAGGACCAGATTCTGGCTTTGGAAATGTTCTGATGTGTAGTCCCGGGTTCGGTACGAGTCAGCATCGACTCCATGGCTGTGAGCTTCTGTTTCTGTCTGTTCATGTTCCGGTTAATGGGAATGATCCATACTTCCACTGACCAACCTTAAGTATCTGGCTAACATAAACATAACCAGGGCATTTTCAAATTATACACAATGTTTGGATGGCCTGGAGAAACATGACCTACGTCATTTCATTCTTATGTTAACACCCTGCTCTCTGAACTGGGTAGCAGAAAAGTAGGAGTGGGGTGTGAGAGAGAAATCTGACCCAAGTCTCTCTGGTTGAGAAGAATAATAGAAGCCTTGCTATGCTTTATTTTTGTTCCATTTGACTTTTTTAACTTTAGTTTTTTGGGGGTCAATTTCCAAAATAAATTTCTTGAAATTACTGTAATAGTTAAAACAAAGGATCTGACACAGTTTACCAATATGGGCAAAGAATTACGGTTTACTGCCAACATATTAAACAAAGTTTGGTTCTATTTCTAAGTATATAACACTGTATTCTCCAAGTTCTTATTTTAACCATGTTCAGAATTAAGATAAAAGGAGAAGACTCCTCATTCTTCTTCCACTATTTCAAAGCTGTTGTCAAACATGTTGTATTCAAATTTAAAGAGAGCGGCTGTGGGGCATCGGCTACGGCTTTGGGGGTGGGATAAATAATTTCTTCAACAGTGACGTATGTCCCCAATACGAAGCCAACGACTCCAATGAAAGCGATGGAAATGTTCTTTAGGATCATCCAGATACTGTAATGTTCCCTTGAAAACGTGAGAATCTCAACCAACGGGGGGAGGATCAGAGCCAAAGTGCTGCTGCTCACAGCTCCAACGAAGGAAATCACGATGTCCAAGCGAGGAATCAGAACAGCTACCGCACCTGGAACATGAACATATGTGTTTTTCATTCAAATATTTGGTATTGACATAACAAAGGTGAATCTTTTCAATACAAATATTCTAAGACTGTACCGATAAAACTATTGTCTGTGAAAAAATATGCCATATTTTTCGAACAAAAACAATTAAAAGAAAAAAAAAAGCAGTAGCATTTCTGGTATTCTGACTCATCTACAGAGCTTCCTATCTGATCATCTTTTAATTATTTGCTGAGAAACATCAGGTAGAGAAATTTGTATCATTTATTTCCAAACTATTTGTATGATCCTGGCATACAGCTCATTCTATGATGCACTAAAAGCATGTAGTAACACCCCACTAAACCTACTGACATAAAGTTGATTGACAATTCATAGCCCCCTTAACCAGGGCTCCCGAGACCAATCATTATGGGAGCAGGCAGCCTTATCTTACTCCTGTGTAGTGGTGGAGTGGCTGGTAGGTTTGAACTTCCTCTCTCGCAGTCAGCAGCCAGATACTTAACGCAGTGGTAACTTGGGAGCCCCTATTTAGAGAGACCTAGTGTTCTACTTGAAAATCAGCCAATGAAGGGATGGCAACAGATCAATCACAGCTGATTGAGGGGATGGCTGTGAGCACACCTGTCCTATTGCTGACTTCACTGGGAATGTACCCCATGTCGCCCGCTACAACTCGTGCTGGCTTTTAGGTTGAAGAGTACATGCACACCTCTATCCACATCATATCCGCAAATTACCCACATACTCATATTTCACTGAATTTTAAAAATTATTTAAAAGACCCTCAAAACTCAAACTCACTACCATTGAGTTGATTCTGATTCTTAGCGAGAGTACAGGACAGGGTAGAACTGCCCTGGTGAGTTTCCGAGGTTGTAGCTCTTTAGGGGAGGGGAAACCTCATCTCTCTGCCAAGGTGAGCAGCCCAGCGGGTCACCACTACACTACCAGGGTTCTGGAAATCAAGACTCGGTTTTTAATGTTCTCAGATGCCTTGTCAACATTTCTTAAGATGATCATTTGGATTTCCTCCTGGAGATCCATATGGGTAATCTGTTATTTTAACGGCTTCCTTACAAGTGAGCCTTCTTTACTATTCTGGGGGGAAAAAACTCTACTTGTACACAATGAATTACTCTTTTACTATGGTGCTGGGGTCTGTCTGCTAACATTATATTCAGAACTTTATTTCATTATCTATTGAGACTGGTCACTTGTTTTCTTTTTTGTTAAATTTTTGGCATCAATATTAGATTAAAATGATAAAGTAGTTTTCCTTCTTGTTTTAGTCTCAATATTTTTTTATAATTATTTTATTCTTCAAGCTAGAATAGTTTGGATTTTCTAAGTCTCTCTTGCTAAATTATATACTTTCTGGGAAATTATTTTCTATTTAAATTATTATTAAAGCCCAAACTATAAAAATTCCTTTAACCAATTGAGCTCTTTGTAAATAAGAAAACTGATTTAGAAGAAGTGAAAACTCTATGCTAGAAGTACTTTATAAATTCTCTTATTTCTCTTCTATTAAATGATGCTTGTTACACCTCTTCAAAATTTCCTTCTAATAAAGGCATAACGCTTGAACACAAGGAAGATGTTTAAAAATTCACTAAATTTATTTATTTTCTGGAGCCGTGTCTCATCTACGCATAGATCTCATCTACTCATCAAAAGGAGGCCAGCCACGCCCGACTGGACCCTTGTTCTCCAGCAAACCGCTGTGGAACCCATTTTCCCTGAAGCGTTCCTCCAGTCATCTAGGGATCAGGGAACACCACACTACGTGAGATGCTGGAAAGCCATGTGGAAGAACATTACAGAGCTTAGACCTTACAATTTCATTTGTCGAACACCTTTTAAAACATAAAGTATAATTACAATTACATAAATTCATCCTGTAAATGTTATACAACCAATAAAGATGGAAAAGAAAAAAATGTTGAGGTACATTATTTGATAATACTGTTAGTATTCAAATGAAGAGAGGTATATATACTTTAAGCCATTGGAACATAAAAAAGCTAAAATGCAGATACACTCATCAGAGGGCTCCTGAAAACAGGTGTCCTGAGTGAGGCACATGCAGTCACTTGGGAATGCCTGTTAGGTATGCGTTAAGCTCATCTACTAGTTCCCAGAACAACGTTCTCAAGACAGATTCGTCCTTAAGGCAGAAAGTTCCCTGATTAAAAGAGAGAGAAAACATTGTGTGGGGTGTTTTACGTCACACTGCAAGTGAGCGGTGACCGCAGGAGTCCCAGAGCGAGAATACTTTTTGTTACAGTATCACCAACAAAACGGTGGAACCACTGAGATTTACTCTAATTACACAAACAATGAATGGTGCCTTCTCACACCACTGACTCCACCATGAGCTACCGGGACACAGAAAGGCCCTCCCCTCCGTCCACCCGTGCAGCAGCTCTGTGCAGCTTGGCGTGTCTTCTCGCCCTACCTACCCGATGCCACAGTCACGATTTCTAGTGCACACGGAGCCGCCCAGTGCACCTGCAGGGGGTCATGCCCTGCTCAGCTGCTAAGTACATAAAAGCAAAAATAAAAAACCTGAGGAAAATGACAACCAAAATAAAATGGATATCATCTATATAATGGGCCCACTACATAACTAATTTAAATATACACTTGTATATTGAGCATTACTAATGAATTTTCAAAATAATTAAAGTTGGTGTTTTTTAAGTGTCTGAGGATCTGATTTGTTTTTTCTTGAACAGAAGTAGAATAAATGATTTTTAAACTAAAAAGGTATCCTGGCTAGGTGAATGAAATTATTTTGTAAATATTAAAATACACATTTTAAGTAGAATTTTAACCATAAAAATATCACTACCCATATTTTACTGTACATATTTAAATAGCGATACTTACAAGTAATAATAACCAAAATGGACCTAATCCCGAATTCACAGATTTGCTTCCATTTAGCATGAAATCTGGATGTGGTCCCAGGAATAAGGATCTCTGCTGGAACATAGAACTGAATTGAATATGTCACAAATATGCCAAAGGAATATAAAATTTTCACTGCTTGATATAACCTGTAATTAAAAAAATCAAAATTTAGTCATTCTTCATATTACTCTAGCTATCATCCTTTTTTTTATTTTAAGATAGACGGGAAACCCAAAAGAAAAATTTACATTAGCATTTCATTAAAAATGTCGGTTTAGGGAATGTGCATATTGGTATAGATAAGTGCTTTCGACACACAGATTCCAGGACAGGTCAACAAACCCCCAGAACCAGTAACAGGAGTAGAGATACCAAGAGGGCACAGGGAGGGAAGGGCAAAGGGGAGAAAGGGGGGAACTGATAGCAATGATGGATGGATGTATTACCCCCTCCCAAGGGGATGAATAACAAAAATGTGGTTGAAGGGATACAGCAGACGCTGTAAGGTTTAGAGGGGAAAAATATACATAATTTATTAAGGGTTCATAAGGGTGGGAGGGTGGAGAAAGGAGGGAAAAAAGGAGGAGTTGATATCAAAGGGTTCAAGTAGAAAGATAAGGTTTTGAAAATGATGACAACATATGTACAAGTTTGCTTGATATAAGTGCTTTATGTAATGTTATAATATCTGTAAGAGCCCCCAATAAAATTATATTTTTTTAAATGTTGGTTTACTGAAACTAGTTACTTGAGATAAGACAGGAGGGAAGGGAAAAGATTCCTGCTTAGAAAGCATTGAGTATCTACTTATTGATGGAAAATTGACAACAGATATTGGTGGTGGCCGCACATGATGGATTCCACTGGTAATAATGAATTGTTAAATATGGCAAATAAATTTTTTATAAAAATGTTTAAATGCAAAAAAAAAAAATGTTTAAATGCTGCCGATTTTAAAAAAAGGCAATTAGACATTCTACCAAACTTCTAGATGTGAGATGAAAATTAATTTCCCTTTCTTACTGTGGGTTATATTTTTTAAAGTTGAAAAGCCAGTAACTGAAAGCAAATGAACAAGCTGAAAGGTAAACGTAAATTGATTCATTCTCAGTTTGTCTGTCGGGTCAAGTCAGCATCAAGCAACTCTGCTGTCACGTCAATTCAGACCCATAACCACCCATTGAGACCTGTGTAGCAATGCCCCCTGGGGTTTTAAAAGCTGTCATATTTAGATACACAGATTGCTCCAACTTCCTCCCATAGAGGTGCTGGTGGGATTGAACCGCCAATCTTTGAGTTAACAGCCACATGCTAAAGCACTGTGCCACGAGGAATCCTATAGTGTGCTGTGCCACAGGCAAGTAAAAGGAAAGCAGTGTCACAAAAATGAATAAAAGTAGCAAAATATGTTTGCTTCAATAATATATATACTATCAACCAAAGAGACTCAGTAAGGCAGAACCTAAATATCTACTATTCGCTACTTTATGATCTCTTGAGAACTAGCTATATCATCGATACTCAATGATTATCTTCAAATCTCAACAGTTTCCATTATAATACTGGTATAAACGAAATCTCTTCCTGCTCTGGTTTAAATGCCATAAACTTCTAGAGAAACTGAGAGCAGTAAACTGAATTCATTCACCTAGAAGAGTTCATCATGATGTGGCATTCACGTGCACACAAAAACTCAACACACAACACTGCACTCTTCAACCTTCTCTTGCCAGCCCAAGGAACTCCACATCCCATTTTTAATTCAGCTAGTCCCATGCAAATTTTTCCAATTTAGGACTTCCTTGTTGGTAAAGAAAGTCTATTAGCTAAATTAATAATTAGTAATTTATGTCAAACCACTAGCAATCTTTGGTCTCTAGATATTCTAGATATTTACATAAAGGGGATCATACAATGCTTATCCTTTGGTTTCTGTCTTATTTCCCTTAACAAAATGTTTTGAAGGTTCATCTATATCATAGCATGTATCAGAAATTCATGTCTCTTTATGGCTGGATAATATTTGATTGTACTATGGAAGAAAAGTCCTGGTGGCTCAGTGGTTACGCAGCCAGTGGTTCAAACCCACCAGCTGTTCTGCAGGAGAATGGTGTGGTGGCAGTCTACTTCTGTACAGAGTTAGAGTCTGTACCCCCAGGCTCTGAAACCCCCCAGAACTTCTACTCTGTCCTATAGAGAAACTATGAATTAGTCTGCACTTGCTGGCACTGGCTTTCATCTGTTGAAGGATACATTTTCATCTTTTGGCTATGCAAAGAAATCTGGTGTGTAAGTTATCTGTGGGTACCTGTTTTCAAGCCTCTTGGGTAGATCACTAGCAGTAGAATTGCTGATTCATATGACAATTGCATCTTTAGTTATTTCAGAAAATACTACACTGCTTTGTACAGACTTTGCATAATTTCACAATCCTATTTAGTCTGTTTTATATTAAGCTATATAAGGTTCCAGTGCATGTTATCAACTGTTACACTATTTATTTTAAAGAGCACATTTGAAGGAACTGAACCTTGACAATCAACTACGTGGCTGTGGTCAGGTACCACTGAGTCGGCTCTGGTGCACAGAGACCCTAAACTATGGGCTAATGAAACGCATGACAAGCAACTGTTAACTACTGTGTAGTCTGTCCCATCTTTTCCTTTCTCTTTTTGTTTATTAAAAGATCATTTTATTAGGGTCTCTTCCAGCTCTTATAATCCATACATCAATTGTATCAAGCATATTTGTACATATGTTGCCATCATTTTTTACCAAACATTTACTTTCTATTGAGCCCTTGGTATCAGCTCCTTCCCCCACACCCCAGTCTGTCCCACCTTGAGTCAAATTTATATATTCGAAAAATTTATAAATCTTAAATTTATAAATATACCATACTAAAGTAAAACTAAAAAGACAAGTACAACACATCTGTGTGCTGTGTGCAACCAAGACTCTCTCCTAGAAACGACCTGCCATAAATGGCTTCCTACCTACATTTGTCCCAGGACCTTTTGTATCCCATGCAGGCCCCAGACAGGCCCAGGGTTTGAACGGTGAAGGAACAGGGCACGAGCCTCTTCAGGAGGCGGGTCAGAAGACATTATTTGTTGCGCCAGTATTCACCAGTCTGGTGAGACATGGAAGGTTTCCCAGAAGTCTATCTAAGCAGCAAACGGAGCTGCCTGCCGTTAGAGAAACAGCCATTTAGCATTTATTCTTCCCATCCACCCACACTAATGAGTTCCATTTGTAAGTAGGGAAGTCAGTCCACATGGTAATCACTGTCAACTTCTTTCTTAAATTCCGAAAGACCAACCTCTGACAGAAGGGAAAATCCTACATATTCCTTCACTTGGCAAAGCAGTCTCATAGTCACTTGGCAGAATATTCTAATATTCAAGAGAACATTAAAATGTACCACTTTATCTTATTTATTTATTGATGTGCCCCATCTCTTTTCTAAAAAGTCTTAAGGTACATATTTTCCTTACCAGTAAAATAATGATGATAATAAACCATGAGGTATATTATTGGGAAAACAGTGTGTAGTTTTGTTTTGGCAACAAAAATTAATTTTTTTATGTTTTATTAAATTCCTTTATATCAAAAGGAGTCCAAGTTTTATTCCTATAATTCACTCAAATTTGGAGCATACTACAATTTGTACTGTATCTCTTACAAAATCAAACAAGGATCTGTGAATTCACACATGGTCTCCTCTGAAGATGATGAAATGATTCTGCTATAAAAATAAATTACAGTAAGAAGTTACCATTTAAACCATAAATATAAGAATGCATTTTTACCTTAAAGTATTGGCAAATTATAATCACAAAAGCATAAACTGGGATTAGCAAACTCATTCACCTACCACACGTCATGAGGAAGATTTAAAGTTATGCTGCCTTTGATTGCATCCTGGAAACACATGTACCCTAAGGTTGCTAGGGTTATGTACAAAGTGGTAACAATCCCCATACCGATATTCAACGCTTGGGGGAAGCGTTTGGATTCTTTCATTTGGTTTTCCAATGGGAGGACCTAAGACAAGAATGCAATGATTTCTTTAAAGAGAACATGATACTACATGTAATTGAAGTAAATCAAAACAACCTAGAGTCTTGAATTATACAATTGGCTTTCTGTAGTTTACAAGTAAATCATTTTTCCTTTAAAATAACAACACATAGTTGTTGAAATATTTTTATATATGCTGCATATATTTTAAAACTATGTACTTTTAATTCTTCAAATAAAGCAACTTGAAATGGATCTTAGCTAATAAACTTTCCCATCATTTCGTTTGAAGTCAAGTTTATTTTAGAATAATTTCACATTTAGAGAGAGTCGTAAAAGACAACATAGAGTCCCCATGTGCCACTGACCCAAGCTTGGTGCGTGTGCCCCAGGGACCAGCACATCGCCATTCGCTAAGTAACTAAACTTCCCTCTTGATTTGGATTCTTTTCTTCTTCCACTCATCTCCTTCGTTTTATTTTGGAAACCTACTTGTTTCAGAATACCACATCACGTTTGGTTCCCTTGTCTCTGAGTCCGCTCGAGGCTGTGACCAAGGCTGCAAGCCTTGCATGTAGCCAATCACAGTCTGCACAAGCTCAAAAGACACTAACACTGGTAATTTCCTCACTCTTCAGGTAAGTCACTCCACGGAAGCACCAACACGAGCAGAGGACAGCCCGGTGTTATGGGTACAGTTCAGACATGGAATACGGGAAGGACAAGAGAGCATGCTTTAATTACTGACGGGAACAGGGACCAAGGGCAGAGTAAAAAAACGTATCTTTAGTTTCAAGCTCAAGTGACTGAAAGAAAAATGAAAAAAGGAGAAAAGAGGAAGTACAGCTGGCTTGGGATGAGAAAGACTGGGTCTGACTTTGGATGTGATGAACTTGAGATGTCAAGAGAACAATTATGGGGATGTCCAGTAATTGATGAGAGGCTCGCTAGTTAAAGGCAGAGGGGGAAATCTGTAGTTCCCACTGCCACAGTGATCATGAGATCAGGGGACCTGCGGATCTGTCAGCTCTCTGAAGAAGAACGGAGAGAGAACAGAAACGCAAGTAAATAAAGTGGCATAAAATTACCCTGGAGGCTGCGGGGAGGTGAGGAGCAAATCGGAGTGCAGTGTAATCACGATGAAATATGCAATTTTCCTGATTCTTAAATGCTTCCTCCACCCCACTACCATGATCCCAATTCTACTTTACATATCCAGCTGGACCGGAGGAGGTGCACTGGCACAGATAGGAAGTGGAAATACAGTGAACCCAGGACAGATGAACCCCACCAGGACCAGTGGAGAGAGTGCCGATGGCGGGAGGGTAGAGGGAAGGAGAGGGAGAAAGGGGGAACAGAGGACAAGGTCTACACGCGGCCTCCTCCCTGGGGGACGGACAGCGGAGAAGGGGGTGAGGGAGACGTGGGATGGGGTAAGATATAATAAAATAATAATAAATTATAAATTATCGGGGGGAGGGGGGAGGGAGGGGGAAAATGAGCTGACACCAGGGGCTCAAGTGGAAAGTGGGTGTAGTAAGAATGATGAAGTCAACATATGTACTAAAGTGCTGGACACAGATGACGTATGTACAGATTGTGATGAGTTGTATGAGCCCCTAATAAAATTTTTTTTTTTTTAAATTACCCTTGAGATCGATTTTGCCTGAGGTTCATATACATAAACGTTTATAAGTGTTTCTGTTCCCACACCAAACCATTAGAGTAAGAAACACAGCTCTGGAGCTGAGAAAACAGAATGTTCTGTTTCCCTCCAATCCACAAAACAGAGGCTTACAATAATGGAAACCTCTGGAACGGCAGTCTCCAAATGTTCCGCACACTTGTACCCCGTGGGATGAGCTCTAGGGTAACTTTGCTTCTCAAAGCAAGCATGAGCCCCCAAACTCTAAATGGAACTGATTTTGTAACAATTTCAGCACACATCGTGAAATCATTGAGAGTATTAAACATGATATTTGGTATGTGCTTGAGAATACTCTGGAGTTGTGTGAATAGCTTAGATAGAGCCCAAACTGGCCAGGAAGGGATGATTTACTGGAGCAGGATGAAGTGTACACAGGCGCTCATAATACTATTCTTCGGACTTCTGTAAATGTTTGAAAATTTCCACAAAAAATCAGTAAGCCTAATTTTTCCATTTTGAAATAAAGATGAGAATTAGAGCACGTCAGTGATATGTCTGAGATTAAGCTCTGGGTTAGTAGAAAAAACAACTATAATTCAAGTCTATTACACAGACCTGCAAATCATGCTCTAGAAATACAAAACCTGACAACAAAAGAGGCAAAGAAAAACATACGAGATATTGAGTCTGGCTATTTTTTGCTTACTTAAAATTAAAAATTATAATTATAATGAAGACTAAGTCCTTACCACTCCTATGCCTTCAAAAGCAAATACGGCAGTACCAAAAAAAAGTGGGTATTTCTTCCACCCAGCCACTATTGGAAGATTGTGAGTATCTGGCATATTCTGAAGAATGAAAGAAAGAAAAAAAAAGAGCGGTTACACTTTTACTTATTTTAAAGAATTTAGAAAGAAAGCAAAACCACATACTTCTGAGCTTCACAACAGAAGATGCATGTTATAAAAGTGAATAATCCTTTTTAATACACATAGTAAGCATCCTGTGTTAAGTATAGCTACGTTGTTAGGATTCACTGCCAAAAGCAATAGTTTCCCTCATGACTGACCACACATTCCATCTGAGCCAAATGCTCCTGATGACCTGTTTCCACCTTCAAGGCTGCTGACGTTGAGGAAATGGTTCCTGCTACAACAGGAAAGATATAAGCATACTCTGAGCTGAGAGCTATGTCCCCAGTTATCAAGACTTACACTGCTGTTCATGCCCAATAGTAACTCATTCTCCACTCCATCTGCATGGTCCTTACAGCCCTTTAAGATTTTTCCTCTCAATTCTGGCAAAACTCTACCCATTTAAGGACTGTCATTGGTGCAATATGCAATAATCCCCACCAGAGAAATCTACAATTATCTCCACTCTGTTTTACTTCCCTACTTCCTAAGATTTTATATTTTGTCTTAAGGGGGGGGGGAATTAAGATTTCCTAATTCATATAGAACATACCCTTCCCCAATTCATAATCTACTGAAAACATTATACACCTTTTATTTTATTTAACCCTCCTGACAACTTTGAGTTAAATTAATAATGAAGTATTATAATCCTCATGTTGCAGAAGAGCAAACAGAACTTTAAAGAAGTCATATAATATGCCCATTGTAAAAACCCCACTAAGTGATGGAGCTGGCATTAAAATATAAAAACTTCCCACTCAAAATGACCAACTCTTTTTAATTGAAAGCAAACAAACAAATCTATGTGCAAAAAGAGGAAGACTAGAGGCTCTGGAATTTGGATGCAGGCTGCAGGGATGACCAATCCACCATGAGAGTCTGAAATGCATATTGAGAGGGATTGTAAAACCATTGCTTTGTCAGCAGCACACCAGATGGACTAGCTCGGGAGAGAAGGGGATAGGGATGTCCACGCTTTGGGGGTCACTGCGCCCTTGCAGGGAGCAGGAATGCATATGTTAAATGGGAATAGAAAACCTTACAAGCAACTTTAATGAACCTGCAGATTCCCTGAAGCCCATCAACATATTCTTCTAAGGAAACCAGCTTACAAGCCAGACTACAAACAACCATAATCAGTTAAGACTGTTATGCGCTGTGCTTCAGATAAAGAGGTTAGTCTGTGTAGTGGAGGTGGATTGATGTGGTGGCAGCACAGCGAAAGACAATTATGGAACTATTATACTAGTTTCTTGGAATAAAGACAATGAATGAGCTCGTTGTTCCATGTTAGCTATTGTACCAACAGCTCAATCCTAAATCTCACAACTATACTAGGGAGATATTACAACTTCCTGAGACACTCACAAAGCCTGTTTTCAATCTGTTTGTCAAACACGCTTCCGTTAAAGCAATCTCTCTCACCAGGAAAGCAGCAGTTACTGGCCCATCTACTATGTACCAGATATTAAGTAAATGTCTTTACATAGCATTCCTTTTACCTCCAAAGCAAACAAAACTTTTACTAATATAAAAACAAACAAACATGATTTTCAGTTTAATACATATTATACTTACCCGAATGACATACTGGTAAATTATCACAAGACTGATGGCCATGGAAATGTTGGCAAGGAACGAAAGCACAAACAGATTCTTTAGGTCCCGAATGAAGACCAAAAGAATTATGAATGGGAGAAAGCAAAGCATATATATCCTCAGGTCAACACTTCTCTCACACGAGTGAGGTACACTGGTACTGTTTGAAACCAACATTTTACTCCCCAGGAATCCTTCATGAATCTGCATAGGAATATTGGGAGAATAAGAAAGAAGAAAAAACTTTCATCAAAGTCTAAAGAATATTATGATCTATACATTTTAGGATAAATTCCTGATACAATTTTCAATCCAAAGAAATTATTTCTACTTTTCCAAAGTTCTGGCTTCCTGAAACATATATCTGTATATGACATATAAGATTATATATATGTATAAATTATCTTACTTTACCCTTAGATTTTATAAATATATACTTATATTTATTTTCCTTGAAAAATAACTTATTTTTGGATGTGAAAATAAATTTGATTAGAAAAGTATGAGGATGGATTTCCTTGTTTATCTTTAAGTTTATGGTTATCCATCAAGCTCATGGCCCTGGCGATCTTTTGAAATCATTGAAATTGGAAGCATACTTACCTAAAGTGGCAATTTTGGATATTCTACTTTAACTTATTTTCCTCAGAGTAATAAACAAGTTCTAAGCACCTCTTAGAAATGCACTGCATTGAAAATAAAATTTTAAAATGATGGCCTAACTTCAAATGTGTTTTATAGGGCAAATTTTAAATAAATTATCATCACGTGTGAAAATAATATTACAGATCTGCTAGGTTCATGCATGGTTACATGCTACATAGTAAACAAGTTTTTTCCTATATCAAAAAGTTCCCCCCCCAAAAAAAAAGTTCCCATAAGATAAACCAATTTCACCCATTATACTCATCTATTGTCAGCATATTTAGCCACTTTTATAACCCAATTTCAATTTTCAAGAGATAGAATGACTCATCAGGGCTATTTAACTAAAATTATCTCTGAGTAAATTAGTCATAAATCCAGTTTACTCAAATAAGAATGAAATTATAGAGGACAATAAAAACAATCTTTGAAACTTACAACAAAGGGCAAATCATGTTGAAATTTAAATACCAGTGAAAACCTATTTCCCCCCGAACACTGTAGCCTCTTTTGAGTATCCAGACATTACCAAGTTTCTGGGCATACAAGTTCCTAAGAGCCAAACCCTACAATAAAAGTAGCTAGCATTAAAAAAAATTTTTTTCTATATGCCAGATATTGTGTTATATGCAACAAATACTGCCTTAGATGCAACATCTCATTTAATCCTAAAAACACCTCTCTGGGGTAGGGTGGTGTTAGTAATTACAATTTATAATTGAGGAAACTGAGGTTTAGAGTAGGTAAATCACTATCGCACTATCAAGCCAGAAAGTGGTGGTTCTAAAATTCAAATGCAAATCTGAGGATACAAATTCTAGCTTTTAACAGCTACATTTTATCTCTAAAAGGGGGGCTGGCCCAAGAAGCCATCAGGCCTCCTCTTTGCCATCTTTCTAAATGTATTAAGCATGTCTACCGAAAGGCCAACAAAATTCTGATATGATGAACAATTCAAGTGTTTCTATAAATTTTAAACTTAAAATCCAAGGAAAGGATTATCAGCGGCAGTGCAAATTTACATATCATCTTAGGTTGCAGGAAACTGCTAATAAACAGAGCAAGCTATGAAGACAAATTATAACCCATACTGGATTAAGAAACTCTCAAGTAACACCAGGACCCATTTAAAAACACATACCATATATTTTGCCATCATTTTTAAAATTTTACTTTTTGAATTTAGAAATAGAAAACAAAATAATTCAACTATCTTGGATTTTAAGAACATGTTTTATTCATTGGTGTAATTTCTCAATAATCAAACTATGTAGAGCCAAGAACTTCTGATCAATGCAGTACCTAACAATTAAATCAGACCACTCAAGTTGAGCTCCAGCAAGGATTCCTGGCAGGAAGCAAAGCAGTTACAGAATCAATTAACAAAATAGTAGAATTTTCAGCTATTGTGCAATGTAATTCTATCACAAGGACCTCAAATCATTTTAATATTCTTTGAGAGAAAGACATGTATAAAATTTTCAGGATTAAAAACTACAGTAAAATAAAGATGGAGATACATACCTAGAGCAAGATTCAGGTAAACATTTGAGCCCTTTGGCGCCCTCTAGAGACAGAGATGGGCTATCTAATAGGACTTCCTATGATCTCACATGTTTACCAAAATGTAAAACACTGAAATAAATGTTATAAAATAAAATTACTAAACTCCACTGAGAGCTGAAGCTTACTAAAACCCCCTATTTATTTACTTTTGATTGATGCAGTTATTTAAATGGTTATAATTCCAAAGGCAGATTATGTTCTTTGGCAAATCCGAAGGCAAAATTAGGGTCACAGTACCCTACATTTACATATTGTTTGACATTTTACAACTGATTGCACAAACTTTTGGTCAGCTGAGCTTTAAAATATCTTCAAGATAAACGAGGGGAGATTTTGTTATTGGCCCCATTTTACAAATAAGGAAACTGAGGATGAAGCGGGGTTCAGGGGATGGCGTAGTAGTTCTACTACCACCACAAGGTTAGGAGTTCGAACGTATCAGCCGTTCAACAGGAGAGAGACAAGTAGACAACTCGCTTCACTCTTGTAGAGTTAGTCACAGTCTTGGAAACCGACAGGGGCCGTCAGACCCTGTCCTCCAGGGGCGATAGGATTAAGAGTTGACTTGATAGCAGTGAGTTTGGTTTGAGTCTTTCCCAATGTTGACGTTAAAACTGACAGAACATATATTTAAACTCTTATCTCCAGACACTAAAGGCTATGATGTGATACCAGCACATTTTTTTCTTTTAATGTAATATCCCATCCCCATAGCCACAGACACTATTTTATTCAGTGAGCATTTCTAGAGTGTCCTGCAGTGTGAACAAAGAGGCGCTTCTAGAAGAAAGATGGGCTACGATTGTAGGAAAAATTAGTTTCTAGTTCTCCTTGCACTTGCCTGGTGGCTTAATGCGACCAAGAAATACCATGCAGCAGTAATAAAGCAGGCTTCCATGTCTGCCTGGTACCTAAGCCCTGAATTCTACAGAGTGGGAGGAAACCTCTGATCTCACCCAGCACAGGTGACTGTCTACCTTCTGTGTCCAGATGATGTGTTCTTCCTTAAGCACGAACTGCATATCTTTTTCTATGGGGCTTGGTAGGCATTTTTCCCCTCTCTGAAAGCAACTGATAATATTTCACAGGAAAAGTCACCAATCTTAACACAGACATTTCTTCCATCCATTTTATCTAATCTGTATGACATACACAAACTAAAACAAACAATATTCTGTTGCGGGATAAACAATTAACACATGTGTGAGAAACTTAGGTTTTAGCTCACTGTCCTAGACAGTGCTTTGTGAGACTCAGTTTCCTCATTCATAAAATGAGCAGAGTGCCTCTTTCACAGAGTAGTTGTAATGATTAAATGATAGGTGTCACAGCTACAAAATATAAGGTTCTAAGGCATTAATTATTAGCATCATTCATCAATTCAGAGGCTTGCTGGCAGCTCTGCTAGAAAAGAGTGAAAAAGTCACAATGATTAGGTTGTACAACTCCCAAAGGCATCTCCCCCATGTAGTCTACAGAAATCATCTCTGTCTTGTCTCCTCCCCATGGTGGAGGCAGGAGTCTTAGGACCAGACGACTGGCGGCATTAAAAACATTGGTAAGATCAAACGCACACGTCTGTAATGGATAGAGACAATGGAAGCACTGAAGCTTTATTTTGATAAACAAAAGCAGCATAAACAAGGCTGAGTGTTCTCGCGTTTCTAGGGCAGGACTACGATTGTGGGAAAATTAGGTCCTAGCTCTGCTTGCACTAGTCTCGGGCTGAAAGAGACCAAGAAATAGGAACCCTGTGTTTGAGGAACACCTGTATCTGAATAATGATGTTTCGAAACTTAAGGATTTTCCTTCAGAAAATCTTGTACAAGAATTTAATTGTTTGTAAACATCTAGGAAAGGGGAAAGAAGAATAAATACTCTGTGGAAGTCCAGTATTTGGAAAAAGAAGTAAAATCAGGCTGGAGGGAAAAACTATAAAATGCATCGAGGATCTCAGAGACAGTATCTAAGAGCACCCTCATGAGAACGGCCAGAAGTCACAAACCCAATCTGTGTCCCACTCCTTTTACTGCAGGTGAGAGGGATGAGCATGGGTGTCAAAAACTAAAAACCACCATGGGGAGGGGGCTGACAGACAAGGATTGAGAAAGTGTTTGAGCAAGGTTGAGGTCAACAAGAAAACCGAACAGAAGAGTTAAAGTCATTCAGACAACAAAATTAATTGAGCACTTTAAACCAGGTACAGGGCTGTTTAAAAAAAATGGAAAAGAAAACGAAATACTACAGAAATTCGAAAGAAACAATCCCTCCAGGTTTGTTGTTTGTTGCCACTGAGTCAGTTCCAAACCACAGCAACCTGGTGCACAGCAGAACGAAGCCCTGGCTGGTCCTGCGCCATCCTCCCAATGATTGCTATGCTGAGCCCATTGCTGCAACCATGGTGTCACTGCTAGAGGGCCTCCCTCGCCTTCACTACCTCGCTCTTTTACCAAACAGGACGTCTTTCTCCAGGGACTGTTTTCTCCTGACAACATGTCCGTAGTATGTAAGACAAAGTCTCACCATCCCTGCCTGCCCTTTGAGCAGTCCGTGGTACTTTCTATATTCTTCTCTAGCACCACGATTCAAATGCATCAATCCCTTCTCCAGTCTTCTTTATTCCATGTCCACCTTTCGCATGCATATGAGGTGATGGAAATGCCATGTTTGAGGTCAGGCACACCTTGATCTTCAAAGCAGCATCCTGTGCTTCAATACTCTAAAAAGGTCTTTTGCAGCCGGTTTACCTAATGCAACGCCTCTTTTGATCCCTTGACTCTTCTTCCATGAGCACTGATTAGGGATCCAAACTACACTCCTTGATCTTCATCAGCAAGTGCTTCAAGTCCCCCTCATTTTCAGCAAGCAAGGTGTGTCATCTGCATGTCACAGCTGTTAGTCCAGCGTCTCAAATTATTCTGCACACACATTCATAAATATGAGGCGAGAATACAACCCTAACACACACCTTTCTGATTTTAAACCATGCAACATTCCTTTGTTCTGGTCTCGCACAGCTGCCTCTTGATCCATGTATAGCTTCCGCATGAGCACAAGGTAATGTCCCAGAATTCCTAGTCTTCTAAAGGACATCCACAGTTTGTTATGATTCTCACAGCAGAATACCTTTACACAGTCAATGAAACACAAATAAACATCTTTCTGGTATTCTTCGCTTTCAGTTAAGATCCATCTGACATCCGCATTGATAACCCTTGTTCCACGTACTCTTCAGAATCGTGCCGGAGCCTGTGGAAGCTCCCTGTCAATGTACTGCTGCACCCGGTGCTGGTCTTCAGCAAAACAGTGCTGGCCTGTGATAACAGTGATATTGTTCTATAGTTTGAGCGTTCTGTTGGGCCACCTTTCATTAGAATGGGTACAGATATGCACCTCTTCCAGTCAGTTGGCTAAGGAGGCCTCCAGGTGTAGTGCATTCATTTCCCTGCCAATGCAATCGCCATACTGAGTACCTATGCTATGCCAGCTACTCTGAGGTGCTACGCGAACACAGTTGCCACGTCCCTCGTGGGGCTTGTGGTTTAGTGGTGAAAATTCACTTCCACAGTAATGCTACTTAAGGATGACTGGGCCTGATCTTTAAAATGCTGCAGAAGAAGCCGCAATGCATTCTAATCTGGACAGGAACGAGGAGAGGGGAAAGTCAGACGGAGAACCGACACCATCTAAACTAATGCGGAAGTTTTCCAGAGATACCGTTTTTCCAGATGGCAGGGCCAAGGGAGCAGACACAGTACAAACCCTGAATACCAACTAGACAGAGCCCTGTGAGAGAAACTTATAACTTATAAAAGAGAATTCAACTAAACTCTACAAACATGGAAACTCGAAAGTAGTGCCTTGAATAGAGCTCGCAGGGACACTCTCAACACACATACTGCGCACAAACTGCATCTGGCCTACCACTCCTTTTTGCAAATAAAACTTTATTGGGATACAGCCATACCTATTTACCTGTGCATCATTTAGGGCTAAATTGAGCAGCTGCATCAAAGAACACATGGCCTATGCAGCTGAGAATATTTATTATCTGGGCTTCTATAGAATATATTTGTCGACATTTCATCTAAATATAAAGTCATGAAAAGAGAGCCTTATATATAATATAGGTTCTTTAGAAAATATATTTATAACACCATTCTGCATGAAAATACCCACAAAATACCCTGACTATTCACCATGCACATGCAGATAATAGATAAATGTTATTGCTGAAAATAATCATTAAAGAAAAGCCTGGAGTAATTTAGGAACAATAAAAACAATACAAAAATTAGAAAGGAAAAAAAAGACTGGCATAACTGTGAGTGATGGAACTTTGATTTCACTGCTTTGCTTCCTTGCTCAGATAGCCTGCCAGTTGCTACCATGGCTGTAGGCTACTGTTCCCAGCGGCCTCCAAACAAGGGTCCATTCTTGACTCCAAGTCTCTTTAAACAAGGACGCATTTGAGCAATGCCTTCCTTTTTCTTCTACTTTTTAGGCTGCTGGCTGAAGCAGTGTCTTTACATGACACTGGTATCAAAGAAAGACTCCCCAAACTCCCCTGTGTATGCTTTTGAGATGTAAAATTTCAGTAACTAGGAATCAGTACTTATATCTTATTCTGATGGAAAAGAACAAGAGTAACTGATATTATGAAGCGCAATAAAATCAGTAACAACAGAAATCCAACTTGCAAAAGAGAAGATGAAAGGAAAGTCTACAGAGGAACATCATTTATGAAAAGAACACATTTTTATACCCAAACATGGCTTCCACGGAGAAAACAGGACAACAGAGAAACGATAGGAAAATAACTTCAATAACTGAAGGAAGATACTCACTTGCTTCACATTTTCCGCTAAGAAGACAAAATAAACACTGCAGAATCCCAGCTGGGTTATCACCAGGAAAAAGTCAACCACACTCCTGAAAAGAGACCCCAAAAAACAAGTTTCAATACGGCCTGTAGAAATGCCCACATATTTTATATCTCTTGTTAACTGCTTATGAACATATGATAGTCATATATATTGTATGCTTAAAAGAAAACACATTTAAAGGATTCATTTTCCATAAGGACCTACATTTATGACCAATACGTTTATCACTAGAATGATTACAGAGCAAAAAAATGTTCTATTAGACCAAGATTCTCCCAACATTATCTGTTTCTGAAGTTCACTTGATGAGGCACGAGTGAGTATATGCTTAAACAATGTCTTCATAAAAACATTTCATGTCTTAGACTAAGCCCACATCTTCTACTTCTGAAAGACATCTTTCAGACCAGCCCAGTCTATTGCCTATGCGAACAGCTTCATGTCCTTGGCAGATATGAGGAGCCTGCCCTCCACTGCCCAAGTAAACGAGAAGGCTCTGTCACGGAGAGAATTGGGACATGGGACAAAGCACACCACCAGAGACTTTCTCAGTGGCTTTTGTTTTGTTTTTTTCAATAAGACAGTCTGAATTTTGTAATCTATGAACAAGAATGCAGCAGAATACAGAAGGGATATCACCAGTCAAATGCACACTCCTGGGGTATGGGAGGTAAACAAGCTACAAATCCACCTGGGTGAGCGCTGCACCGCCCAGCTCCCTCCGTGTGTTCAGGAGCAGTCACTGTGACAGCGGACACTTACTATTTCTCTCTAGTTTCTTGTCTGACTACTTCGTTCCTTTCATTCTAATGTCTTGTCAAGCTGTCAAGCAATCTAGTCTCTACTCTACAGACTCTCCTTGTCCCATTTGAAATTGGCAGGGTCTTGCTCATCTTCATTCTTGCTGTAACGCTTCTGTTCTCCGGAATTCCCGAGGGCTCGTGTGGGGTCTCAAGTCATCTTGGTATCTTGAAGTCAAGTCCCCTCTCTCTGAAGATGGACATCTATGGGTCCTCTTACTACGTCTGCAGCCACTTGTCAGTCGCCCACCCACAGCTGTTCCAGACATGGTTCTCTGAAATCCCTTCTTCTTCATGAAAACAAACAAACAAGCAAGCAGAAAAAGCTGTCTGTAGGCTGAGGTAGAGGAAGGGGCTTCGGAGTCTGGAGACAAGTCCCTAAGGCATGAGGTTTTGTTTCCCCTTTCTCACACTCAATTTATCAGTACGTTGGAAAGTTCATCAACCAATCTAACATCCTAAAGATCCTGAGAAAGGCTACATTCCATGGTGAGTCAAAAAATATTGCTGCTAGGGTACCAGTTCACATATGCACAAGTTTACTCCACACAAAACATGTTTAAACATGTCTCTCCTACCAGAGGATGGCTGTAGACAAGTTACCTCTGTAATATGTTTATCTTCGTCTTGTTAGGGTTCCCTATGAACAATTTCTTAGAGGGACAGTATAAATAGGTGTTACACAAAGGTCAACCAGCACAAATAGCTGGTATTTCCATCAGTTTTTACAGCAAGATTGAAGCTAATGAAGATGGGTTTATTAAACATATTGTAACTGGGGACAAGTTTTACAGTACCAACACAACCCAGAGAGCAAGGTCCAATCCAAGGACTTGCTTTGAAGGGATCTGCTGGCCACCTGAATTCAAAAGTTAGCAGAAAAGGTTATGGCAACTCCTTTTGCTATTCCCAAGAGGTAATAATCTTGATAGATTTTCTTAGAGAGCACAAGGTGATCACAGGAGATTTCTATGAAGAGGTTTTAAGAAAAGTAAAAATTGCACTGGTAAGAAAAAGGCCAAGAATGTTGAGTCAAGGAATTTTTTAAAAAATCATGATTTTATCAATTCATTCTTCAAGGGTAGTAAGGGATATTTTATGAGACTTCTGTAAAAAAAATATTATCTTCCACCCTATGCCACTGACTGTGCCCCTACAGACTTGTTTTTGTTGCTCAAACAAAATATCGGGGGTGGGGGATGACTTGAGTCCCTTGAAGATGCCCAAACTGCCATTTTGATGTGGTGTAAATCAACAAGTGCAAAGCACTTCAAGGAAAAGTTAGAGATGGAAATACCACCATTAGAAGAGTAGAGACTGAAATCAAAGATATATTGAGAAATAAGTTTCACATTTTCTTTTTGTTTAACACGGTTTTCTATTTTATAGCAATACTTTTTGACTTACCTTTCTATCAATTAATCTACCATCATATTAGCCTATAATATGGGTATTATTATATCTCATCTCGTGACTTTTTTCAGTTACAATAAATAAAACCAAAACAAATCATTGGATGAGGTCAAAGAGTAGAAATTGGTAGAACGGATTTTTTCAAAACAGGATATTGTGATTTGGGCCAAAGTTCACAGAGTAAATTGATTTTCCATCCAGCAATCCATACACGATTTATGTTGTGACCTTGAGTACAATCCCCACAATGCAACAGCCCCTTCCCACATCCGGGGGTCATCATTCCCCGCCGTCCTTCTTTCTAGGGTTGATAGCTGTTGAACTGCCAAGGCTATTTGTGGTCATTTCCCCAACTCTACACCTCCACCATATTGCTATTTGCATACCGTGCCAGATTAAAACACCTGAAAATCAATCATCTGGAAAACTGGGTAAGCATTCGTAACATAGCAAGTCCTTACCGTCCCCAGGCCGCCAGCTTCTGAAGACAAGCGCAGGGGCTCACTTCCATAGCAAAGCTCACCGTGTCACTATAACCTAACGTGCACTTTTTAAACCTGTGATGTAAGGAAACACTTATCAAAGGGCAGCTTTTCATTGGTCCATCAAATGATACATTAAAAGAGCATCAAGAAATAATGAACACAGAAATATGCAATGTCAGAGAAGTTTTCAAAATGTCAAGATTTATACAACCCCTCTCTCCTAAAGCACATCTCATGAAGATTTTCAATTGTATGTCTCTTCTTCTTACCAACATACTACTTTTTACTTTTAAAATTTATCTATCTACAGATGTTTTGTTTTCCTTTAATATAAACTACATTGTTCCCATTTAAAGTATTCAGTTTTTAAAAGCACGTGAGATTGTATCATAGAGGGCTTTATAACATATATTCACATAAAGTATCTCACTTAATCATAATTAATGAGGTATCATTAAATAGGTTCGGGAGAAAGATGGAGCTTTCTGTAGCAGTTACATAATCTGTCAACTTGCGAAGCGGTGGACTTTAGCCTGTCAATCAGGTCACAGCTTGATGACCTCATTTGGAGGCACAATGGAGATAAATAACTCACTGGAGGCCAGACACTGTCTCTGCTTGTCTCTCTGAGAGCCATTCCAGATGACAAGCCAGATGGCATTACACTGAGGCAGCCAGAACCCTGGAGCTGGAGGAGCCACGTGAAGACCCACACCAGCACTGAGATGCTTCCACCACCACTGGATCCACAAGACTTTTTACGCACTGGCCTGTGATCTTCCTTCATTAGGCATTATTGCATGTGTTGCATGAGTCTGAAGAGGAATTTAGGCTGGTATCAGACATATGTGCTAATACTAGACTTATGGACTTGATCTGGACTAGGCTGGGATGTGTTAAGACACAATTGCTCTTTTATGTAGAGCTCTGTCTCACACACATATGAGTATCTCTGGATTTGTTTCTCTAGTCCACCCAGACTAACACACTTTCTATTCCCGTAAAGAGTTACAGTCTCAAAAACTCACAAGGGCAGTTCTACCCTGTCCTATAGGGTAACTATGAGTTTGCTCTGACTCGATGGCAGTTAGTTTTAAATAGGTATTATTTACCCTTTCTACTTTTATGTATTTTCAAATACACGTGGTTATTTAAGGATCATAAATGATTTGCCCAAAATTTTAAGAGCATCAAAACAAAGATGTCAAGATTAGAAGACTAGTCTACTATAATAAGTAATCCTTAACACACACATACAGTTGCACCATTGGCCAATTCAGGCAAGCCATAATACATAAGAACAATATTTTATTGACTAACCAACAATATACTCATAAAAGAACATCAAAGGGATTATGGGCACGGTAACCCAAACTGAAGCGCTAACAAATTAAATATCATTTTGCTACCTCCATTTCTCCCATATAGCTTTGTTGATTTTTTCATTTATAATAAATAAAAGAAGTGATTCCCTTTTGCTACTAAGGCTATTATTTTAAGAATATAATCAAATTGTGGCTATATTTAAGTGCTATGAGGTACTACTGTGTGTTCCGACATTAGCAAAGACTTGTCTACATAACAGACTACAGGGGTGGGGAGAAACCTTCTAAGCATAAAGCAACAGGAATGTAAGAGTATCTGAAGTTATAAATGAAAATAAACTTAACAAATCCACATTTACCTCTGACATAGAAAGTGACTGCAACGTACCAATATGTGCATACAGTGAACAGAAATAATTCCTATAAACACAAGACTGATTGGTCCAAGCTGTGGGGAAGAAAATTTATGAGTCAAATAAACAATTTTTTTTAAAATGTAGTTGCCTGAAAAGCAATGAGACAATAAACAACTACTAGTTTGGACTGATTAAATATTTAATCATTTGAACATGTTTAGCTATTTGCTTAAGCAGCTTAATAAATTCAAATACAGAAAGAATTTCTTGTAATACTTATGAAAACCTCCTAGGATTCTACTTAATTAACTTGGCTGTCCAAACACTTAGAATGTAAAGAATAGATATGCAAAAGCAGGAAAGAAACATTTCATTTAACATCAGATGGCAAATCCATGCCTACCGGTGTTCCTTCATTATATGTAGCTGTATATCATTATTCTAATTTGCTAAAAAGCAGTATATCAAACTGGGACTGTGGCAATCTACTCTCTGCCGGTTGTTAGTCAGGCCCTTACTGTGTGCAAACAACTGTGCTTGGAAATAAATAGAGAACTGCAATGTGTGCAGTTTGAACCCAGCCACCAGTGCCCGGTGCTCCCCTGCTTCCATTCGCCTTACGGCACAGTCTAGGCTGTAAGGCTGGGGCTGCCTGAGTTGTATTCACTAGAGGTCAATGGGTTTGGTTTGGGCTATAAATTTATTTGTGGAAATGAACACATTGCCTAACTCCCTGAAAATCTAATAAGCTGTAACCATTCCTGGGAAAACCAAACACTGTTTTTAAGATTTTGTTCATGTTTCTCAAATTAATATTTAAGTAGAAATGAAAACTATAATTAATTCTCAGGTCGGACATCATTTTAATAGTTTGTGTAACTGTAAAATACATCAGCTAAATGATCTCTTAGTTGTCATCTGACCAAGTTTTTTTGACCAAATATCTAAGTCAGGACAGGTATTAGCTTGTAGTAATGTCTGCTGTGAATTATATTGATTACTCTTTCTTAATTAATTACTGTAGCTCAACTGGAGATTTATGAAGGTAGTTCTTACCACTATGCCTGCATTTTTTATTGCCAACGGAAGTCCTAAAAGGCCAGTTCCAATATTTCCTTTAAGAAGATGCATAAGAGTTTGTACAAACCTGAAAAGTAAAATTTGTCAGATTTAAAATATTGTAGAACAAAATCTATTAAAATCGCATGGCTATGGTTCAAGCCTTAAAAGGGAAATGGGAATTCTTCTAGGTAAGCAACCCAGGAACATTTCACTTTACCACTAATTTAGAACTCTCCTTGGTCCAAGTCCTGTCTTTACCACTGCACACACAGTCAGGTACAAGTTATTGTGGAGAATGATGAGATATTAAGTGCTTTACACACAGTAAATTAATAAAGTAATGTGCTCATAAGATACTCTGGGCTAAAACTGATGTGCCTCGGCACTTCATTTCAGAACAAGGTTGACAATTACATAATTAGGCTTGTAAGAGAGTTATTAGTAGCACTGTCTATATAAAAAAGGAAAACACATATCTAATCTAGGATTATCAATCAATCATAGATAAAATTAATTAAGATAACAAAATACCAGTTTGACAACTCTGTATACCCTGAGTTAATATCAATCCTAACTAATTTTCTGACACCATGAAGTTGCTAAGAGATATAAACTAAGAAGTGGTTCTAGGAGGCATTTGAAGGCAATCTCTTGATCAAGAAAAATACCACATTTACACAACAAAAAAGGTTTGTATAAAATTTGTTTTTAACATTTACAGCTCTAGTCAATTAAGCTTCACTTTGCTTCATCGTTATGTTAAGAACTCCATTAGTGACGGCAAGTGTCACACTCACACAAAAACCCAGAAGATTTAAAAAAAAAAGTTCCCACAGTCCACTGCACACTCCTGGCACGTTTGTTTACCACCTCCTATGGCCTACATTCAAAGGCTACGTCTGGTAACGTTTTTTCCTATTCCATCCAATCAGCCACCCTCCTTTCAAGAGTCACAGCATTTGATCTGTATGCCCACTGTAGGAATTCCTACACACTGCTCTGTCATGCAGAAGTCTGACGTATTTCTTTTCATTCTCAAAATGACAATAAATTCCATGAGGGTTGCGACTAGCCCTTTCTTGTCTCTGTGACTTCTGTAGTACCTAAATAAATACCGTCCTTGTCTATGAAAGATTAATAATGTACGCTGAATCAAAAGAAAAGGAGGCATGCATAAACCATAAGACTTACGAAAGGCCCTCTTGACCATCCAATTGGTAATGCTTCTGGACAGGCAGGAGCTCCTGTTCACGCTCTTCATCCGACGTCCCGTCAAAGTCCTGCTCATGTATCAAGGGTCTCATGACATCCATATCTTTTCAAAAGAGAAAGAGGGTACTTACTACTGCTTTTAAAAACTAAAATAACGCTAGTATAAACGAATCCAGAAGGATTAAGAAATGTCACATATCTTCACTACATCAGTCCAAACTTAATCCACAGTAAAACCCTGAGTTGAAGTTTATTTAAGAGACATAACTAGGCTTATCTAGTGGCTCTTCAGCTTGGACTAACCAATGTACAGTGAAAAGCATAAATGGGTTAAAAAATGTTCTCCTTTGTTTTATTTCTATGTATCCCATGAAATCTGTGGTACTCTTGGTCCCTTAGTAATGATAAAACAAAAGTACAGGAATGGTCTCATTTGTGCTTCTTATTGAATTTACTGGGTTGTTTTGTTATTGTGTTTGAGAGGCTAAGTAGAGAAATTGGAATTTGGGTTGCTGCTTCTACCTCACTGCCAACAGGAATTTCATACCAATATTTTCATAAAAGTACAGTGATGTTTATGGCATTGGATGGGAGGCTTCTTGAAAGTCATCTATTGTGAAGTCATTTAGGCATTCTTCTTCAAACATGCAACCAACATGTGTGAGAGGAAAGAGAGGCTTTTAAATACAGACTCAGAAACCCAAAGGGGCAGCTATGAAGTGGAATCAATTTGATGGCATTGAGGCAGACAGAGTATGTGCAGCATAAAATCTGAGATCCACTAAATTATCATACATTCTAAACTCCTGGCGTTCAAATTAAGGAGAATTTTCTCAAAGTAGAAGTCTCCAATTCCGATCTTTTGTCTAACTCTTTAATCATTAGCGTATTTTCCAAATGGTCTTTAGCATGATCATTTCCTTGTGTCTTGTTCCTCAGTGTCAAAAGTGGCATACTCCAGTCATGTGCAGAGTAAGTCAGTGCCCATTGGTATATGGTCTACTATGACGTCGCCTGTCTTTAAGAGATCTATTGATATTGTAAATTACATCCTTTTGTGTTATATCTTACTTATGTAATCTTGTAAAATCATCATTATTAATTGCATCCACTTTGGTTTTAAACATGTTAATATTTTCATTCCTAATGTCTTTCATTGTCCCTGTTCAATCTTGAGTTCATTTGGGCGGGGGGTGGGGGTTGTTCTGTCAGCTTATCGAATTGTCAGGTATTTGAAATTTGTAATATTTTTCTGCCTGGGCTGTGCAGTCTGTTCTGTGCCCTACCTTTAGTCCTAAGTACTGCGTCTGACCTCAGTAAAGAAAGCTAACACTGCCTAACATTTCGCTACCGGAGCAATCTGTTAAGTGAAGTCTACTGCCCAAGAGATCACGCAAGCAATGGAGACATGAAGAAAAAGAGGTTTTCTCCAAACATTAAAAACCATGAAATCTAATGTGGAAAGGCATGACAGTCTACTTCCAGAAAGGTTACCCCCTTGGAAACCTTCGGGGCAGTCGACTCTCTTCTGTATGGCCGCCATGGGTCAGCGCAGACTCAAGGGT
>NW_022105611.1:728986-731564 GCF_000313985.2 Echinops telfairi | reverse complement strand
ATATTACACAGTCTTGAAAAGACTAAAAACTGTAAAAAGAGATTTTCTTTGTCTCAATTCTTTAACATTTTTTAAGCCCTAAAAAAATTAAATCCTAAAAAATGTGTTCCAGGAAGCTTCCCTAGTTAATCCTCTCCCAATAAGATTAAGAAGAGTTGATTTTAAAAAGTCGAAACTTTTTTTAAAAAAACATTTTATTAGGGGCTCATACAACTGTTATCGCAAAAGTCGAAACTTTTTAAGAAAGATAAAAAACACTTCTCCTAATAATGTTAGGAAATTTAAGAATATATTTATATAAAATTGTAGCTGTATAATTAAGGCAAAACTCTGAAATGTGACCCATTGTTAGCTAAATTCTAACTACGTGTGCATTTTATATACATGTTTTATTAATATAGACTTAATCTTAGAAAAGAAATCGCCATCTAAAACTTCCCTCTAATTTGCCTATCCAAGGGACTTCAAAAAGTTTAAAGAAAGTAGAATTGACAAATGGGATTTTCCCATTATCTTTCTGAAGCCCCCTCTTATACTTCTTAAACTTAGCAAACCAAAACTAGCTGCAGCAGTCACGTTTTAGAATTTGAATGCAAACATGTTTTAGCTGGATACTCCTGAGTCTAAATCAAAAAGACATTGAAACCACACTATTTGGGTAAGTCATATACTCACACAACCAGAGAGCTAATTCTTTAATTATGAATACGAGACCTAGGAGCTTTGGTAGTATAGTGGGTTATAAGTTGGGCCCTAACTGCAAATCTCCAGCCACTGTGCAGGAGAGAGAAGAGGCTTTCTACTCTCTTCAAGGTTAGTCTGGGAAAGCGACAGGGCTGCTCTACTCTGTCCTACAGGCTGGACTGGAGCCCGAATCAACTGGATGGCTGCGAGATTTTTGGACTTACTTGTAATTTTCAGAAACCTCAAGGAAATACTAAATATAAATTAGGAAAATATATTTTTCTTCCAAAATGAAATATATAGCATAGGAAAATGAAATTATATTGCTTACATTATACTTTTCTTATATTTGAATTTTTAGTATTTTTAGGAGAGGTATTAGTATAGACCTTGGCCATGAGATTACGTAGGAGGGCATTCCAGGCTAGAGGCTATACTGCCTGTGTGAGAAACTTCAGGTTGTTTTAATATGACGGAAACAGATGCACATGCATATGGCACATGAAGCTGAAAAGTTTGAAGCAGTTTTTGAATTATGCTAAGGCATTTGGATTTAAGCTTATGAGCTATGGGGGGAAAGAGAGAAGAACTTAAGGCTTAAGTGATCAGATCTGCATTTGAACACCACCACCCAGGCAGCAATGGAAAGGATCAATTAATGGAACAGAGAGCGCTAGTACCGCAGAGACCAGTTAGATATCAAGTCCAAGCAAGGGATGGTGAGAGCTTGAATTAAGACCACTGAAGAGAAAAGGGTAGTTAGTTAGTTAGTTAGTTAGTTAGTTAATTAGTTAGTTAGGGAATAGATACAAGATGTATTGATCTATTAGGTGGAAAGGTTAAAGGAGTCAGGGCCTCCTAAGTGACTGATAAGGAGAAATGTGAATGGATGGTGCTGTCCTCGAGAAAGAAAACAGAAGGAGGTGCTGCAGTATGCCAGTACCCTGTGGTGATGTGGTTATGCGTTGAGCTGCAATCCTCAAGGTCAGCAGTTCGAAACCATAAGCAGCTCCAAAGCTTTCTATTCCTGTAAGGAGTTATGGTCTGGAACACTCATGCGGGCAGTTCTAACCCGCCCTATGGGGTCTCTGAGCTGGCATCGACTCAAGTTTTGAGTGTGAGGTGAAATCCCAGGTCTACCACTCAGTGGTTCTAGGAATCCAAACCAGAAGCTGGACCTCAGCTCAGCAACAGTTCATTGTTTGTCTCCCCTCAGGGAGCTTCCTTTCTTTCTTTAGCCATCCTCACGCCTGCTGTTCTTCATCAAATCAGTCTTTCCAGGCCTGCTTCCTGCCTGCGACCCCTTCCAACTGTGTGTCTATTTCTTTCTCCTTCTTAGGGCCTTAGTTTGCTCTTCCTCCTGGTACCTTCCTTAACCCCCAAGTCTGAAGTACGTGTCTCTATTGGGGGTTCTCACAGTGTCCTACAGCGAGTAACCAACTGCTACCAAGCTGACACCAACTCGCCATGCCCCCGTGTGTGGCAGAACACAACTGTGCTCTGCGGGTGTTCACGGCTGGTTTTCCTGAAGGAGACTGACTGCCAGCCTTTCTTCCTAGACCCCAATCTCCAGCCCTTCCAACCAAGCATGTTACCCATTTGGGTCCCGCATGGACACAGCAGTCCACTGTTCCCGTGACCCCACTATACTACTTAAAATAGTGTAGGGGAGTAAGTAAAAAAAGCATTGTTACTACGGCTCCGGGTCTTGCACACATTATTTTTTTTTTCAAGCAAAGCATGTTTAAACATGTCTCCATGATCAGAGGGACAATTTCTCTCAGCAACATACTTCTCTTAGTCTCATTGGGGTACCTTCCCCCCAAAAGGGTCCAATCCAATTTAACTTATGCCATTAAATTTAAAGCAGAGAAGGTTTATGGCAACTGATTTC
>NW_022105611.1:720641-727599 GCF_000313985.2 Echinops telfairi | reverse complement strand
ATTTTAAAAATTTCTTAAAGAAAAAGACAAATAAAGGGATTAGGAGCAGGAGCCTGTAATCTTAGATAGGGGGGCCAGAGTAGGCCTTCCTGAGGAAGTGGCAGTTTATAGAAGACTTGAGGTGGAGCCAGAATGGGCAACGTGGGTATCTGGGGCAGAACAACCCAGGTGGCAGAAAGAATACATGCAATCTCTGAGAGAGAGGACAGAGCCTAGTGTCTAGTACAAGCCGAGAGCTGAGCAGTAATGAAAGACAGGCTGTGAAGAGCTGAATAGGCCATTCTGAATAACACAGAAATCCACTCGCATAGCATTGCTCAGCAGAATCCAACACGAGCCTCAAATGCAATCTAAAATGTCTAATAGCAACATCCAAAAAGCAAAAAGGAGTAAAATTAAGTTTTACTAATTACTTTAACTCAATATAACTAAAATATTATCATTTCCACGTGTAGTCTCAAAAACTCTCACTGCCATGGAGTTGATGCTGACTCATTGTGACACCAACCCCCACCCGCACCCCCGTGGATTTCCAAGACTGTAACCGCTTCCGGCAGTAGAGTCCTCTTTCTCCCGAGGAGCTGCTTGTGGTTTGAACCAGTACACCACCATGCACTAGACATAAACAATTAAGAATGAACTCTTTCACGTTCTCTTTTTCAAACGAAGTCTTTGAAATGCGGTGTGCATTTTACACTGACAGCATATTCACATCAACTGCATTTCAAGTCCTCCTTACACCAGGGCTACCATACTGGACAGCACTGGAGTGTCAAGCAGAGGAGTAGCGCGAGCTGATGTACATTTTAACCAAACGCTTCTAGCATATCTTCTCATGTCTGATTGGAGAATCAAACTTTACCACCGGGGCTTTGGTGGTGATGAAATGAGATGCTGTGTATGACTACAAGCATGGCGTGGCCTGTAGCACAGAAACACTCAATAAACACTCAATTTCTTCCACGTCTACACACTAGAAGCAAATTATGCTGCAGAGGATTTGAAATGCCAACCTCTGACAAGAAATTAGATTTAATTAATTTAATGATAATTATTCACATGGATGAGCTGAAAATGTGCTACATTATTGAGTATTAAGACATAATATGTTATACCAGGCAGAAAAGAGAGAGCCTAAGAGAAGAGATAAATTTTTAAAAAATCAGCAGAATGAAAGTGTTATCAGCATAAAAACCAAACTCACTGCCATCAATCAATGTTGACTCATAGAGACCCTGTAGGACAGAGTAGCGCTTGACCCCTATGCATGTCCAAGACTGCAGCTCTTTCTGGGAGTAGAAAGCATCATCTTTCTCCCACAGGGCAGAGGGTGTTTATAACAGCTGACTGACCGTGAGGTTAACAGTCCCATGTGTAACCCACTACGCCTCCTTTAACAAGTAAAAAATAAAATAAAATAAAACCTAAACACTCATTCAAAAAAATGAAAAAAGTATACAATATAATCTATATTACACATAACCTCTAAAATTTACAGTGTTTTGCTCTACTTTGGAGACAAGTGCTGTGATTATTGTTGCTAGGCTCCACTGGTTGGATTTCAACTCCTAACAAACCCATACAACACAGGAGGATGGGCTCAAACAATTTCTACCCTGTAGTCTTTACAAGCAGAGCCCTAGTAGCATGGCGGTGACAAAGGCCATGAGTCAGAAATGACTCCGTGGCAATTGCTTTGGGTTTGGTTTCTTCTTTACAGGAACAGATCACCAGGTCTCTGCTGGTGGATGCAAACCACCAACCTTTTGGTTAGCAGTGCACTTGAGCATTGTGCCACCAGGGCGTCTAGCATGATACTACAAGTAAGCTGGTATGTGATGGTGTGTATACTAGGCAATGGATCTCAAACCACCAACACACGAGTAATCCTACTAATAAGTAGAGAAAGTATAAATAAGAAACACCAGCTTGATTCAATATTATACTGGCCTACCTCAGCAATATTAGAGGTGTAGTCCTGGACCACCACAAAATAGGAAGTCCCACAAATCCTTTGGTTTCTAAGTACATAAAAAAGTTACATGTTTACACTATACTATCGTTAAATGTGCAATAGCAGTATGGAAAAGTTTGAAATATTGGAAGAACTACTAAAATGTGACAGAGACAGAGGTCAGCACAAGCTGTTGGAAAACTAGTGCCAATACAACTTGCCACAAACTTTCCATTTGTAAAGAAGCAATCAGAATACCTGTGAAACACAAGAAACCGCTAGGTTTAGTGGTACTGAAGATGGCAATACTTAAATTAAGCAAGGCTTGAGTGCTTTGTCCTATTACCCAGACATTGTTTCAATTTCCTAACCTAAAATCAATGCAAATTCCTATTGGTAGACAGAATAAAGAAAGATCACATTCCCTTAGCAATGTATTGACGCCTGGAAAGCGTTCACCCCTTTCACCTCGTAGACCAACCAATAAGCTGGGCTGTGGAGAAAGGCTTTCCACCCACAGATGTTAGCCGAAACCTTATGTATGTGGGCAATTTGTACACCTCAATATGCACCCTCAGGAAATGGCCTGATTAACACTGGCATATCCCCTTTATCAGGTATTACTCTGGCACTAAATTATGGTTAAGAAGGGGAGGTAAAAGAAGGGAAAGTGTTACCATATGCTGAGTGGGGCGGAGGAACAGCAGAGTCATAGTATGAAGCACTGAGGTTAAACAAAATAGAAAGATCAGAAACATAGCAAAACATGCATAAATTAATAAGGACATAGTTAGATAATAGAATCCTAAGTAACTCTGCCTGCTTTCTCTGAAAAAAATGTGATTAAGTACTATATTTGTATAACTTTTACAATAACAAAATTCTAAAATCACTAATTGTGTTAGTGGAAAACATTAAGTAAAGGAGTTTTTGTGTTTTTTTTAATATACATAATGTAGCCATCTTGTCACTAAGCCTATAGATCACTGCCACTGACTGCATTCCATCTCACAGCAACCCCAGAGGGTAGGGGGTGTCCTTGGGGGTTCCCAAGGCCGCATCTCGGTATAAGAGCAGAGCATCTCATTTTTCTCCAGTGGAGCAGATGCTGGTTTCAAACTGCTAACCTGGAAGTTAGCAGCAAATGTGTAACCAACCCACTAGGCCACCAGATGGAAACAGGAACTACTTATTACTGAGCTGGAGAACCTTCCAGAAGGTTCCATTCTCTATCAAATAACGTGCAAATCCTACATTAATTTTTATAGCTTCAGGGAACCCACATCTTAACATCTCGATCGGTACTTCTCCTATGTTGGTGCAGCTGGGTGCTGTTAGTAGGTTCTGGCTCACAGCAAGCCCCTATGACCAGGTGGAATCATCCAACTGGGTTTTCTGGGATGTAATCTTTATGGAAGCAGACTGCCAGGCTTTCCTGCTGCAGAGCAGCTGCATGGGTTCAAACTGCCAACCTTTGGGTCAGCAGCAAACACTGATTCACCAGGGCTCCTTGCTTTTCCCTTATCTGTCACTTCACTCCTTTCAAAACAATAATAGGACCTGACCTTTGTAGAAAATCTGAAAATAAAGATAAGCAGCATTTTAAAATTTTTAAATTACAGCTCCTGGAAATTTGACCAGTTTACATTTTAGAATATGGAAACACACGCATAGATACACACAAACTCCCTCTGGCTGCTTTCATTCAGTCTCACATACTACCTGTATGTTAAATTTTTATCTCCAGATTGAACTGCTCATGAATTCTTGACTCATAAATCCTACTTCACATACAAGTTTGGATGTCTACTGGACATCTCAAACTTTGCACGCTGAAATGAGCTCCTGATCTTCACTCCCACACCACTTGCACCTGTGACTGCATTATGATTTATGGCTGTTGTCAGGTGGCCTTAGTTACGTGTTACATGGGTCTCTCTTCAGGCTGCGTGAGAGTCTGCACAACATGGCAGTTGGGAGTGATGAGACTGAGGGAGAATGAGAGAGACAGAGAGATTGAGAGAGACTTTTATGGAAGCTGTCCACTGTCACTTCCACCATGATCTGTTCTCCAGAAGTGCCTAAGTCTAGCCCACCTGTAGCGGGAGAGGAACATAAAGTTCCTCTTCTTGAAGACAGAAACACCAAAGACTTTGTGAACGTATTGGAAAATCCCACGACCTCTCAGTGGATAGCAATTCCGTTCTTGCACTTGCTCGGGGATCCTTAAGAGCCATTCTTTCCTCCTGTTTCACTTTCACGCCTCAGACCTAATCTGCTGGAAATCGTACTGGTTGGACTTCCAAATATATCAGTCTGGCCATTTCTCTCAACCTCTACTGCTGCTACGTACTGCTCAGAAGGACACTTTCTTGAAATACTGAAATAGCCTCGACAGGTCTCCTTGCTTCTACTCCCCTCCCATCCCTACCATCCCAGCCTCCACACTGCAGTCTATTCATGTTATGAACTCAAACTCACCGCCGTTGAGCCCATTCCAACTCTGAAACAGGGTGGAACTGCCCCTGTGGGTTTCTGAGACTCTAAGTCTTGGCCGCAATAGGAAGCGCCTTTCTTCCGAGGGGCGGCTTCTGAGTTAGAACTGCTGACCCTTTGGTCACCAGTGCAAAGCATAATGCTTACACCACCAGATCACCTCACTCGTCGGCTCAAACCCCATACTGGCTCCCTCCATCTCACAGAAAAAGCCAAAGTCTGTACACGGTCTCTGCCACCCAAACAAATTCCCTCCAAGTCACGGTTGAGCCGCATGGCCCAGTGGGCTGAGATGAACTGCACTCCATCAAGCTATCAAGCGATCCAGCAGATGGCCAGAGTGAGGTACCTCTGGGTGGCTTCTAACCACCCACCTTTAGGTTAGTAGTAGGGCACTCAGGGACCTACATGGCCTCTGATGAGTCAGACAGGACTCAATGACAGTGAGGTGTTTTCATTTGTTTTGTTTTGGTTGCCACCAAGGCATGTCTAACTCAAAGGGCCCACATAGGACAAAGTCGAACTCTTCCATGGGGTCCCAAGACTGTAAATTTCCGTGGAAGCAAACTGCCACATCTTTCTCCCACAGAGTGGCAGCCAGGCACGTAATCATATGTACCTAGGAGGCTTCCTGTTAACACTCTGACCTCAACACTACCTTGATCACTCTGCTTCAGGGCCTTGGCCTTCTCAACCATTTCGTCTTTACTCTCTGTTCACTCTGCCTGTAATGGTCTTTTCCCAGGTATCTCCTTGTCTAATTCCCTTACCTCTTTCAAGTCTTGGCTTAAATCTCACCAGCTCAATAAGGCCCATTTTGAGCACCTTAACATCACTGTAAATTGTCCAGCCCATATCTTCACTCCTGATTTTCCTTACCCTGCTCTATCCCCCCCCACCCCCCGCCCACAGCATTTTTACCCAATACGGGTATAAAAGGAGACTTCAGAAAGTTCACGGGAAAAGTCTATACTATTCTATTCCATTTTCCCATAAACTTTTGAAGTTCCTTCATGTTATTTACTGGTAATTGTTTACTATTTATTGCCTGCTCACCCTCAGTAGCATACAAGATTCATGAGAGCAGAGATCTTGATCTGTTTTGTTGAAGGATGTATCTATCCTAAGAGGGGTTCAATAGAAGGTGGATAAATATGTGTTGAGTTAATGAACATCACTTACAAAAGACCCCCCCAAAAAATTAAATTCATTTTGAAACTTCTTTAAAAAGTTTAATCAAATGTATATGGTGAACATCTTTCCATATCATTTGCAATGGCTATGCAGAATAGATAAATAACATTTACCTAATCAATTTCCTTTAAATGGATATGTGGCTAGCTATCAGCTTTTCTCTATTATAGATGCTACAATGATCCTTTCTTGATATAAATATTTGTTTATAATACTCATTTCCTTGGGAAATATTTTTAGAAATGTATACTTTGAAAAGTAAATATATTACCCTACTCCTACTAGACATATATGAAAATGCCTATCTTCCTACATCCTAAGAGGGGGTATTAATGATTTTAAACTGGGTCAGATAAATATGTTTATATGTGGCCTCAGCCATTAATGCGCTTGCACTGATAATATCTCTACTCACTGCCAGCCAGTCAATTCTGAGTCACAGTGACCCTACAGGACTGGGTAGAATTCCCCGGTGGGTTTCTGAGACTGTAACTCTGCAGAAGTAGAAAACTTCTTCCTCTTCCCTATTATATCTAAAAGACGGGGGCAATTATAGTACCTAATTCACAGAATTGTATTAAGGATCAAATTATAGTATTACACATACTATATGTTTTACCATTTCTATCATCTATGCTTAAAGGGGTGTCCTGGTGGCATGGTGCTTAGGGGTTTGGGCTACTAACCACAAGGTCAGCAGTTCGAAACCACCAGCTGCTTCTTGGGAGAAAACCCAGGCTTTCTACTCCCACGGCTTTCCAGAGTTAGTTTCATAAACCCACAAAGGCAGAGCTACTCTGACCAATAGGGTCACTATGGCTCAGAACTGACTTGATGGCTTTGAATCTGGTTGAGTTTATGCTTTAAAAAAAAAATTGTAACGTGCCCAGTACAGTATTACAAAATACCAACCTATTAGTTCCCTACAACAAAATACTGTTGAAAAAAAGCTCCATCTCCCTCTCATGGATTGCATTTTATCACTCAGCATCGAATTAAAGTAACTCCTGAACTCAGATCATAAATCTCGGGGCCCTGACCCTGGCTTGCTTGGCTCCTGACAGCCAGCCGGGGAACCAATACAAACACTGCGTGCTGCCAAGCAGGGAGGGCAGAGCTGGGCAGGAAAGTTTGCCAAGCCAGCCAGCCACAGGTACCTCTTGTTCGTGGGCTCCGCAAGTCCTGTTCCTCTTTCCCTGGTGCCGATGGGAAAGCTGCGGGTTCGCCCGGGCACACACCCGGACGGCCGCGTTTGAAAAGCGAAACAAGGGCAACTTCCTGCAAGCATCCCTGGGGAAAAGGGCGAGTCGCCCT
>NW_022105611.1:698035-720043 GCF_000313985.2 Echinops telfairi | reverse complement strand
CCGTGGGTGGCTTGGGGAGGTCCGGGAGGGGCCGAGGACCGGGAGGAGGCTGGGCTGTGGCCATCGACCTGGAGAAGGGATGGATAAGGAGAAAGGAGAGGCGTTTGGGACAGGAGTTCAGAGCTGGCAGAGACCTAGGCCTGTAGCTGGCGGGGAGGGTCCGGGAGGGAGCTAGACAGATGACCCTGAACTTGATTTGGGAGCGCCCATCTGTTCTGGGTTACCTGTTGGACTGCTAACCGCAAGGTTAATAGTTTGGAACCACCAGCTGCTCCGAGAGAGGGAGAAAGACCAGGCTTCCTACTGTCATAAAGAGTAAGTCTCCGAAACCCACAGGGGAGGTTGCATCCTGTCCTACAGGGTCCCAATGAGCCCGAATCCACTCGAGGGCAGGCAGGGAGCAAGCTATTTATTTGCACGGTCTAGTAGAGCATGGGGGAAATAAGGGAAACCCTCATTGAAAGGGATGAACAGAATGCTGCAGTGGGCACGAACATACCACGATAAACTCCGGACCGAGCTACGCAGCCTTGGTTCTGGCGAAAGTAGGGGCCACCTTGGTTTGTAGCCACCTGGAGGGCAACTAACAACAGTATTTGCAAGGCCTAGCATACTGCAAAGCACCATTGCTTTCGCCAAGCAGTGAGGGGTTTTATGCCCTATCCAAGTGGGAGTTGTGAAAATCCTTCCTGATCAGTCTCTTTATGCCCCTGTTTAGAGGCACAAGTAGAATGTAATCTAGCCAAATACAGTTCTAAGGATTTTTCTATGCTCTTAAGAGATGCTTGACCTGAACCACAATGTTGAAAAAGTAGTGTCAGATGCTCTTAAGCACTTTCAGTATGTTGTCTTCTTTCATTCTAATGACAATCCTAGGTGACAGTTGCCAAGTCTTCCATCCATTTCACAGATGAGAGAACCGATGCTCACAGAGTTAGGCAACTTTTCTGAGGAGCTCATACGTAGTAGACAGGAGTTTGATCTGCCACCAGAGCGTGTGCTGTAAACCATGAGGCAAACAAAGCTGGCCTCGTTTGTGGGTTCCAATAAATATTTGAGTCATCAGTGAGTGGCACAGCTTTTCATCTGAAAGCAAAATATCAATTTGAACTCTGATGTTGCTCTTTCTCCCCACCCCCTCACAGTTCTTTAGTCAGAAACAGGACTTTGTTCCTTTTTTCTACTCCATTCCATTAGGTCAGGGGTCCTCAAACCTTTTAAGCAGGAGGCCAGTTCACTGTCCATCAGAGCGTTGGAGGGCCGGACTATAGTTTAAAAAATACCTGAACAAATTCCTATGCACACTGCCCATATCTTATTTTGAAGTAAAAAAACAAAACGGGAACAAATACAATATTTAAAATGAAGAACAAGTGAAGTTAAATCAACAAACTTACCAGTATTTCAGTGGAAACTATGGGCCTGCTTTTTGCTAATGAGATGGTCAATGTCCGGTTCCATATTTGTCACTGCTAGTCCTAACAAGTGATGCAAGTGAGCATCAGTTAGTCTAGATCTGGTTGGAGCTTTCAGATGTTTCATTCTGGGAAAAGTCTGTTCACAGACATAAGTGTTGCCAAAGATGGTTGCCATTTTGAGTGCAGGGTTCCTGAGATTAGGATATGGGAGGAGAGGGCTGGGGAAGTGGGGGAAGGAGGAGCTGATAGCAATGATGACTGTATAATCTCACTCATGAGGAGCAAATAACAGAATTGTAGGTGAATAGATATATTGGATGGGGTAAGATACGGATATATATATATTTACAGAATAATAATAACAATATACAACAATAACAATAAGCGTTCCTGGGGGAAGCATGGGGGAGCAAGGGGATAATGGGGAGCTGATATCAAAGAGTTCAAGAAATAAGAAAATGTTTTGAAGCTGATTGCAGTAGCAATTGCACAACTATGCTTGATCTATTTGAATTATGGAATGTTGTGATATCTGTAAGAGCTCCCAATAAAATGATTGAAAAAAGAAATTGAGGTTCAGAGAAGTTACACAATTTGCTCAAAACCAAACAGCAGCGTCAAGATTCCAAACTGGACCTGAATAACTCTTGTCCTTTCAGCTTCCCTCTTTCCAGAAGCATTTGCTCAGGGGATGGGAAATCAAATCTCCATTTCAGAAAAGTCTCAGCTAAAAAAAACAAAACTTTAAAAAATACCACTTCAATCACATTACTGGGGGTGGTCACTTATATAGACCGATAATTGTCAGGAAGGGAGGCAGCAGCTGGTGTCTTAATTTGACCAAACCTGCAGGTCTCTGACCAAAAAAGGAAAGCCTGACTAAAGGAATGAGGGCAAAGTGAATGTTCCATCTCCTACATCGCTCCCTCTCCAATTCCCTCTATGTATCTTTAAACTCCAGCCTAGAACCCTTTCTTCAGGGCTAAATTGAGAAGGTGATTTACTGTAATTTTCTCTTCTCATTTTTTTTCCTTCCTCCTATCCAGATCCAGCAAGACCTTATTGAGAATATAATGTACTAGGGACAGGCTCTCAGATTATGAATTACCCTGGACAAAATGGTCCTGGGAGCCTCCATTTTTCTGCCATTTGGCAGTGGAGTCGCAATGGGAGTTGAAAATGGAGTGCGAGCAAGGTTTAGTGCAATTTAGTCTCTTTTACTGGATTCTCGCTCTGGACATCAACTGGTTAGTCAGATCTAAGAAGGTCAGAAAAGTGAGAATGTTCACATTATCAGGTAGAAAGTAATGTAGTACTTCTAGTGGGATGACCCAGTGTCTAAAGCCTTCTCCTAAAAACAAGATTAGAAAACTCATCAGAGCATCACTGTCGGGCTGAGCATTCCGACATAAAACCTCGCTACTAACCAATGAAGCGTTGTCCTCTGAAGTTATGACTGTGGACAGGCAATAAAAGCAACTTATGCCAACTGTTCAAAGGCTCACAGGTATTTCACCACTTTAATATTCCCTTTGGTATTTAACCTCAAGGGTACAAAGGCTTTAAAACTTGTGTCTTAGTCAAGCCCAAGTGTACCACTTAAGACTCAAAAGAAAAAGAACGCTTTCAAAATGTATCCTTTCTCATTTTAAAAGCCTTGTGCATAAGTTAAACATTAGCCTATGAGGAACTATTTCATTTTGCTTTCACCTAGTGAGAACCAAGGACAATGTCTTGGCTCTCTCTGGATGCTAAGAACTCAGGATGCTCGCATGTAAATTTAGCATGAGAAGTCCTCCCTGTTTCAGAACGTTTGCACTCACGTCTGAAATGGGGTTTCAGGAGACCGACTGGGCCTGTTGGCTTTTGTGTAGCCTCCTTTTCAAACGGACAGTGTGAAAAGGCTTATTTATGCTAAGAAAAGACTATGTGTGAGGATGCCTGGAATCGTTGCCACCTAGAATACTTTCCGTGGTGATTTGAGGACCCAGCCCCCAACCTGATAACCTGGTTGAGTAGTTCCAACAGAAGTGGCCAGATATAGAACGATACCTCACCTCGCTGGAGGAATCTGTCAAAGATGCAGCAACCGAGAGACCCTCATTAGAGAAAATAAGCCCCAACATACAACCTAGTTGTGTTTGTGTGTGTGTCTATACCGTTTTCAAAATAGTGATATATATATAGGAAAACACATATCATTTCAACTTTTTATACACATACACCTCAGTGACATTAGTTATGTTCACACATTCAACCAGCTATGCTGGAGTACGCAGAGGTAGGGTGAAGAGGTTATAAAAGGGAAAAACTTTTCCTTGGGAAGGACAAGAAGGTCCAGCTAGATCTTTACATTCCTCACACTCATCCCACGCTTCACCAGTCTTCAAGGCAGGATGTCCCCAGAAAGAAGGATCATTTATAAAGAAAATACCAGGCGTGAAGAACTCCGGAATTCCCATTTTCTTCAAGGTCAGGCTAGTAGTTAACTACATGGTGCTCTGTTTATATGATATCGTTTCTGTCAATTTGGGGTTTAGTCATAATACACATAATTGTTCGTTGTTTGATTTTTTTTCCCTCATGAAAACAGCTGATTTTCTGAATAGACTGATTTACATTTTATAACTTAATTAGATTAGTGCTTAATTACCTAAAGAAGAGGCATGGTATGAAGTCAAAGAAATGAGAAAGTATAAAGAAATAAATAAAAAGAAATGAGAAAGTAATCAAGGGAGAGCTTGTTTTGCATAATATAAAGGTACCTAAGTCATCCTCCAGTGAGCTCTTTGAGCTCCCAGAGTTGTGTCAAGAGACCCTCTGCATCTATCGTGTTTGGCCCGATCCTCATGTGAGATCATTAAAGTGTTCCTCTTCAAGGAAGCCAAAACACCAAAGCTATTTATAACACAAAATTTCGGTTTTAAACCTAGACTCTTATTCATATCCTTTCATATCCTTATTTTTGGCCTCATAGTTTCTGGACTAGAACTAAGATAGTAGAACCCAAACCAAACTCACTGCCATTGAGTCAATGCCGCCTCATAGCAACCCTATAGGGCAGGGTAGAACTGGCTCCTGGGAGTTTCAGAGATGTAACTGCATGGGAGTAGAAAGCTTCATCTGTTTCCTGTAGAGCAGCTGATGGTTTAGAACTTCTGACCTTGCAGTTAGCAGCTCAACCTCATAACTAGAGACAAGGACAAAGTGGACTATCAATGTCTGGATTTTCCATGCATAAGAAAATGCTTTATGGCGCTGACCATAAATTATACCTTCATACTATATAAAATACTAGTTGCCATCTAGTTTATTCTAATTCAAGGTGTGATAGGGGTTTTTGTGTCAATTGGGCTCCCATAGAAACATGTGGACAATTTAGCCTGTCATTCAGGTCGCAGCTTGATTGGAGGGCAGGCGGCCGAGATAAATGGCTCTCTGAGGCCGGTTTCTTCCTCTTTCTCCCTGGGGCAAGCCACACATCTTTCTCTCTGCTTCCCCTTCCTGTTGAAGAGCCACTTCAAGCCAAGCTGATGGCAGGCAGAGCCCTGGAGATGCATCCACCACCATTGGATCTACAAGACTTTGCACCGACCAGCCTGTGATCTTCCTGTATTCTGCATCATTGCATGTGAGTCTGAAGGCTTTGTGAGTCTGAAGAGGGATTTATCAACTAGTATCAGACATACGGTCTAATATTGGACTCATAGACTTAATCTAGGCTGGGCTGGGATGTTTTCTTAATATACAATTACTCTTTGATATAAAGCTCTTTCTTATACCTATATAAGTGTCCCTGGATTTGTTTCTCTAGACAACCCGATCTAACACAAAGGTAATCTATATGTGTCAGAATAGAACTATTCTACACCAACATCTTAATTCAAAGGTATCATTTATTTTTTGGCCTTCCTAATTTTTTAAAAAAACATTTTATTAGGGGCTCATACACTGTTATTGCAATCCATACACACATCAATTGTGTAAAGCGCATTTGTACATCATTCTCAAAACATTTTCTCTCCACTTAAACCCCCGGCATTAGGTCCTCATTTTCCCCCTCCCTCCCCGCTCCCCCCTCCCTCATGAGCCCTTGATAGTTTATAAATTGGTATTTTGTCATATCTCCCTTCACCCACTTTTTGGTTGTCTGTCCCCCAGGGAGGAGGTCACATATAGTTCCTTGTAATCGGTTCCCTCTTTCCTACCCGCTCTCCCTCTACCCTCCCTGTTTCGCCACTCACACCACTGGTCCTGTAGGGCTCATCCGCCCTGGATTCCCTGGATTTTCAGTTCCTATCTGTACCAGTGTACACCCTTGGGTCTAACCAGACTTGCAAGGTCAAATTTGAGTCATGGTAGTGGGAGTGGAGAGGAAACATTTAGAAACTAGAGGGAAGTTGTATTTTTCATCATTGTTACATCGCACCCTGACTGGTTCATCTCCTCCCCGAGACCCCTCTGCAAGGGGATCTCCAGTGTTGGCCTTCCTAATTTATTGGGCATCTTTCACATGGATATAAGGGAACTGACAATATGGTGGCACCTTAACTTCAAAGTGACATCTTTGCTTTTTAACACTCTAAAGAGATATTTTATAGTGTATTTTCCAAAAAACTATCAATCATTTGATTTTCTGACTGCTGCTTCCATAAGGGTTGATTGTGGATCTAACTAAAATGAAATTCTTAAGAACTTCACTCTTTTCTCTGTTTATTATGACCTTGCTTAATGGTCTCATTGTGAGGATTTTTTCTTTATGTTGAAATATAATCTATGTTGAAGGCTATTGTCTTGGATCTTCAATAGTTATTGCTTCAAATCCTCTTCGCTTTCAACAACTAAGGTTGTGATATTTGCATATCACATGTTGTTAATGAATCTTCTTCCAATCCTGATGCCACATTCCTCTGCATATCATGCATCTTCTTTGTTAAGTTGCTCATCATAGATATTGAATAAGTATGATGAAAATAATTAGAGAAGCTGGAATATATGAAGAAGAATATGCCATCAGGATTGGAAGAAGACTTATTAACAAACTTCGATATGCAGATCACACAACCTTGTTTGCTGAAAGTAAGGAGGACTTGAAGCACTTGCTGATGAAGAATAAGAATTGTAGCCTTCAGTATGGGTTACAACCCAAATCCTCACAACTTGGCCCATACATGACATCATGATAAATGGAGAAAAAGTTGAAATTGTCAAATATTTTGTCTTGCTTGGATCCAGAATCAATGCTCATGGAAGCATCAGTCAAGAGATCAAAAGATTCGTTGTATTAGGTAAGTGTGCTGCACAAGACCGCTTTAGAGTATTGAAAAGCAAGAATGTCACTTTGAGGACTAAGGTGCACCTGACCCATCCAACCATTGCCTCATATGCTTGTGAAAGTTGGACATTGAGTAAGGAAGACCAAAGAAGAATTGATTTTTTTGAACTGTGGTGCTGGAGAAGAATATTAAAAGTATCACAGACTGCCAAAAGGACAAACAAGTCTTTCTTGGATGAAGTAAAGCCAGAGTGCTCTTTAGAGGCAAAGATGCTAAGACTTTGTCTTACACAGTTTGGACATGTCAGGAGAGACCAGTCCCTGGAGAAGGGCTTCATGCTTGGTAAAGTGGAGGGGCATCGAAAAAGAGGAAGGCCCTCAATGAGATGGATTGACTCATGGCTGCAACATGTGCTCAGGCGTAGGAACACTTGTGAAGGTGGTGCGGGACTGGGCAGTGCCTTGTCCTGTTGTGCACGGGGTCGCTGTGGGTCGGAAGGGACTCAATGGCAACTAACAACAACATGGTGACGGATACAGTCCTGACACAAACTTTCCCTAATTTTAAACCAGGCAGGATCTCCTTTTTCTGTTAGGAGGATTACCTCTTGATCTATGTATATTTTCTGCATAAGCACAATTAAGTGTTCTGAAATCTGCATTCTTTGAGATGTTATTCATAATTTGTTATGATTCATACAATAGAATGCCTTGCATGTTCAATAAAACATAAGTAAATGTCTTTCTGATATTTTCTGATTTCATAACCAACTATTCCTCCAATAAGTTGCCATTATCATGTCTCCATTTCCCCTCTCCTTTCAGCAATTTTTGTTATTAGCATTCCTGCTGTGATTGATAACATTGATTGTTCTTTTCATTTTTCTATTGAAATATTACCTCTAATTCTGCATGTGGCAGCCCAGTTATCTCTGATATGTGACTAGATCTCAGCCAGTGTGATAGGATCAGGAAAAATTCTGCACAGCATCTGAGTCTGACCCACCTGTGGCACACCTGTCCCTTGACCTTTCTTTTGTGGGCTCTGCAGCTAGGGGTCACATCTCAGTTAGGGCGCTTCAGCGAGAAGTCTGAGTCCTCATGATTTCCTAAAGTAGGTGTGACCAGATCGCCTTGACCTTATCCTCCATCCCTCCAAAAAGTCTAGTGTGAACTCCACGTTAGGATGATTTTCATTGATGAGACATTCAGAGATTAGAAGGAAAGACAGGTAAACTGTACTATGATAAATAGCTCTCCCATTCAGAGCAGACCAGGATGAGTCTAAATATAAAGTGAACTTTTCAAAAACAATCAACATGCATTCATTGATAAGCATTCTGTAGATAGGAGAGGGGCCAGGATAGATCACTCATAAATCCAATCAGCTTGGACTCATGTCCAAACAACTTGACTCATCTGTCCAATCAACAAAACAGCCCATGGACAAGGACAACTAACAACACAAGGCCGAGGACTGGACAGCTTCTCAGAGTACCTTGAAGTCCCTTCTAGTTAGGCTGCCAATAAATTTTAGCAGGGGCATATAAACTGAAGGCTCAAATTCTGTTACAGACAAGATTGTAGCAGTTCTAAGGAAAAGCAATGCTAAATATATCACAGAAGAATTAGTCTCGTGGTGAACCTCAAAGTTCAGGTAGAATCTGGGGGTGCCCTGGAATGATGACCACTTGACTGGTCAGCTCAGAAAACCATAGCTACAGCCAAGGTAATTCCTGAATGCCTGTCTCCGCCTGGCTGCTCAGGCAAAGTCGTAGCGGTGAGCAGTTTTCGGGAGATCTAATTTCCCTCAGCACTCCCAAGGCTCTTTTAATTGCGTACCATGCTCTTACAGGAGGTTACAATGCCAGGATTCACTGAATAAATCCTTTAACTCTGTTCAGTCACTTCAAGATAAATGCACCTGCTCTGTGGAGTCGAACTTCTCTTCTGGCACTTACCCGGGGTGAAAGAAATGGTGGTCACTGACGTCTTTCCATGGGTGAGTCATGATCATAGCTAAGTAATCATATGTCCCAGTTGGCCTTTGTTCTGTTGCTCTGAGTGTCCTTGTTTGAACAATACAGGGTATGCCCACCTTACTCATAGCCCGAGTAACTTTCCAACATCGGAAGTACGTGCCCAGGGAGCCACTTTGGCTCTCATCCTGGCCGGGCAGACCTATGTTTCAGGGCCTCTTCACAGGGACCCCATGCTATATGCACCACGCCCTCACCTCTCTCAGGAGCATGGATTTGGGGAAGTTTTCTTAGGCTGAATTCTCTAGAGGAACAAAATCCATGATGTGTATGTATATATACAAACATAGAGAGAGGTGTATTTCAAGACAATGACTCACAGTTTTCAGGCTACCATGTGTCATGGATCAGGCTGGAGACTTCTCCCAACTCAAGTGGTGGTCGAGACGGATGACCCCCAAATCAGAGTCCCAGCTCCTATTCCAAGAGCAGAAGGTCAGAGGACGACGAATTGAATGCAGCATCAAGAGAGAACCAGCTTTGACAGACTTTCCATGTACTCGTGTATATGCCGAGTTTTCCAGCACATTTTTAATGCAGTTTTTGTGGTAAAATGAGGTGTCTTGGCTGATATTCGGGTCAGCTTATACTCAAGTATATACGGTCTATTAGATATAAGTCACAACCCCATGGAAACAGAGTAGCTTTCATCTGATTGGCTGCTCACAGCAGAGCATCAAATGGAAGATTATGACATTATAGTACACTATCGAGGAGCAATCAGTCCGATGTCAACAGCTAACATGAACCACCACAAGAGGCTCATTGAAACTCATTCTCCTCCTAAAGCCATTTAAACATGAAGCAGCCACCTGGTGTGTGGGGAGCAGAGAACGGGAAGAGAGTATATATGGATGAATCCTTTAGTCTCATATATTAAGAAGCCTGGCAGGCTGAGTTTCTGGGGTGGAGGGAGGCCTTCACCCTTGTGAGCAGTAGGTGAGTCCCAATCACATTCTCATAATTAATATTTTCCCCCAATATACCCTCTCATAATAGTGCGACCTTAACGTTACCTCTTACAAGTACATGGCTGATTGCTATGTAGCCAGCAGCTTTTACAATAGAAGCTGACAGCCTTTTCTCTCTTTCCACCGTGTCACCCAGCCCCCACCCCATGCTTTCCCCCAATGCAGGTATTAGGTTTCCTCACCTGTGAGCTCCAGGACCTTGATGTAGATACCACTCACCTTGTGAGGCATGTAACTACTGAACATGCATGTCTTATGGCTCCCTATAAATGCCCCAAGATAGTAAAGTGTCGCTCTCTCACTTCTCCCAACTCCACATGGATCATCAAGAGGAACTGAGGTGAGCATGCTACCATAAAATGTGTCTGACTCCTTTATTTGACTCTTTCTCTTATCTTTCTTATCCTCGCTGACTTTACAATACCCTTTATATATTATTGCCATATAATTGCTCCTCCTGGCCCTTCGGTTGTTGGAGGCTGGTTTCCTCTGGCACTGGCTGAGAGTAACTGCAGAGGGTCAGACTACACTGACCACATCGTTTTTAAAGAGCGCTGCTAACACAGCAGTCACAAGATCTGCCCTGCACAGTTCCTCTGATCTTGTATACTGAGAGGACATTTTGAGAGCTTAATGGTGCCACGCAGGGAGTGGGTCATTTTCTTTGTACAGTATCCAGAAATAACTGAAGAGGAAGACTAAGCAAATATCAGGTATAAAAGTTACATTGAGCAAACAATGGGGATAAAGAATACGGCATAGGTCAGAAACAGCACGTCGCTACACAGCTGTTGCAAGGGCAAACAGAACACAACATCCTGGCACAGTGCATGCACCGAACAAATGTTCATGTCTCCTTGCTCCAACTCAGATATGAAATTCTCTTGCCACATGAATGCATTTTTAATTTCCAGGGCTCTATGTCAAGCTTCTCCCCGCTCAACTCGGAGGTCAGACTTGCTCTGCAAGAGGGTGGGAGGTGCTTTTGAACCGCTGGACTGGCAGAGGTGGCGACTCATAGGGGTCACTTCCAACTCCATTTAAGTGAGTGGACATGTGTGGAGCATCTACTGTGTACGAGACTGTGTGGGGGCGGCTGGGTTTTGAATACACTAGATCTCCTGACCAAGACAGGACGGGCCAGCCAGGCGCTTCTTCTTTTCCAGGAGAGGAAGACCAGGCGCAAAGTCACTATGACACAGAACAGAATCTGGCAGGTTTCCTGAAAGTAGTAGAAGCAGGACTCGGTGGAAGCAGAGGAAGGGTGGGGTGGTTCCGACATAGGGCGAGTAAGGATTTCATGGAAGGAAATCTACATAGTGCTATCATCACAATGATAGTACTAACCATTAGAAGTAGTTAAGGGCTTATTATGTTATGGCCCAAGAACTATCCCACATGCTTTATAGGCATTTTTAATCTAAATGTTGTCTCATTTAAGTTCAGCCTTAAGGAAAACATACGACAGAGAGAAAGAGAAATGGGGAAGAAACGCTGTTTCCAGGGACAGGACAGTCTAATAGAAGGTGTGGTGCGTTCAGGAAACAGTGACTCTTGTGATCACGTTGGACCAGAGTTTGGCTAAGGAACGAGGCGAGATCTGCTCCAAGCACACGTTGGCACCATACGGAGCAGAGTGAGAAGTCTGAGCTACACTCGACAGGCCTGAATGCTCTATGAACGTGATGACTCTCAACGACAGTGTGCATCCGATTCCCCACTGAGCTTTCTCAAGATACACACGCCCTCAAAGACAGATTTAGTCAGTCTTGCTTGCAGCCTAGTGAACTGTACTTCCCTCCCACCCACCCAAATCCTGGGAAGTTTGGGGAGGCATCCTATCTGGGAATCACCAAATTAATGGCTTGTCTTCTGGGAGTTGTCATGGTCAGAACTTAGGAATATTGGTTAGGAGATGTAAGGAATATTGCGGAAGCAGCCGAGTGGAAGAAGAGCAGATGGGAGGCAGCTTGATTACAAGTCAACCCATGACAGCCCACCGCAGCAGCCATCCGCGCAATATAAGGTGCAGCCTGATGGGAGGTGGCAGCGGCACGTTCTGCTGAGGAGCGCGTGTGACAGGATGAGACCAGGCAGTGCCTGTGCACTGATCAGAGGAGAAGGACAAGAAGACGCAGAATGAGAGATGACTGTGATATTCGGTTCCCATCAAAAGGAGAGAATAATTCTGACCTGGGGGATAGTCCGAAACACCAAGGCACAGCAGAGGAATGATCCCATTTAAGATCTAAAATGATGAGCTGGGTTTTAAGCATAGTGAAGTCGAGGCAGCAATAGCTGCACCAGATCATCGGAATGTGCATCTTTAACGGGGGCATGTAGGTCGATGCTTACTAGGTAGATTTCAGAGTCCTCTGGATGTAGAGTCCCCGGGTGGTGGGCACTGTTAACGGGGCGAGGAGTCCCTGGATGGTGCAGACTGTCAGCGGGCTCTTGTCTGCCAACTGGAAGGGCTGGAGAGTCGCGTGGAGTCCACTCAGAGAAAGGTCCGGCAACCTACTTCAACAGACCCAGCCATTGCAAGTCCCTCTCCTCTGACACACGTGAGCCTCAGCATGGGAATCCACTTCATGGCAACTGGATTTTGCACTGAGGTCAATGGGTGTACGGCTCATTCGAATTTTAATTTTTGATATTCACTTTCCAGGATTTAATTTTATTTCTCCTGAAGTTCACCCGAGCGGGCTTTCTTCCTTGCTTTTGCCAACACATGTTCTTGTGGCTTGGGTGACGGTCCACAGAGCTGGTGACAATTCAACAATTCATTCACACTTTGTTTCCTTTCGCTCATTACGAGGCCCACTTCCTCCCTGTGCTGCCTGGTGCCATTCCTCCTTCTTCCTGAGCCTTTACGACCTGAGTTCTTGGATAAACACTGTCCTCCTGACTTTCCGTGGTGGCTTGCAGGGAGGTGTGCATCCCTCACTGACGTTCCTGCTCCCCTTATAGACCGGTCTATTATTTGGCTGAACTTTGAGCCTCCCAGATGTGAAGGGTGACTAAAGGCCACAATCTTGGGGGCTCTGCCAGTCTCTCTCTGACCAGTAAACCTGGTCTCTTTTGTTCTGTATTAGTTTTGCCCCACGTTTTTCTCCCTCTTCATGCAGGACCTTCTAAGGCGATTCCTTTTAGAGTATCTGGAGGTGGTAGGCGGGTGTCATCTAGTTCTCCCAGTCCCAGGGTTGGGAGCCTGAGGTTTGTGGGGCCCAGTGGACCTACTGAACTGATTGCTTCCATGTGTCTTTTGATTGTCATCACTCTTCTTCTTTCCGGGCAGGGGAGAGACCAAAAGTTAAACCTTACACAAGCTTTAAAGACCCTAGTCACTCAACTCCTCAAATATGGGTGTAGGACATTGTCTTTATTAACTACATTATACCAATTGACCTTGATTCCCCCTGAGACTAGGGGCCTGAGCCTCCCCGCCCAGCCCAGCCACCCCTTCCCTCAAAGTGTCTGGTTATGTCTAAGGAGTTTAAAAACTGTTCTCTCCATAGGTACCACCACATACATGGATATATTTTTCAGCAAAGGAACATACACATATGCAAATATCACAGGCCAAACCTGTACACATTTGTGGGTCCCATTTTGCCTTCCATGCCCATTCAGCTTGCATGTCAACCCTATCATTCATCTTTTATTCAATAGGAGAAGATATAGGAAAATAGCCCTAACGTAAAATTGTGAGACATTTCCCACTTGCAAAAGGAGAAGGCAGAAGAGTCACAGTGAACCCCAAAAGATGCTGAGGGAGAAGGAGGCAGCAGAGAGCAGAGGCAACGAAGAGGAAAAGGAACAGGTTCTCACGGGGCTGGGTGCTCAGTAGGAGTGTCTGACACTTCCAAATCGCCGAAGAGGGTAAGACTGTGAAAGGACCAAGAATCTATTGAGTTGAAAGAACAAAATCTGACTGGGTAGGTAGAATGGCAGGGCGGGGGAAGAGAGAGACAGAAATGTAGGCTGGTTTCTAAGAAAGGACCTGGGATGGAGAATCTACAACAAGAGAGATGAGCAAGCAAGCGGCAGAGGAGCAGGAACGAGGGCAGTGCTGGCTGCCTCGTGGGAATTCACAAATCCTCTCTCTAAATGCAACCGTGAAAATGACTGCTCCAGTGCATTCCACACTGATCCAGTCCAACTCTCAAAGGCCAGAGGAGAGAGTTGAATTAGCCAGCTAGAGACTGGCTTTCTCTGGAGCATTCAGTATGGCCAGGCCTCCGCCCCGCCCACAGAGGGAGACATCACTGGAGGTCGGGGCTCCACCCAGAGGCAAGCTGCCAGAAGCAAGCTTGCCAGGGGCTGATGAGGGACAGAGACAAAGGGCACATGGCAACACCCTGGCATTGTAGCAGGCTGCACGTTGGTCTGCCAGCCCCGAGGTCTGAAGTTGGAACTCAACAGCGTCTCCGAGGGAGAGCGATGGGGCTTTCTGCCCCCCAGGCAGAGTTGCAGCCTCAGAAACCCACAGGGGCCGTTCTCCTTGACTCACAGGAGTGGGAATGGGCTCCGAGGCACCAAGGTTGGTGTTTGGTCAGGTGGCTGTGAACAGGCCATGAGTGGGGCAGTCGCCTGACAGCAGCAGGCTCAAGGATGTGCTCTTGAAGGAAAGGGAGGCTTATCTGTGCTTGTGCACAGGCTAGATCCAGTGGAATAAGAGACTGGAGACGGGAAAAATAAAAGGTGTGCAAGGAGTAAGGGAGTGGCCCAGGAAGGCTTGTTTAGAGTATATGAGGCAGAACATATTGAATGAGATTTTTTCTAGGAGACACATGTTATCTTGTTATTTTTTTTAAAAAAAACGTTTATTAGGACCTGATCCACAGGCTAATATTTTCTATACAAAATAAACTGGCAACAATGGTCCACCTTCATCAAGCATGTCTGCGCCGAGCGCTGCCCTCTTTTAAAAAACGACCTGAAGTGCACCGGAGCGCAGCAGCAGGAAAGTGTGCCTTAGGAAGTCGGAGCAGTGAGTCCATGCTAGGAGTCATCCCTGATGCTTGGTTGCCCCCACGCATCGCGACCCCACCTACCGCCTGCTCCTGCACCATTCTGCGACCACTGTGTCAGTCCATCCCCTTCAGGGTCTGCCCCTTCTTTAGGGGAGTGGTGGAGGAACGATGCAGAAAGGAGAGCTGGTGTGGTCGCACAGCTTGAAGGATGTAATCCAGGTCACTGCACGGTACCTGCACCTGCAGAAATTGTTCAACAGGCAGCTCTTCTGCTATTGCGCTTTCAACAACAAGTAAGTGACTCATTCGGTTGAAAACAGAAGAAGGATTGCAATCCTGCAGTCTTCCTGCCTGTCTTGGCTTCCTCGGCTCCCTCAGAGCCAAGCAAGTCACGAGAAGCCTCTAGTCGAACATCTGACCCCCAGACTTGGAACTTGCTTGCACTTGGGAGTTGCCAGCCTCTAAAACTGTGTAAGCCATGTTCTTGATATAAATTTATACACACACACACACGTTTCACTAGTTTTGCTTCTCTAGAGACGCCAGCCTAGGACAGACACCAACTCACTTTTAAATATCTTCCTGTTACTCTTAGAACTCAATCCATAATTCTCCACTCATTTGTGGCGGTAGTACCCCCACGGTGTCTTCTGGGGATCCGGAGTACCAGCTCTGTACTGTCTGATGTATGTCAAGTGCTCCAGCTTCTCCTTCCTTGAATCACCAATTTCTCAGGTTTCTCTCACCACCCAAAAAGTAGAACATCACCCCAGTTGTGTTTTTTTTCCTTGATTTGCTAGGAAGTCCTTTAGAACGTCAGATTTCTCCTCTCAATGTGGTTTGCTATTATGATTAAAATTAAGAGGATGGTGTCTATTCAATTACTTTGTCAGAATGTGTTCGGTGGTGAAATGCATCTGTTCTGGGTCCCCTGGGACATGCACCCCCTCTGTGAACGGGCGAAGTGCCGGTAGCATATGATGCCTTGCTTTAACTGACTGCCTCTCTTCAAAGGCTGCTCCCTCGCATGGTTCAAGCTAAAATTGGGGGATAAGATTAACGTGATCTAAGGAGTCCAGCTTTTCTATCGTAGACCCATTGTTTGCTAATTGTCAGGTTGCTATGATGCTTGCAGAGTCCCACTGCAGGGAAGAATGAAAATGAAATATCGTTTAGTTCTCTAAACCACTGCTACAGATTCTCTTTCCACTCACAGCCATTCTGATTCGTAGCGTTCCAGTAGTGCAGAGGAGAACTGTTCCCTAAAGTTTCAGAGGCTCTCAGTCTTTATGGAAGTAAACTGCTTCTCTGTCCTTTCAGTTAACAACTCAAAGCTTAACCCACTAAGCCAGCAGAGCTCCTTTTAGTCGCTGTCAAAAATAGCACTTGTGGGTAGATTTAAAGAACATAACATCACTTTCTTACAGTTCTGGAGGCTGAAAGTGCAAATTAGGGCATCTGCTATGTGGACTCCTTTCATGTCAGTTCTCATCATTGTTGTGAGCCACAGAGCCCGTTCTGGCCCAGGGCAACCCTGAGTGTACAACAGGACAAACCCCGCCCGGTCCTGCCCTAGCCGCACCATGGTCGGTTGTTTGAGCCCATTGTTGTCGCCACTGTGTCCCTCCAGCTCACGGAGTCTTCCTTTCTACTGACACTCTACTTTACCGAGAATGGTGTCTTTTTCCTGGGATTGGCCCCTTCGAATGATGCGCCCCAAATGCATGAGACCACCTCTCACCATCCTCACTTCTAAGGAGTATGCCTTTTCGGTAGCCCAGGTCTTCACTGGTTCTTTGGCAATTATCACAGGATGGCCATCTTTCCACTTGAGGTATATCTGTGTCTAATTGGTGTTTTTTTATTACTTAAGATATGATTAAACCACAGGGCCCACCCTACTTGTGTATGGTCTAAGTACCATAACAAAGAAAACTGGATTTCCAAACAGGATTACATCCACAGATGTAGGGGTTAAAATTCCAACATATATCAGAGGGTTACAACTCAATCCATAAATACTTGTGTTTCAAAACCTTAATTTCATAGCATATATGATTTCTATACTAATAATAATGTTTATGACTGCTGTTGAACTGAACTCATAGGGTCTGTTCGGACTCATAGTGACCCATTGTGTTGCAGAACAGAACTGCTCCGTGGGGTTTTCAAGGCCTCTCGGAGCAGATGGTAAGGTGGTTCTTCTGAATCACCTCTGAGTGGGTTCAACTGCCAACCTTTTGGGAAGTAGTTGAATCCGTAATAATAGCACTGAATTTCTCCCCAGGCTCCACCTGCCTACGGGTATAAACAGGATCACTTTGTAATGAATTTCCACTTTCCCCATGTGCAACGATCTCCTAGCTCAGTGGTTCTCCACCCTCCTAATGCTACGACCCTTTAATACAGTTCCTCATGTGGTGGTGTCCCCCAACCATAAAATTATTTTCGTTGCTACTTCATAACTGTCAGTTTGCTACTGTTATGAATCACAATGTAAATATCTGATATGCAGGATGCATTTTCATTGTTACAAATTGAGCATAATTAAAGCATAGTGATTTCATCACAAAACAATATGTAATTATATATTGTGAAATATTTATTTCTAATTACAAATAAATGAAATTTTGTCTTGAAGCATGGTGTAGCATGGGTGACAGTCTTCACCCTGGGTACTTGTATGTGGGCGTATCTGCATGTGGGCGGACCCACCTGGGGACAGAGGAGCCATTCCTAAGACCATCATAAATATGTGTTTTCCAATGGTCTTAGACGACCCCTGTGAAAGAGTCCTTTAACCCCCCCAAGGGGTCTCGACCCACAGGTTGAGAACCGCTGTGTCTAGCCCATGAGAATTATCAAGAGAGGTCATGTATGCTTACCTCGCTGCAGCATCTAAGCGCATCCTAACTGCTCCACCGGGGGCCACATCTCTGATGCTTTGCCACACACAGCGGTTTGCTGAGCAGCGCTGAAAGCCGGTTACCCTGGTTACCAATGCCTTCCTGTGGGGAGCAGGTGTCCTTTGGAAAACTTACTTTTATCTGTCTGTCCTGTTGTGCTGTGGGATTTCGGTCATATGTATTCATTGCATCCTGTCAAAAGCGAAAATAATCCAAACGATTATGTTCTGGGTCGCTGTGTAGGCGCCAGCCAAACTGCTCCCTGGTTTTTACGTGATATTCTGTGCCTCCGAGTGTTCTGGAATCACCTTGTCATTTGACTTCTCTGACCTTGCTCTGCTGAGGATCAGAAGGGCATCCAGGGCCAGGGGCGCAGAGTCAAATCCCAGCCACTCGCTGTAATTCCCACTGTCTTCCAGTGATTGAAAGGGGCCCTTCTTGGTGGCATAGGAGGTTCCCTACGGGGCTGCTAACCACAAGATCAGCAGTTCAAAACCACCAGTGACTCCCTGGGAGAAAGATGAGGGTTTCTACTCCCATAAAGACATACAACCTTGGAAACCCCAAGGGGGAAGTTCAGTTCGGTCCTGGACGGCTTCTGGAAGCCAGAACCAGCTTGAGGGCAGCGGGTTTCGTTTGGGTTTCCAAAGATTAGGAGTCTCTGAATGAAGCAAGCACTTAAGACATTTGGGCACTAACTGAAAGACTGACGGTTTATATCCACCCAGAGGAGCCTCGGTAGAAAGGCCTGGCAGTATGCTGCCCCAAAATCAGCCACTGAAAACCCTGTGGAGCACTGTTCCATTTTGACACCCGGGACACAACCATCTGGCCAGTCCTGCCATGTATGTCGTTGACCCACGATGAGCCAAACGTCTTTTAACCCACTTCTCGGCCTCAGCCTTTGAGAAAGACGCCATTCGATTCCCTTAGCAGCTCCCAGACATTTTCAAGGCGAAGGACCCACCACCGAGGGGTCCCAACAATGATCAACATGAAATTAGGTGGTGGTGGGGAGGGGGGTGTTAAAAAAGAAGACTCTGACAAATACCTATTATAATGGAAAATTAGTTACAAATCCCGTGTACAGTACCCTCCACTAAACAGTCAAGTGCTTACCCGGACTCTCCAGGGAGCCCTGCTGGTACAATGGCGCAAAGCGGTGCAGCCAGCTGAGCCCCCTGCAGTCAGAACCCACCAGGGGCTCCAGGGAGAACACACCTGAGGACCTGCTCCTGTCAAGATGATGTCCCCCCACCAGGTCCCCCCAAAAGATCCACTATCATCAAGTCAACTCCGACTCATTGCAACCCTATGTAGGAGTTTTGAGGATACTCATCTTTACAGTCACAGATAGAGCCATCTTTCCGTGAACTTGAACTGCTGACCTGTGTTAGCAAGCAACCCACAGCACCACCCCACAGCACCACCACAAGGCCAGATGGGGCAGGGGCAGGTGTAGGCTGTTCTGTACAAGGGAAAACCAAAAAGTGCATGAAAAATGGAAATAAAAGATCATGACATTTCTTTCTTTTTTTTTTTTGAAGCCTCTGTGAGCCGGTATTGACTTTAAGGCACAAAGGCAAACACCTGCCTTCCTAGGCAGGGCGGCTGCACTATTAGCATCTGTTTCCGTAGTTCCTGTTGAGGTCATCGCCATGGACCAGGCTTAGCTCCTGATCATAGAAGAGGGTGTGAGTATCAGAGTTACAATAGTGAAAGCCCCGTTTTCAGAAGGCTATGGAGCAGCGAGAGCCCCAATCCATCTGTGGAGTGTCTCGTAAGATTAAGCCTGGCCAGTCCACAGTCGAGGGACACGAACAGCTTTGCTATCAGACAGAGATTATTGTGAACGTGATTATGGTGGATGGAAACTACAGTATAATGTACAAGGTCAGATGACCTCTCTCTTGACCCAACCTGAATTTGCTCTAGGTTTAAATAGTTCTTGCTTGTTCCCTGACAGAACATTTCTCTCTCTCTCTCTTAAATATTGCTGGTGGTCTTGTCTTTCTTACTCTTTATTTTTATCTTTACCTTGATATTATTATTATTGTTTCTGTTTTGCTTTTGTTATTTCTGTTAGGTTTCCCAGTTTATCAAGCACAGAAGGAGTAAATGCACAGAGACAATAATTCATGCAATGGTTTGACAGGGACATGGGTGTGGGTTGAGGGAAATTGGGGAGCAAATTATGAATGTGGGAGGGGGAAGGAGCACTAGAACTGATTGTGATGATGTATATACAACTCTTTTTAAAAGCAACTTTGCTATGGTAGTGTATATAGGTGGATTTTATATCAATAAAACTTTTTTTTAAAGAAGAGTGTTTGGAGGACCTGTGAGACCTCTAAGAAGTAGGGTATCTTAGGAGGCCTGCACATTTTTTATTATATTGCCTGGCACATGACAAATGCTTAATAAACGTTCATTGTTTCAAGAAATTTGAGGGTTCAACAAACATGAAGAAATGCTGAAGATTCCTCGCCGTCCTAGAGCTGCAAATCAAAGCATGGATGAGATGCTCCCTAGCCCGGCACTGACAGCAAAGTTCAAAGAAACAGAAAATGGCAAACTATGGAGAGACTGGAATGCTCTTGCTCTGCTGGTGGGTCTGTAGAACCTCAGGGTGCTTTCTCAAACAATTGGGAAGAGAAAACTCATCTGACCCAGCATTCCCTCCACGGGGTATAGACCATATTGAAAGAAGAACTGTAGCAGAGACTCCCACACACACGTTGAGCCCAGCGCTATTCACAATAGCAGGAGATATGGACAGTGTAAATGCCCATCCGAGGAAGGAAGCATAATGAGCTGTGGTACCCATGCACAGCGGAGCCCCGCTTCGCACTACAGAAGAGTGATGCTTCTGAGAAGCACAGCCTGACATGAAGGGACGACGTAGCGGACATTGAGCTGAGTGAAAGCAAAGAGATTGACGGGTATGAGAGGCGGGAGGGGAAGCGAAGGTTGGGGGCGGGGAGTCATTGGCTAGAGGGAAGCCGGGTGTGAACTTGGCTGAAGGGGAAGAGATGCTCCTCCCGGAGAGAAAAGGGGAGAAAATATGGAAACAAGATGAGCCATGGGCATGTTCAATAGATCAGTTGTTGAAGACAAAAATGGTGGTCTTCTCTGTACACCCACACCTGTCACGTCACCTGCAACAACTGTCATCACTAAAAATTCACACGGAAAAGTTTTTTTTAAGTTCATTGTGCCTTATCATTACTGTTTCAGTTGATTCTTTGAGTCGAGGTGATTTAGAATGGGGACAGTTGAGCTCTGTCTCTAAGATCAGCGATGAGCTGTTTCAGGAGAGCAATAGTGGCCTCTCAAAACTAGGTACGTATTGTGATTTCCCCTCAATGACAGGACGGCTCTCTCCCGGAAGCAGTGTTAGTACTCTGGGCTCTGCCGCCATCTAGTGGAACACAGGACTATCATGAACTATACAAACAATTTCACTGAGCGCCATCTAACCAAGGAGTCATGCTTCAGTCACAGCCAACTGGTTTTCTTTGGTTTGTTTTATGCAATCAACCACGATTCTAAGCCTTTTGTGACAGCAAAAACCACATTCTGTGTGAGTCTCCCCGTGACTGCCGAGGAAATCCTTGGGTGTTTGCAGGTCAGCCTGTAGCTGGCACCTGGTCAGATGCTCAAGGAAAGGTTCTGGTAGCCTCTTGGCAAATGATTATTGAATCGTTCTTTGCCAAGAGAATTAAAAACAGCAACAAAGCACACACACACACACACACACACACACGCACACGCACACACGCACATACACGTGTGAGCAAACAACAGACAGTAAAAATCACCTAGACACTTTATAGACTAAAATTTATTCTCAGACAATCCTGTGAGTTAGAATACATTTCCCATTTTAAGGGGGAAAAAGTTGCCTCTCAGAAAGGATAACAACGTGAAGCTACAAAGGGGAAATAAAAATCACATCAAAGTCTTCTCCGGTGCTGGGTTGCTCCCGCAGCAGGACACATTAGGGGACAGATTAGGCAGCAAAGGACACTGGTTTATTTCTGCAAGGAGAGCCCTAGAGGTGAGAGCCAGGTATCCAAGACAGAGAGGCAAGGCCCTGGGGCTCACCAGCCAGGGCTGGAGGGTGGAGAGGAACTTTGGGGCCCGCCCTCCCTTCCCATTTTGGCTGGAGAGGTGGTTTTTCCCCAGTTCAGGGGATGACCTCCCTGCCCCGGGTCCCCCTGGCCCCTTTGTTAGTTAGTTTCAGCACCCCTCTTTTCAACTTTTCCAACCGCTCCTAAGATAGAGCATGTCCAGTTTTGAAACCCAAAATAAAAGTCTGTCTGGGCCCAATGGTCTCTATACTTTCTGTCATCCCACCATGCGGGCCTATGTCCAATGGTCTCTATACTTTCTGTCATCCCACCACGCGGTCCTATGTCCA